>NW_023458555.1:75117118-75118122 GCF_013731165.1 Rhagoletis pomonella | reverse complement strand
CGCGTATCCTCCGACTCTTTGTGTGATGACAGGAGATACTTCGTTTTGTCCTCGTTCACCACCAGACCAATTCGCTTTGCTTCTCTATCCAATCCCGAGAGGGCAGAACAGACGTAGCCCTTGTTTTTGTTGGAGGATGGTTCCGTGCGCAGAAGTGGAAAACCGGCAAATCGCAGCTCACAACGTCCGGATATTTATATCCACGTATCCTCTGGGTAGCAACCAAACACGAGTTTGGGAGCGAGCTAAAGTGAGAAGGCGTAGAACTTCGCGTGCGCTGGGTTTGGGTCCCGCCATGTTAAAACCACGCCTAATGAAAAAATCTAAAAAGCGTCGGACGAGACTTTTTATGATGACGACCACGGCAAACGTATAAAGGACTATGATTTAAGGGTATGCACCTGGAATATCCGGACCCTTAAATGGGAAGGTCCTGCCCGGATGGTTGATATCTTCCGGAAGACAAAGGCTGACATCACCTCCATCCAAGAAATGCGATAGACGGGGCAAGGAAAAGTAAGCGTGGGGCCTTACGACGTCTACTACAGTTGCCACGTAAAGGAGCGCAAATTCGGTGTTGGATTCGTGGTAGGAGAGAGACTCCGTCGCCGAGTACTGACGTTCACCCCGGTGGACGAACGTCTAGCCGCAATCCGCATCAAAGCTAGATTCTTCAACATCTCGCTCATCTGCGCCCATGCCTCGACGGAAGAGAAGGACGAGGCGTCCAAGGATCCCTTCTATAAGCGCTTGGAACGTACATATGAGCGCTGCCCCCCACACGATGTCAAAATCGTGCTTGGCGATTTTAATGTCAAGGTGGGAAAGGAAGGGATCTTTGGCGCCACTTTCGGAAAATTCAGCCTCCACGACGTAACGTCCGCTAACGGACTGAGGCTGATCGGGCGAAACATCGACTCGGATCACTATCTTGTTGTAGCCAAGATACGCACCCTCCTCTGTGCAGCAAAAAATGTGCGCGCGACAATGCAAGGAAAGTTTAA
>NW_023458555.1:75092219-75117018 GCF_013731165.1 Rhagoletis pomonella | reverse complement strand
CTCTGTGCAGCAAAAAATGTGCGCGCGACAATGCAAGGAAAGTTTAATGTCGAAAAGCTGCAATCACAACAGACGGCCAATTTATTCGCCACTCGACTCACACACCTGCTCTCTGAGAGCACTCTTCAACAATCCGACATACGCGAGCAGTGGAACCACATTTCCCGCTCATTAAGTACCGCCGCCGAAGAAGTAGTTGGATTTCAGCGAGCCCGAAAGAACAACTGGTACGATGAGGAATGTCAAGAAGCCGCAGAGAAAAAAAGATGCCGCCTACAGGGCCACGCTGCGATCGAGCGCAACGTGAGCCATGTGGGACTGTTATAGACAACTGAAAAAGGAAGCGAGACGTATTTGCCGCAATAAGAAGAGAGAGGCCGAAATACGTGAGTGCGAAGAGCTTGAGATGCTGGCCGACAGGAAGAACGCCCGAAAACTCTACCAGAGAGTTAGGCGACTTCTGGAAGGTTTCACGACCGGGGCGAACTCCTGTAAGAACTTAAATTGTAGAGGGAACACTTTTACAACCTACTGAATGGCAGCAGCGCTGAAAGTAGTGAAGAAGACGAACCCGAGTCCCCAGTCGATGATGATGGAGTAGCTGTCCCACCGCCTGACTATGACGAGGTATGAATAGCGATTGCGCGGATGAAAAACAACAAAGCTGCTGGAGCTGACGGCCTGCCAGCTGAGCTATTCAAGTACGGCGGCGAGGAGCTGATGAGGTGCATGCACCAGCTCGTATGCAGAATATGGTCAGATGAACGCATGCCCGACGACTGGAATTTAAGTGTGCTCTGCCCAATCCACTTGACCCTCATCACCGGGAGAAAATTGCACTTCATAGTCAATTTGAACGACCTCATTGACGTGTTGGGTACGTGCCATGAAACCACTTGGCAGTGCACGATCGCGACGCGGAAAACACCGTTCGACTTCCTTGCAATCCAATCGGAGCTGTTCGAGCGAGTATGTTTAGATGGGATAAAATATTTTTGCCAATTATTCGCACAAGTTCTCTTTCACCAACCGGATTATTTCATACTCTGGGATTGGATTCCTCAGCCGAGAGCGCAGTGTACCTACCCCAAATCTGAACGTCGAAGCGCGAATTGCAGACTGGGCCAATCTACCTTGCTATGCGACTGTACGTACAGCCAATGCCATTCACGCGCTTCTCCGCTCAGTAACCTATGGAAATCGCGTAGAATTTCGCCCCACGAACACATCAGGTTCTATAACCGGAACAGAAAATCTCCAATCGACATCAAATCGCGATGACCCCGGTAACTTATCCCCCATTTTTCTATATTTATATCTGATCGGCTGAGATCTTTGTTATTTTGAGGCCTTGGACGGCCGTTTTCGGAGGAAACTGCTGGATTCCCTGCATCTACGGTCGGCAGCTGGCGTGGCGGTGGTGGTTCATGGTAGGCGGTATACGTGGCTGAATGCAGCACTGGAACGCTGATATTTCTACCTTCATTATTAATAAAATTTTGATTTCTAGGTATTGTGCTTTCGAGGCGTCTAGACTCGTTTGATTCTATGGTGGTGTTGTGCCTCCTTCTTTTGTTCGCTCTATTCCGGAACCTGTGTGAAAAACCGGACGCAACTTATTCCGCGCTTGTATCTCGCGATGTCTTGATCAATTCCTGCAAGCTTTCGCGTATTTGGCTCAGAAGAGTCTTTGTACCTTCGCGACCATATCTTTAAACACCGGGCCTTTTTCATTACGAATCTTGGATTGGTTGCCTGTGGAAGCCCGTTGGGGTCGCCGTGAGTGCTTGAGAGAGGTTGTGGTAATGTCAAAGTGGGTGATTTCAGTATCGGGGCAAGCGCCTCTTGCGCTTCACTTTGTTTAGGAAGAGCCCTTGCATTCATCGCTGTATCTGCCGGTGTGTTATTTATGTTTCCCTGTTATTCGTCCCTAACAGTCGAACTAGCATTATCGTGGTGGGTGGATGCATTTTAGCTTTCTTATTTATATATAATTTATATGTTATATTTGATTGACGACGTTTTCATTCAACTTATGTTACTAATATGTAATTATATCACTTAAAACGAAAACAAAAAAACAACAAGGTTTAATCTCTTCGAAAGGACGAAATCGTAGCTCTCTATTAGACTATATATGTTGTAATAAGTGGGAGGTTTAGTTGACTTTTCGGGTTGGCCAAATTCTTTCGTAGCGTAATTGGAGCACTTATTTCATTCCTATGGGCAAAAGCATCAATTCTTGAAGAAAATTAAAAAAAAAACGTATGTTTGAAAAGGGGTAAAACACGTTATGCTTCACAATTGCTCTCGCTCATTGCGGCCATACGTGTCTAAGAAAAACTCAAAGCTACTTAATTACTGCACTGCAGACTATCTTTGTCCGGATATGCCATCTAAGGTTTCTTGCAGGAGTCAGGCTATGTGATCTTCCTTATATATCGATGCTATTGGATTCTCGTTTATTTACTGATAATGCAATCGAGTCACCGGGCTACGAAAAATATAACACCCAGTCTGGCACCCTTCTTTGAACGATTGACATTTCTGTGAAGATTGAAATACATTTATAAAACGAACTCTGCTATTAATATGTATCGCTATTCTTTTGTGCTATGCTGGTTACGACCAGTAGCGTTTATTTGCGGGTGCCAATTTCAACCTGAGGCGCAGATGTTATTTCCTGTGCTTTTAATTTGGGCGCCATACTATTATATGTCATGTACATGTTAGCCCTTTGCGTGGCTATCGTTGTGGTGTCCCTAGCTCTGAAATAGTGTGGCCGTGGTTCTCAACCCTTGCCACAATGTCTCTCTCCAGATTTACTCAGCTCTCCGAATGGTCCTTGCCGATCTGGCAACATTTTCCCTTAAAAGCTTTAAAATTTCCCTTTTGGTACTTTTACTGAGTTTGACATTCGTCGATCTACACAGAGATGACAACCAACGAAAACATCAGGTAGATAAGGATGTGGATTTTGCAAATTTCATTTATTTTTATTTATTTTCAGCTGTTCCGGCGGTCCATGGGTAGCCACATATGGAATTCATTGCACAATTTAATAACGACATACGGTATATTAAAGGACAAGATAATATAGTAGCTGACACATTATCTCGAGCTTTCGAAGTTGATGCAATTACAAACAAATTCAAAACTTGGAACACATCACAAAACCTTAAACTAATTCAAATTCCACTTTTGAATTTTAATATTTGGTGTGAAATGACAGGTGAGAATCGTAGACCGTTTGTACCGAACAGTTTACGCAAGGACGTTTTTAATATGTTACATGACATTACACATCCTGGTGCAAGAGCTACACATCGTCTAATTATAAAAAAAAGTACTATTGGCCGAAAATGCTCAAAGAAATAAATATTTGGTCAAAAGAATGTATAAATTTTCAAAAATCAAAAGTTAATCCTCACACTAAATCTGCAGTAATTAAAATTCCGATTCGCAAAAGCAGATTTGAGCATATTCATCTAGATATTAATGGACCTCTACCTGTATCGAAAGGACATCGTTACATTTTTACAATAGTTGGCAGGTTCACACGTTGGCCCGAGTCATAAAAACGGCAAAACAAATTAACAAAAAAGGCAGGAAAAGGCAAAAAAAGGTATTGCAAAAAAAGCAAAATAAGGCCCTAAAAAAGACGGAAAATACGAAGAACAATCAATAAATATATTTATTTTAGAAATGCTTATATTACAAGTAAAAAGAGAAAAACTATGAAGTAGTTTCATTATATGAAAAATTTTTACTTTGAATCTGACATTTAAAGGATAAACCTTCGAGTTTCTAACTCATAAAACTTTAATCTGTATAGTTGTAGTAACATTGAACCACACGATGCATTTTGAAGTTTTCTGGCAGCATTTTCATTCGATTATCGCGAAGAAAAGCCTTGAATGTACTAAATGTGCGCTCGACGTAAGTTGATACAAGTGGAGCCCAATTTAAATATGGAACGTTTGAAACGTTCATATTATCAGAAATAAGGGCGTTTTCCTCGCCCTTTACAATTTTATCCACACCCCTTATTGTCTTCAAGCCTACGTTAGCTGAGAAAACGGCTTTGAATTTTTTCAACACCAATTTGGCAAGAGGTCCCTGTGCTTCTATAAGCTGCATGGGCATGTGTATAATTTTTAATCTTAAAAAAAAATATTTTAAATGCTATAATCACTTTTTTAAAGGTAGAAAAGGCAAAAAAAGGCAAATATCTTAAAAAAGGCAAAAAAAAAGGCAAATATCTTAAAACAGGCAAAAAAAGGCAACTTCAAATGTGTATATATGGAATCAGGGAAAGCTAAATCGTGGACATTCTTAATCGACTATACTCTATCTCTTTGGCAGAAAAAAAGGCAATTTCCATAAAATCCGTTCCCTGGTCATCACATTCAGTGTTACCACCGCTCAAAAAACTTTCTAACCAAGATTTGACGAAAAAGTTACCAAATGTAAGGAAAAATAACCAATTTTTTTATTAGATTAACAACTCAGGTCATCACAAATTATTTTATATAGTACCTATAGACAAATTTTACAAACCAAAGAAAATCAATTTTTATTTGCATTTTTGAAAAGTAAATCCTTTTAAGGCTGAAAATCTATACTAATTATATTAAGAGAAGTCCCTTTTTTTGTAACAGGTAATCTCGCGAACGGCTGGTTCGATTTTCATGAAATTTTGTATACAAATAGCTTTCGATAACCACCATGTTTTAGGCTAAAAAAATTTTACTTTCTTTTCGGGTAGGTGGACCAGGGACCGGACTATTCGAAAAAATCGTATTATTGTCCGATTTGCGTAAAATTTAGTACGTAAGTAGCTTTTTAGCATATATTAGCATATATGACCCATTTTTTCCGGGAAGTGGTCCAGGGACCGATCTATTGGAAAAAATCGTATTTACGGTCCGCTTTGCTTAAAATTCTGTACGTAGGTAGCTTTTTAGCATATATTAGCATATATGATCCATTTTGTCCGAGAAGTGCACCAGGAACCGATCTATTCCAAAAAATCGCATTTATGGTCCGATTTGCTTAAAATTCGGTATGTAAGTAGTTTTTTAGCATATATTAGGATATATGGTCCATTTTTTCCGAGAAGTGGACCAGGGACTGATCTATTCGAAAAAATCGTATTTACGGTCCGATTTGCTTAAAATTCGGTACGTAGGTATCTTTTTAGCATATAATAGCATATATGATCCATTTGTCCGAGAAGTGGACCAGGGACCGATCTGTTCGAAGAAATCGTATTTATGGTCCGATTTGCTTAAAATTCGGTACGTAGGTAGCTTTTTGCCTGGATAAGCTTATAGATTCCTGTTTTCCAATTTTCATGCAATTTCGAATATAAATAGCTTTAAGTAACGACCATATCAAGGGGCGAATTCGTCACTAGGCAAGATTTTTTGCGCCAATCAGAAACAACGGATACTGTCAAAATATAATTATAATCTATATCTATCTATACTAATTATATAAAGAGAATTCCCTTTTTTTGTAACAGGTAATCTCGCGAACGGCTGGTTCGATTTTCATGAAATTTTGTATACAAATAGCTTTTGGTAACCACCATGTTTTAGGCTAAAAAAATTTTACTTTCTTTTCGGGTAGGTGGACCAGGGACCGGTCTATTCGAAAAAATCCTATTATAATCCGATTTGCTTAAAATTTAGTACGTAAGTAGCTTTTTAGCATATATGACCCATTTTTTCCGGGAAGTGGTCCAGGGACCGATCTATTCGAAAAAATCGTATTTACGGTCCGCTTTGCTTAAAATTCGGTACGTAGGTAGCTTTTTAGCATATATTAGCATATATGATCCAGTTTGTCCGAGAAGTGGACCAGGGACCGATCTATTCCAAAAAATCGCATTTATGGTCCGATTTGCTTAAAATTCGGTACGTAAGTAGTTTTTTAGCATATATTAGGATATGTGGTCCATTTTTTCCGAGAAGTGGACCAGGGACTGATCTGTTCGAAGAAATCGTATTTATGGTCCGATTTGCTTAAAATTCGGTACGTAGGTAGCTATTTGCCTGGATAAGCTTATAGATTCCTGTTTTCTAATTTTCATGCAATTTCGAATATAAATAGCTTTAAGTAACGACCATATCAAGGGGCGAATTCGTCACTAGGCAAGATTTTTTTGCGCCAATCAGAAACAACGGATACTGTCAAAATATAATTATAATCTATATCTATCTATACAAATTATATAAAGAGAATTCCCTTTTTTTGTAACAGGTAATCTCGCGAATGGCTGGTCCGATTTTCATGAAATTTTGTATACATATAGCTTTCGGTAACCACCATATTTTAGGCTAAAAAAATTTTACTTTTTTTCGGGTAGGTGGACCAGGGACCGGTCTATTCGAAAAAATCTTATTATAGTCCGATTGGCTTAAAATTTAGTACGTAAGTAGCTTTTTAGCATATATTAGCATATATGACCCATTTTTTCCGGGAAGTGGTCCAGGGACCGATCTATTCGAAAAAATCGTATTTACGGTCCGATTTGCTTAAAATTCGGTACGTAGGTAGCTTTTTAGCATATATTAGCTTATATGACCCATTTTTTCCGGGAAGTGGTCCAGGGACCGATCTATTCGAAAAAATCGTATTTACGGTCCGATTTGCTTAAAATTCGGTACGTAGGTAGCTTTTTAGCATATATTAGCATATATGATCCATTTTGTTTGAGAAGTGGACCAGGGACCGATCTGTTCGAAGAAATCGTATTTACGGTCCGATTTGCTTAAAATTCAGTACGTAGGTAGCTTTTTGCCTGGATAAGCTTATAGATTCCTGTTTTCCAATTTTCATGCAATTTCGAATATAAATAGCTTTATGTAACGACCATATCAAGGGGCGAATTCGTCACTAGGCAAGATTTTTTTGCGCCAATCAGAAACAACGGATACTGTCAAAATATAATTATAATATATAATATATCTCAACTAATATATATTTAGAAAGCCGTTTGTTAGTTTTCGCAAGGTTCGAGAGCGGCTGAACCGATTTTTTTTGAAACTGCCACCTCCCGCACGTGTCCCCAGGATGGTTTTAGGCTGAAAAAATCTATATGTAAAGGGGGCGTGGCACTTCCCATACAAACCGAATTTCTCATGCTACATATCTCTGAAAGTGTGCATGGTAGAGTTTTGGAAATTGGTATGGAGATATACGAAATCAATCGCATACCCTTGGAGAAAAATTTTAGCTATTGTAAAAAGGGGTGTGACATCTCCCATACAAACCGAATTTTTCATACTGCTTATCTCTGGAAATCTTTTGGTAGAGTTCAAGAGTTTTGTATGGAGATGTACGAAATAAATCGCATACTCTTGGAAAAAAATTGGAACTATTGGAAAAGGGGGCGTGGCATCTTCCATACAAACCGAATTTTTCATACTGCCTATTTTGGAAGTGTTCAGGTAGAGTTCTGGCACTTGGTATGGAGATATACGAAATCAATCGCATACTCATGAAGAAAGAGGGCATCTCTTGCAAAGGGCGGCGTGGCACCTCCCATATAAATCGAATTTTTATACTGCATATCTTCGAAAGTATTCATGGTACAGTAGTGGAACTTCGTATGGAGATATGTATATGTTGAAATCAAGCCCATACTCATGGAGAAAATTTGGGCTATTTGAAAAGGGGTGTGAGGCCTACAAACGTACCGACCTTTAGCTATCTTTGAATAAATTTTTTTATTCTTCTGTAGGTCTGTTTGTGAGTGATCTCATCCTAAATGGTTGTACGGATTTTAACGAAACTTTTTGTGTATTTGAGTGGGTCTCTGGATGGTTTAGTTTCACAATTTAATCCGACATTTGGCGCTGTAGTTGAGTTATTACTAAAAATTTTATTTATGATCCGATTTGGCTAATCCCTGCAGCAAATCAAACTGGTTCAGAACTTGAGCTGCGCTAGCCTGAAAAGGGACGGTACTGGTTCTTCATCTATCTCAACTCAATGCTTTCAACGGTCTTTTTTAACATGGCGATGTCCTACGAAGTGACAATTGTCGCCCTCTGCAGAACTTTTGAACTTGTTCTGAGCTGACTCTGGCTTAGATGGCTCAGAGACAGTTCATATAACAACAGTTCCTAGATAGTTGAAAAAGAGTAACCTCCGAACTAGAAATAATTTGGTTAGTTTTGAGCTGGTTCTAAGAAGTATAGCTATTTGATTTGCACTAATTTACTTTTTGAGGCAAACTGTGCTTTAAAATTAGGAACATAAAGTGCCAATTATTCCTTCTTTTCTAAAATTGTTATTCGTAAGAATAATTTATATTTGTTACGTATACTGGGTATTTCTGGGATACTTATAATTAAAAATCTAAACTAAATCGTGTAAAAAAATGAGAAAAAACGGTGATATATTGAATGCTTATTTGTGACAGCTCAGCGTTAAATTGTATTAAGTGTATTGAAATGTAATACATAGACTCCCCTGCATCTAATAAGAACATATAGAATTTTAAATATTCACATTGATTTTCATGCTAAATATTTTTCGTAAATTTTTTATTTAAGGATGGCTCATAAGTATTATAACATAAACAAATAAATTCACCTTTCTAACTGTGTTGGTAATTTAGTAGAATTCTAGAAACTATTATAAAAACTTCAATATTTTAAATCAGAGTTTATAAGTATGCAGTTCTATAAGCCATTAAATTTTAGTATAATTAATCGCGCTGATTTAATGTAACACTTTTTACGCACGCTCTTGAAGGTATTCTCCAATTTAAATATTTTCGTTTAAGATGCAAGATTACACTTTACTACACTAAAATTTGAATACTCGAAAATATAATAAAAAAAATTTCTGATTATAAAGTTTTAAATTTTAAGATAGTTTTTAGAGTTCTATCAAATTTGTAGCACAGTTAGGAATTTGAATTTAAATTGCTTATCGAGCATGACAAATAGTATTTCAATAAAAACTTAACGAAAAGTATTTAAAATGAAAAGCCTTGGAAATTAAAAAAAAAATCACTGCATAACTACTCATTTCGGGTGCTCATATATATATTTACGAATATTCAGTATCGTTCATAACAATAGCACCCCCATTTCAAATTGAGATTGTTTACCACTCTTGTTTATTTTTTTTAAATTTGATTAAAAGGTCAAAAATTTTGATGAAAAATCGTTAAATTTAACTTTGTTTTATATAAAGTTTTAAAACACGGTTTATATGATTTTGTTTCA
Organism: Rhagoletis pomonella; assembly: GCF_013731165.1. NCBI lineage: Eukaryota > Metazoa > Arthropoda > Insecta > Diptera > Tephritidae > Rhagoletis > Rhagoletis pomonella. Next base: position 75,107,770 of record NW_023458555.1, on the reverse strand, counting down.
GGCATCATGATTTGTTTTATAAAATAATAACAAATAAATTTTAACTCTAAATATATTGTGAATATTTAAAAAGGAAATGGCGCACAGTGTTTCGAATATATGGAGGCAGGTAGAAAAAAGTCATGGTGACAGATGGTCAAAAAACCGGTTTGACTTAGAGAGGGAATAGTAAAAGTCATAAGTACCAAATTTTACATTATTTACTCACCCCTCTTCTTCACGAACGATACCTTTCCAAAAAAATACGGGAGTGGGCGCCATACCGACTAATCAGTTTAGTTGCATTTGGCGCTGAACCCATTACAGAAAGTGTTTCTTTTTCAATTGTAATTAATTATCTAAATGTCGTGGAATATTCAGGTGAAGGTATTTATCATTTATTTGGTATTTTCCTATTTCCTTACTAAAAAATTTACTTTGAAATGTAGACTATAAAGATTATTAGTAAAAAAAAAGTGTGAGTACCGTTCCGTCAGGTCTTGAAATTAGACTAATATTTTAGAGAATTTTGTGTAGTTTTCGAATATATAATTTGATCTTTGCGCGCGACTTTGCAAATATATGTAATTTTTGATTCTCTTAATTTTTGATTTTCAGCTTCTTTTCGCATAATTTAGCGAAAAGAATTTTTCAAACAATGAAAAAATCCCACCAGATATTGGGAAAAAGCGAGTATTGACACCTAAGTCATTTTATTGTATAACCTTTGTTTTCTGAGAGTGGAAAGCAGGAAACAAAAATTACCCAAAATTCTATCACATTTAATGACTGGGCCCACATTTTTTGTGAGTTTGGAACGTTATAGTAATCCAATCTTCCCCATATTTTATATTTAGGTTTTCCTAATAAAATAAAGACTACAAACTAAATTTCATCGAAATCGGATGAGATTTAATGTTTCCGCCCACAAGAGTAGAGGGCGTGGCAATAATTCCATCTTTACAAAATTTCATAATTCTCTATTTCTAAGTAAAACATGTCAAGTTTCAGTGAAATCGGTGCAGGTGTACTATTATTTCCATCTGCCTCCATATATTCGAAACACTGTGTGGCGTACGCAGACCTTTGCTGTTAAGTGTAGCTTAACTAAATTTTATATTTTGCATTCAATTTTATATGTGCGTAGATATGTATAAAAACTACATTAATGATACCAGTAACGACTTTTTTGGAAATATTTTAGCAGTTGCCGCATAAACTATGTAGAGAATTACATATTAAATAAACGAAAACAGTTTGCTATTAGTTTTAGGGACTAAAAAATCGAACAAATATAGTATAGCATCTCTTGTCAGCTTTCACATGACCAGGATGAGTAACATTGATGACAGCGCAACTAGCAACATATGAGTTTCAACCGTCCAGCTCTGCATCCCTTTTGCAGTAGTTCAGAGACAGTCCTGAAATTTGTGGGGAGGAACTAGCGCTTTGCCAGACTGTCCCTAAATTTTGCTGCAGGGATGTTTTAAATATGTATGCAATACTATTGCAAAAACATGCTGCCAAGTGGTGCTGAGGTCGAGCTATTACTAAAAATAGCCAAGTGAGAAAAGGGGCCGTGAAGGTCAGATTAAATCGACCTGTTCCACCATTGAGTATATCGAACGCTCCTGCGTTGCAATTGGCCTAATGAATGTGATTTTCTAATATTATTATGCGTTCAAACTTTTAAGGTATTTCGTCTGAAATAAGTATATATATATTGCATTTCTGTAGAACAATGATTCGCACCCATTTTGAAATTGCCACCTACTATACTGTAAAGCTTCTAGGACATTCACTATAGAACCGGGTCATTGTTGCCACCAGGGAGTGAAGAGGAAAAAATTTATTTCGCTTTGCGAATAACCGTGCTATGAAATGCCGCACAACTGGAGAATTTCAAGAACGGATATAACACTTTCCTTAGGTTATTTAAAGCGGCAAATGACCACCAAACCTTAATTTTAGCAGACAAATGTGCCACTGAAATGTTGGACCAAAAAGTTTCAATAAAATATATACAAATTTTGGGCGGGACGAAGTTCGCCGGGTCTGCTAGTATATATATAAATACATATTTTAGAAAATCAGGCATCCCGCATTAGGTGCATGTGTATGTTAATATCTTCGTAAACATTACCAGACTCTAAATGACGTTTTTAAATAAGTACATAGGTACACAGTTTCCAACTTCTTTGTAAGAATCAATGAAATACCTAATCAGCGTGAACAACCACATTGTAAATATTTTATAATTAAGATTAAACAACTAAAAATTGCCGCTGTGGTGTAGTGGTAAGCAGTGGCTTCCACTGCGCAGCACCTGGGTTCAAGCCTAGGTCAAAGCAACACCGCAAAAAAATATAGAAAAAATGTTTTTTCTTAACAGCGGTCGTCCTTCGGCAGGCAATGGCAAACCTCCGAGTGCATTTCTGCCACGAAAAACAGCAGCTCATAAAAATACAATCGCCGTTCGGAGTCGGCGTAAAACTGTAGGTCCCTCCGCTTTGTGTGACAACATCAAGGCGCACGCCACAAGTTGGAGGAGAAGCTCGGCCAAACACTAACATATGTGCCAATCTGTTATTATTATTAATTAAAAATTGGACTGTATTGAACTATATCGTCGCTTAGCGCGAAGTACCTCGTATACGCCAAACGCAGTAAATAAATTTTACAAAAGCTTGAAAACCCGATTTTTTCAGAACTGTGGAATGGTATTTCCCTTGAACCTACTTGCTATAAGATTATTATTATTAATCTTAACATAAATTAATAAAGTAAGCAGTAATGGAAAAATAATTACCAAATCCCTTTTTTATTGTACATACATTACGTGGTATTGGATTCCACATATACGAGGTATTTATATATGTACTATCTGAGTATGTATTCATTTGAAGTGGTCTTTAGCCGACCATGTATATTATGTATTCTGTATATTATAAAACAAATACATACATATGTAAGTAATATTAATACAATGACTCCAAATATTCTCACTTGGTTTCACTGCTGGGACTGCCACTGCTGCTGCTACTCTTCTCAACCTCGACAGGTCTAGCTGGCCTATGTCTTATAACGAACCTAATTTTAAAGTTTTTTGGAAATACATATTATACAAAATAAAACCAAAATTGTGTATTTTTTTCTCACTTATCCATAGAATTGAGCCCGTATAAATTAACTTGAAACACCAATTTTGCGCGGAATTATAGTAATTTTTCGCGACTTCTTAATGACTCTCGTATTATTCAAATGTCATTTCAGGTACATACTATGTAGGTGTGTGCAAAGAATATAGAAATAGTGTAACTGCGGGGCCGTTTCAAAAACTTGACGATTAATTCAACGCGATTTATTAAAGACATGAACCAATAATAGTTGCACCCTCGAACTTTTACATGTTCTTTTGCATATGTAAACACATGATTATTATCGGAATAATTCAAATCTTGAGTTGCCATTTTAGTAGTAATAACTTTAGTTAAATAACCATATTGAGCACAATAAATGTATTTGTTTATACTATTTTTCAAAGATTTAATTATTGTATGTATACAAAAATTAGAAACTACAGTAAATGTTAAAATAACCAAAATGGGAAAGATCTTAACAACTTCACAGGCAAGAAAAAAATAATCAAAATTAGTTAAAAGTAACCAAAACGGCAACACTGATCACATTACAAATTATGCATATCATCCTCAAGAGAATGGTATGGTAGAACGATTTCATAGGCAGTTGAAAGCTACGATAATGGCTAGAAATGGAACCAACGATTGGTATGATGGGCTACCGATAATACTTCTTGGTTTGCGAACGGTGTATAAAGAAAATATTTCAGCCACACCATCTGAGATGGTTTTGGGCAAAATTTACGCCTACCCGGTGAACTTGTGGTTCCATCTGAAGAAAATGTTTCTCCAACTGAAGTTTTAGGCAAATTACGGGAACATTTTAAAAATGTTAATTCAAATTTAAAGCATGATCAAAATTTTGATACAAAGGATTTGGAGACTTGTAAATTTGTTTTTATGCGTGTTATTAATAAAAGATCATTGCAGCAACCATACGAAGGACCTTATAAGGTTGTGGAAAAAAACAAAAAATATTTTAAACTTGAAGTAGATAATGAAGTTAAAACAATTCCGATAGACAGCCTAAAACGAGCAATCATTAAAACAGAGCTAACCGCTGAAACAAACAAACAAATGAATAACAAACAAAGAAACGAATTACTTTTAATTTATATAAGATTAATTCTCTAGAAGGAGGAGTATTGTAGGGTTCAAATTTAACGCAACCATCTGCAGCAGAGAAATTTTGAGTGCCATTTTCTAACATGTGGCAACCCCTTGCATGGAACTAAAGCTATGTTGCACACCCAAAGGACAAGCCCATTATTTTAAGATCTCATTTTTTAAAATCGAACGAACGATACAGATTTTACGATATTTAATGCAACCATCTCCGGACTTGAATAGGAAGTTTGACTTCAAAAAGTTACCGATTGGCACAGGCCTCATTTTTTTTAAATCGAACGAACGATACAGATTTAACGATATGGTGTTAAATATTTAACGCAACCATCTCCGGACGAAGAAGTTTGACTTCAAAAAAGTTACCGATTGGCATAGGTCCAGTGATTGAGACTTTTTAAGAAGTGTGCATGTATTGGTATTGCCATGCTAGTAGGAACTATTGGGTACATAATTTTTTTAAAGTACTGGGTACTGATACACACATCTCTAATGCATTTTGTTTTTACCAATACCATGATTCAATAATTAAAGGTTAGATAATTATTGACAGCCGGGGTTGCATTTACGAAGGACAGAGAAAGGGGAAGAATGAAATCCCTTGTTGCGAAAATGGTAGTAGAATAGTACGCAAAGTAGGCACTTAGTAGAGAAATTCCTTTTGTAAATTTTAATGTTTTTGAAGGAAATTGGGCATTTTAAACGAATCATTGAAAGAAATATTAAGATTTCTTCGTGAATTACGTAATCTATGTGCTATTTAGCGGTATAAAAACTGAAAAAGAGGCCAAAATTAAAATAAAGCTACTATGAGTTTTATGTAAACATCGAGTTTAAAAACAATTTTTATTTTCATCAGTTAAATGTACTTTATATCTTCTTCTTATTTGGTGCTGTAACCGACTAAGCGATTTTGGCCGAGTTCAGCAAAGCACGCCAGTCGTTTCTCTTCTGTGCCAACTGACGCCAATTGGAAATTCCAAGTGAAGCCAAGTCCTTCTCCACCTGATCTCTCCATCGCAGTGGGGGCCTCCCTCTTCCTTTGCTGCCACCAGCTGGTTCCGAGTTGAATACTTTCAGAGCTGCAGCGTCGGTGTCCATTAAATGTTGAACTATAAAAGATAGCGACGCTCACACATGTTTCGCAATAACATATGAAGACCCTGTCGAATAATTGAAATCAAATCATGCATCAAATCTATGCATGTCAACGCAAGCAACACATGCAACACATGCGACATAGTCAGCATTACAAATTACACTTTATATACGGGAAGAGATTTTGTAAATTTTTTATGCACCTATTATAGTAAAATGCATTCAAGAATTGTCTAATTAAAAGCCTGCATATATTTTCATCCAAGGCAGGATCAAACAGTATTAAAAATATGCTACAGAAGCACAACAGCGAATAACAGCTTAGCTAAGTAGCAACGACATGCTAAAAGAATTCTTTTGAGATGGAATGACATGACATAACACCTTGTTTGAGTTCATATGACATAGCAATACATGCAATTTTTGAAAGACATTTTTACAGAAAATGCTTAATTTTGCAGTTGTTTAGTATCCATTCGAACAAAATGGTCACGCCAGCGGAGCCGCTGTATTTTAATTACCTGCATTATCTCCATGTCGTCGTAAAGCTCATACAGCTCATCGTTCCATCGCCTGCGGTACTCGCCATCGCCAACGCGTAAAGGCCCGTAAATCTTCCGCAAAATCTTTCTATCGAATACTCCAAGAGCCGCCTCATCGGATGTTGTCATTGTCCATGCTTCTGCGCCATATACCATCACGGGAATGCTAAGTGACTTATAGAGTGTGGTTTTTGTGCGTCGAGAGAGGACTTAACTCCTGAATTGCCTACTCAGTCCAAAGTAGCACTTGTTGGCTAGAGCGATTCTGCGTTGGATTTCCATGCTGACATTATTATCGGTGTTAATGCTGGTTCACAGGTAAGCGAAATTCTCTACTTTCTCGAAATTATAACTGTCAACAGTAACGTGGGTGCCAAGGCGCGAATTTACTGACTATTTATTTGATGACAGGAGATGCTTCGGCTTGTCCTCATTTACCACCAGACCCATTCACCTTGCTTCCTTATCCAACTTGGAAAAGGCAGAACAGACTTCGCGGTTTTGTTACCGATGATGTCGATGTCACCGGCATAAGCCAGCAATTGCACGCTCTTGTAGTCAATTGTTCGTGAGCGGTTCAGTTCTGAAGCTCTTATTATCTTCTCCAACATCATATTAAAGAAGTCACAAGGAAGGGAGTCGCCCTGTCTGAAACTCCGTTTGGCGGTGAACGGCTCGGAGAGGTCTTTCCCAATTCTGACGGAGCTGGTGGTATTGCTCAATGTCATTTTACACCGCCGTATGAGTTTTGAGGGGATACCAAATTCAGACATAGCGGCGTATAGGCAACTCCTTTTAGTGCTGTCGAAAGCGACTTTAAAGTCGACAAATAGGTGGTGAGTGTCGATCCTTTTCTCCCGGGAATACCTGATCTATGGTGAATTTGCCAGGTCTAAAGCCACACTGATAAGGTCCAATCAGTTCATTGCCGGTGGACTTCAGTCTTTCACACAATACGCTCGATAACACCTTGTAACCTATGCTTAGAAGGCTGATCCGGCGGTAGTTGGCGTGAATGGCGGTGTCGCCTTTCTTTTGGATTGGATTCGAAATAGGATGAGGTTGGAAAGCCGTAATTCAATAGTTCAAATAAAGTGTTATATGAAGGCTCATCCGAGGCTTTGCCTGGCTTCTTCACTAGAAGTGGTTTTTACGTGGCGGGTCCCAAACTCAGCGCACAACCAATTGCTGGGACAATGTACTTTATTTGCATATACAAATATACATATTGTACAAAAACGAATAATTCGTTTTCAAGCAACACGGTGCCAATGCTAAGGGAGCGCTGCGAGAGAGACAACTGTCAGATTATCTAACATTCACTTATTGAATCATGGGCTAGGTCGGTGTTATGCAAGAATGATATAATACAAGACTGCGCCCATCGGAGAAGATTTTTTAGAATAAATTATGTCTGACTGCATTTGCGAGAGAGAAAGGCCAAAACTCGAGTAAGAATGGAAGCAGAAATTTTGCAAGAAAAACCTAAACAAGTTGCACAAGTGAGACGTCATACAAACTGCGATTCTGCCAAATTCAAAACGCAAGTAAGAATGGAAGAAGAAATTTTGCAAGAAAAACCTTAACAAGTTGCACAAGCGTGACGTCATACAAACAGCGATTCTGTCAAATTCACTGAGAGAGTAATAGCGGCACATAGATGGGCGCCAACTTTGTTTTCTACATTGCGGGTATTTTGCAGACAAACTTTGGTTTGCTAAATTAAATGGCTACCGCTACCTACTGCGTAGTTTGCTCGGAGTGGTTACGGCGCGTTTACATTAGACAATGCTGTCAAGACAATAAGGAAATACGTATTAGTTGTCAAAAACCCTGATAATTTTCTCCGTGGCGTAGGCGTCCTGACAATAGTTATGACAATTCATTTTGAGCAAAATGTCGCATATCGCGTGAGCTATATAAGCTAAAAACTTAAAAAATAATAAAGAGCCAAAGTTACAAACACACCAGCGTCTCTTGTGTTATTTTAGATTTTTTGTTATGAATTTCTCTTCTTTCTTGCACAAGACGTCAAAATTACTATGTGCGTACGTCAAACCATTGTCCGATTTATTGTCTTGAAAGTAATGAAGACAGCGGTTGAGCAATTGGAAAAGTATGCATGAATTAGTGAAAAAGTGTGCATGTATTGCTATTGTCATGACAGTATAGTCCGGTGTAAACCCCAAGTCATGATTCAATAATTAAAGTTAGAAAATTATTGACAGCCCCGGTTTGACACTCTCTTACAAATGGTTGTATTTACTAAGGACAGAGAAAGGCAAAGAATGAAATCCCTTGGTGGGAAAATGGTAGTAGAAAAGAACCCAAAGTAGGCACTTAGTAGTGAAATTCTTTTGTAAATTTTAATGTATTTGCAAGAAATTTGGCATTTTAAACGAAATATTGAAAGAAATATTTAGATATCTACGTGAATTATGTAATTAATGTGCTATTTAGTATCAGTATGAAAACTGCAAAAGGGCACAAAATTAAAATAAAACTACTATGAGTTTTATGTAAACATCGAATTTAAACAATTTTTGTTTTCATCAGTTAAGTGTGCTTTATATGCTGTCGCGTACACGTGTCGCCCCTTTTCAGGCCACCATTGTGGTTGCCCTGGCTAGCTCAGTAATTAGGTGGTCGGGATCCTTTTGATATAGCACAGCACCCACACCGTAATCAGACGCGTCAAATTGCACGAAGAAGCGTTTAGCGAAATATGGATGTTTAATCACAGGTGCGCTCGTTAGCGCTTTCTGTAAATTATTAAAAGCTTCCAGGGCTTGCGTATTCACTTCGAATTTTTGGCCCTTCTTCAGCAAGTCTGTCAAAGATGCTGCCATGGCCGCAAAGTCTTTTATGAAGCGCCTATACCAGCCGGCGGTTCCGAGGAAACTTCGGACGTGCTTGACCGTTTTCGGTATCGGAATGTTTTGGATTGCTCTAATCTTTTCAGGGTCGGTCTTAAGCATACCGCCAACGATATACCCCAGGTAAGGCAGCCTTGTAAAACAAAAATTAGATTTCCATAAACCTATGGTTAAATTCGCATCTTTCAAACAGGTGAATACCTCGCTTAGGATTTTTAGGTGCGAATCAAAATCTGGCGCAATGATCAGCAAATCATCAAGATATATGAAAACGTTTCCTTTAAGCTTCTGAGGAATTACGCAGTCCATTAGTCGGCACAAGCGCTGCGCGGCGTTGCATAAACCGAACGGCATCGTTACAAACTGATACAGGGGCCATCCAGGTACCGTGAACGCAGTGTATGGTTTGCATTTGTCCTCTAGCTCAATCTGCCAAAAAGCGAATTAAGATCAACACTGCTTATAAAGTGGGTGTCGTCGATGCGGCTGAGTATGCCTTCTATGTTCTGCAGCGGATAGGCGTCGTTCACGGTTACAGCGTTCAGTGTCGAGGCAGAAGCGATTTTTCCCCGGTTTACGAACAATTCCAACATTTTATCTACTTCTTCGTAAACGATCGCTTGCATTGCCGGGGACAAAGGGTAGTGGAGGTCTTTGATTGGCACCGCATCGTCGACCAGCTTGATGGAATGCTTTTCAAGGTGAGTGCATCCTAACCCATGTTCTTCATAAGTTTTGAAGCCGCTGACCACCTGCTGTAGACGTTGTTTTTGCTCCGCCGAAAGAATATGCAGGACACGCCGCTCGTTCTTATCCTCTTCGGAAGTTGATTTCATCTATTGATATCACATCTGGAGCCAACTGGAATGCGAGCCAGAAATCCACCCCTAAGTAGATCTTTTGTTCAAGGTGAAGGCATAAAAAAATTTTATATTTTGTTCTAAATTTTTGTACTTTACAGGTAAGGTGAGTTTGCCTAACACATTGTGTGAGCGTCCTCCAGCCGTTTTTACACTCGAAACGTACCGTTCAATTGATGCGTCTAGTTCTTCTATGAACTCCCTACAGCCACGGCCCAGGATGCTTACTGATGCGCCAGTATCTAACAATCCGCGTGTACGTATGCCATGGATTTCGATTTCGGCATAAACGCGCGGATCCGCTTGATCTGCGCTCTTTACTGACGACACAACCTTGCGGCGCAGCAGCATACGTTGTCGAAACCTATCACGCGCCTTTTGAATCTTCCGCGAAACCCTTCGGCGTCCCATCAAGGCGCTGTCGGCGAAAATGCGTTGGCGTGCTTCCAAATACTTCCTCATTCTGTCTTCGTAAGATGGCGTACTCACAGTTTTGGACAACTCTTTCTTTGTGTTATTTTTGATTTTATCAAGAATGCTAATATTTTTTGTACTTCCAGGTGGTTTTGTGTCACGACTTAGCCCGTCGGCAGTTGGTGTGTTGGTCGAGGCATCTACTGGTGCGGGGTTTGAGTGGAGCGCGATTCCCCCGTCGTAATGGCGTTCCGTAAGGCGTTTCCCGCTGGGTTGCATACCGGACATTTCGGTATTATGACAACTAACTTCCCACATTTGAAGCAAAATATTCGACGCTGCATGCAATCGGTGAAGAAATGGCCTTCCACACCGCAATTCCAACACGATACCTTGCTGCGCCCAGCTGGCTGTCTAGCCGCGCGTTGGTGGCGTATTTCCTTCACGGTGACTTGACCCTCATCACCGAGAGAGAAATGTTCATCGGCTTCGATCGACATGATTTCATTAAAGTATTGTGATCGTGGAACAAAGCCACTTGTTAGTGTGCGATCCCTACGCGGAAAACACCGTTCCACTTCCTTACATTCCAACCACAGCTGCTCGAGTGAACACGTGGCAATGGGATATACTATCTTAGCCAACGATTCGCTCATATTCCCTTTCACTAATCGGATAATCTCGTACTCCGGAATTGGATTTCTAAGTCGCGAGCGCAGTGTACCAACCACGTGAAAATACTCGTCTATGGATTCACCAGGTCTTTACTTCCGCGCAGTCAACTCCCTCAGAAGCTCGAAGTCGGTGTGTTGTGATGCGATTTGACGTCGAAGTGCGGATTGCAAGGCAGGCCAATCAACTTTGCCATGTGACTTAATATAAAGCCAATACCATTCACGCGCCTCCCCACTCAACAACCTATGGAAGTCGCGTAGAATTTCTCCCCATGAACACGCGTATTGTTCTTTTAGATATTCTAACCGAAACAGAAAATCTTCAACTGACATTGAACCTCGGTTACCTTGATAATTTATCCCCCATTTTTCTATGTTAATATCCGATCGACTAACATCTTTATTGTTTTCTTTTACAGACCTTGGACGACCGCTTTCAGGGGGGACTGCCGGGATTGCTGCATCTAGTGTTGGTGGTTGGCGAACTGGTGGTGGATCGTGGTAAGCCAGTGAATATGTAGCTGAGTGCAATATTACAACAAAGTTGTTTGCATCTTGTGCGGTGTGATTAATAACCTTATCACTCCCAGGTACAACACTGTCTGACCGTCTCGACTCCAAGGATTCGATGCTGGTACTGTGTTTCCTCTTTTTGGGCATTCGCTTGCGCGCCCAATTATCGAAACCTGGCGTGCCTGCCCGTGAACCTGGTGCTGTTCTAATTAGCTCCTGCATATTCTCACGCATTTCGCTCATCAGACACTTTTGTGCTTCCGCGATCATTTCTTTTAGAACCGGTGCTATTTCATCTCGGATATCACGAGCCTTGGTTGAATTGCCTATGGGAAGCCGGTTGGTCCCGCCATAAGTAGTTGGAGGAGGGTGGGGAAAATTCAAGGGGGGTGGTTGTGGTAGTGTTAAGAGTTTTGATTGGGCCTCACTCTGTTTGGGAACCGCCCCGGTATTCTTAGTTGCACCTGATGTATTGTTTGGAGCTCCCTGTACTGTGTCACTAACAGTTGATCTAGCGTTATTATTACCCCCTATTTGAACTGATAGGTCTATGAAGGCAGGGTCGTTTGTGCTGGGCTCCTTTTGTGGAGGCCCGTTCCCTGGTGGATGCATATTCGCTTTTTATGTGTTCGCTGGGGTATTGTAAGCACTTTGAGTGTGTGTCATTCAAATATAAAAAAAAAATTGCCAAAAAATATACAAAACAATCTATTATTTACGACGAAGAGAGATTTTGGTTCGATGTTGACTTATGCGATTTCATAAAAACGGGGAAGGGCTAGATGATTTTCTGGGTTTTGAGGATCGGTTGACCAAATCCTTTTCGGGGAGTGATTGGAGCACTAATACGTCGTTCCTGCGAGCAACAATATGCCAGTACGGTACAAATAATAAAAAAAAATCTAAGTTAAGGAACAACAAGAATCAATATGGTTATGCATCGTAATTGATTGTTAGTTGCGGTCATAACGTAGTTTTACACTTCAAAGCAGCTTAATTACTTTATGCATCTATTAGGACTTTGATTAAAAGCAAAAAAAGACATTTACATCTTGAACTACTTTCCAAACAAAAAAAAACATGAACCATAAAAAAATGCATTGTGGATGGAGATGCTAATAGTCTAGACTATTCATGTCCAGCTATGCCATCTTAGGGTTATTGCCGGGGCTTGGCCAGCCTACAACTCTCTTAATACCGATGCGGTTGAACTCAGCACTAATGCTGAAAGCAAGCCATCTGTTTAGGAGGAGAATGCAGTTCAACCGGACCCTTTTATTTGAAAGATATAACAAAAAAAATACTTTTACAGGCTGAAATAAATTTATACACGAACTTTGTATGCATGTATATAAGTATGTGTACTTATGTTCGGTATGTGTTTTTATTGCGCTGCTTTGGACTAGGCCCACAGCGTTATTTCCAAAATACTTAATTCGCGGGCGCCAATTTCAACCTACGGCGCTGGTGTTATTTCCGGTGGTTTTTGTTTGGGCGCCATTTTAACTTTGTCGCGTATACGTGTCACCCCTTGTCAGGCCACCATTGTGAATGCCCTGACTAGCTAAGTAATTAGGTGGTCGGGATTCTTAACCCTTGCCACAATGGTGCCAGGCGGACGTGGCGGCACGTTCACTGGCATATCTCACCCACAGGAAGCCCACCCATCCATCGACCGCCTCATGTGTCTCCTAGCGGCCTCCCTTTTGCCATGCTCCAATGCCCAACTTACCCCCTAGTCATCTTTGCCTCTCCTGTTTAAGGGATTAAGTACACATTTTAAATTCTTTTATAAACACAATAAAATTTATTACAAAACATTATATAAACATTATAAGGATTAAAAAACAGGAAGAAAAGGAAATAAATTTAAGATCGGTTTCCGGCCGCCACAACAAAAAGGAACCAATCAAATTAATCTCCGTTTATATACGTATGTCAAGCAAACAAAATAGAAAACCTGCCACCCTACCTACAAGAGCTCTTTTCGGATGGTGTGAAGGGTTTCCGCTAGCCGGATATTCCCCGCTCAGAAACTACCAAAATTTACCCTTTTGTTTGGGTTCTTCTTGCCTGGCGGGCACAAAGACAATGTATATAAGTATGTACAAACTTTTTAACAAGTTACCTAAGTAACGAAAATGTATGAACATATATATTACACATAATTCAATGATCTAAAAAAAATTAATATATTTGGGACTATACTTGGGACGCGCAGTGTAACATTTATTCCTTACACAAGCTGCTTATTGCTCCTCGATCCGAGCCTACAAAAATTCCTTTTAGCAAAATATCCCTCACGCAAACGCTTTTGTACGGAATTCTACTATACTTAAGCCTAGCACTCACCAGCGAACTGTGCCGTGCCCTTTTTGCCTTCACACCGGGGTGGTCCACCTTAATCTCCTGGCACACTAGGGACACACAAAAATTTACACTACCACCTGACAAAGTCTATCTTTTCATCACTTTTGTGGGGGTGGGGGGGGGGGGATTCTTCCACGGGTCTAATTTTTGTGCCTTATCTGATCGTCACCGGTGCTGCCCAATCCGCCTGCCTTTGTGAGGGTAATCTCGGCTTCTGATGGTCACGTTCTGCCGGGCGCTTAAAGATGATTGTGGGCTCTTCACCTACACTCCTCACAATTCTTTTGTTTTCGCCTCGCGACTTTGTACGACGCGTTTAATATGTTTTTTTTTTTGTTTTTTGTTGCAAAAAAAAAATGTTTTCACTTTACTGCACAAAATGCTGCAAAAAAAAGGCAAGGCTCAACTAGCGCGCACTGTACGAACGTTGTAATGACACCGGCAATTATTTTCTTACGGAACTCAGCCGACCCCCTTTTATATGCTATTTGTCAGGCCCCCGTGTCTTCTAAACACCGTTCTTTCCGCTTTCTTCACTGTTCACGATCCGGTCAATCGTGGTATCGCGCACCCTATTGCTATCCCTCTCCTCGAGATTTTCCCCAAACTCTCCAAACTACAACTTTAGTCTGGCAGCATCTGCCCATCAAAAGCTTCATAATTTCCCTTTTTGGCACTTCTGCTTTCTTTGACGTTTCTTCAAGAGAACAAAAATAAGATCAGCGCTGGGTAAGTAAGTAAAACATGGTATTTTAATTTTAATGATTTATTATCGGCACTAACTCTTTTCAGGTGGTCCAGGGGTAGCTACTGTGATATTTAGGCAAACGCCCAGCGTGGGGAACACCCCTACCCTGACAATGCATATTCAAATAAACACATTGTTCAAAATCGTAAATTCTATTTCACATGAAAGCTGCACCTTTTCAAGTAAATTTGCAAAGAAGCAACATGGTGCCACTGCTAAGGGAGCGGTGCTAGAGGAACAAATGTCCGTATATCTAACCTTTAATTATTGAATCATGGCCCTAAGTAATACCATGTTCGGACCGACAACGAAAACACTTTGAAAACGAGTTTTGGGATTGTGGGCTGAAAGCTGTTCGCACCGGCTGTTAGTGTTTTCGATGACATTTCTTTCATCCTTTGTTTTTAGTTTTGCTACGAAAAAACAAAATCAAAATCTTTGTCTTTCATTTTTTATCATTAGCAACCTTTTTCTTTCGTTCATATTTTAATTTCGCCATGTAACGCAGCTTTTCACTTAATGCGACTGTGTTTGTGTGAATGTGTATCCGCCGGATGTGAAAGCAGCTATAATTTCTATGAGCCACCCAAATTTCAAGCCAAGGGTGTGAAACCTTGCTGACGGCGGTTCGATAAGGCAGTTCTGAGCATGGATGTATGTATATGTGTATGCCTTAGTATAACTACCATTTGAGTGGGAATTTAAACTTCGTGATTTTGCGGCTACGTGGTTGAGGAACGTCTTCGGCTTGACCAGCTCTAATAAAATAGCGCTAACGGAAGCTGAAGAAGTTAGTCTCATAGAAATACGGTGTCGGGAAAGCGTCGAGCGGTCGTAAGAGTCACATAGGTGCTTAAGATAGTTATTTTTGTATACAACGGTGCTGGTGCGATCACGTAGTAGTTATATATATATATATATATATATATATATATATATATATATATGTATATACGGGAAACGGGTGATTTAAGTGCAACCAACGGAATCATTGCGGGTACCGTCACTCCGGAGGACCACCGAACCGGCTAAGACTAAACCATAGTTGGAGCTGAGGTAAGCGTTAAGTAATTTAGTTTAGTTACAGGGGGGCCATCTACATAGGTACATGCGTGCGAACGTGCCTACTTGTTTGCATGTACTTATGCATGTATGTAAATGTGCATGACCATCCACATCGAATATTAAGTGCTAATCAAATATAAATTTTCC
>NW_023458555.1:75091253-75092119 GCF_013731165.1 Rhagoletis pomonella | reverse complement strand
GTTTATATACGTATGTCAAGCAAACAAAATAGAAAACCTGCCACCCTACCTACAAGAGCTCTTTTCGGATGGTGTGAAGGGTTTCCGGGAGCCGGATATTCCCCGCTCAGAAACTACCAAAATTTACCCTTTTGTTTGGGTTCTTCTTGCCTGGCGGGCACAAAGACAATAAAAAAAACGAAAGTATAAGTATGTACAAACTTCTTAACAAATTATCTAAGTAACGAAAATGTATGAATATATATATTACACACTAGCCAATGCCCGCTTACTTCGCGGCGCATAATAAGAGCTTTTGCGTTGGCCAATGCAAAAGAGCGTTTAAAAACAAAATTAGTCTGTAAAGTCAAAATTTTTGATTTAAGTTGAAACCACTAAGGCGCAGTATCCTCCTCACACATAGGCCCATAATAGTAACGCTGTGATACCATATGGAATACCAATCCCTTTCGGTGTCATGAGCTTCACCGATGGTCTTATTTCCACCTGTGAGATCTCTGCCAGGCATGCGTAATCTTTTTGTATGATCTTGCAACTACAACATTGGTGCGATGCGTATGCTATTAAAAGTTCTTATAGGGAAACTCAAGAGCACAGAAGTGCGTTTTCTGTTATAGGAGGGCCAAGAATCCTCGCTGTCCCACAGGATGAAAAGTTTTCCGGTACATTGCTAAATGAGTCGTGTGATCTCTTAAGTATCTTTCAAATGAAGCAATTGATATACCTACGGTGATCTTTCCTTGTTAATTCACGACTTTTACAATTCCTGGTAAAATTTATGAACTGATTTCTGGGTAGATGCAAGACCGCATGATCGTCCATGAGGGCGTCAGAAAAACTTAACCCCATCCTTCATTTAGACATCT
>NW_023458555.1:75084683-75091243 GCF_013731165.1 Rhagoletis pomonella | reverse complement strand
CATGAGGGCGTCAGAAAAACTTAACCCCATCCTTCATTTAGACATCTGAAAACTAAATTCGTATAACTTAAACATAGTGCCAAAGCAGACCAACCACACAGGGTTTCTATACATTTCGTCTACAGCGCCATCCATTGCGTTCTTTTTCTGCAAAACCATTGCTTACCATAAAATGAATACGTGTTATGAATTTCAACCTTAACTCCAGCGGCACTAATCCGGTAAATTTTAATCAAAAGAATTTTCAATCATACAGGTACATAACTCACATTTAAAATTTGAACGAAATCGGTTCATAAATACGATTTTTATAAATAACTCTACTCCAGCACCACCTAGCGAGCTTTCTAGTAGCATGTAATTGGACCATATATGTATGTAAGATAACCTCCGACAATCTGACGGAACTCTATTCAGTGGGTTTTGAGTTTATTCCGAACAACAAAAATTTATGCAAATGGGTATGTAGATAGGACAGTTTATAGCGAAACTCGTAAAAGCAAAGCTCCGTTCTTTGTGAAACATTTAAAAAAATTCTTCAAAATTTTCACATAAATTTTACCTTACTCAAAATTAAAGAGAAAGTTACGTTAGTTCAGTGGGATTTGGAAATCTAGGAGAAAATGGTTCCCAATCGAATGATACTTGCGCGGTTACGTAAATGTATATCGATCCAGCCTTTCCAATAATTACCACTTTTCGCCATAACTACGGTATTGATAACATATGTAGCTGTGTAGAATTTCAGGACGTTAGCGTAAGCGGTTCCAGAGATAAGCTATATGAGAAGTTCCGTTTGTATGGAAGGAAGGAGCCACGCCCTCTTTCCCAATGCGTTTGCAATATATGTATGTATCAGTGCTAAGTTTCAGTTCTCCAGCGTACTTGGTTTTAGAAGTATGTATATTGGTTTTTTACGTTTTAGTCTGTATAAGAATTTTAGGAATATCCAGAGCTACATACCGAGTAAATTTTTGGTCAGAATATTTATTTTTAAGGTGTTGCCAAATATAAACCAAGTCGGTGCAGCCGTTTAGTAGTTTAGTGAAATACATTGTAAAGAGAACTGTATGAAATTGTAAAACGTGACGTCTCAGATTTCTTAATTTTTTGGCAGCAACCACGAAAAGATTTAATTTTTTTTACCGAAAAACCTTCCACACAGAAACAAAAAAAAGTAAGTTTGTGGTTATATCAAGGTGAAATTTTGAGAACGGTCCGTTCCTAACTCTAAATATAACAACGACGCACTGGAAAAAGTTAATACGTTCAAATAGCTAGGAATAATGATCGACGATAAATTAAAACAAAAAAAAAAATGGTTTCTATATTTTCCCTTAGAGCTTTAGCAAAACTGCATTTAATTCCATACATTAGCTTTTGCGTGATGCACTTGCAAACATACAGACAAACATACCGAAATTTTAGATTGGCTTCTGTTGATCTAATAAACCCCCTATTAATTTTTCTTTAACGTCTATTATGTACAGATATCGGCCTGTTGCAATTTTATTATTCTCAAGTACTCTCGTTTGATACCTATATGGCAACACTTAGTTTATATAGTAAATTTAACTGAATTAAAGTTTTCAAATAAGTGACAACCCGCTTCAAGAATATTTTCAAAAGTAAGCTTCCTCATCCTCTTTAGTTTAATATTCGTATTGCAATATTTCATTTATTTTACAAATTTCAATGAATACAATTTTTCAATCAGTTGGCAAATATTAAATATAAAAATATAAAAATATTTTCAGGATTAAAATTTCCTATCGTCTTTAGTTTGATGCCAATATTGCAATATTTAATTTATGCTATCAATTATATTAAATTAAAGTTTTCAAATAGGTGGCAACCTTCCACAAAAATATTTTCAGCTGTAGGCCTTTGTAAATTTCTTTCTTTTGACAGCCATATTGCAGTATTCACATTACCGTATCAATTGACCTAAACTGAAATTTTAAACACAGGTGGCAACTCTCTAATTTTTTCTTCAATATTGGAAGCTAAATCTCTAGCGATACATCGGTGAAAACTGCATTCAGTTTCATGTTTTCGACTGATGCGCGTACAAATATACAGACAGACAGATATTTAAAAATTCTAAAAATTCTTTATTTGGCTTCTGTGGCTTTAATAAAAACCCACCATATTAATTTTTCTTTAATATCTATAAGGTACAGACATCGACCTGTTACAATTTTATTATATGTATATCTAGATGTAGATATAGATTTCATTTATTTTATCAATTTAATACAATAAAATTTTTCAAACAGGTGGCAGCCCTCCCTAAAACTATTTTCGGCAATAAAATTTCCTAAACCCCTTCAGTTTGATACCCATATTGCAATATTCAATTTATCTCATAAATTAAATTAAATGTAAATTTTCAAACAGGTGGCAACTCTAAAAAATATTTTTGGCTGTAAGCCTTCTTCAGCCTCGTTCTTTTGACGCCCATATTGCAATATTCATTTTTTCTTATCAATTTACTTAAACTCCAATTTTCAAACAGGTGGCAACTCTCAAATTTTTTTCTTCCTATATTTTAAGTTAGACCTCTATCAATACATCGGTGAAAACTGCATTCAAATCCATGCATTCGTTTTAGAGTGATGCGCGAACGAACATACAGACAGACAGACAGACAGACAATAATTCTAAAAATGGTTGATTTGGCTTCTGGTGCTCTAATAAAGACCCCCCGCATTAATTTTTCTTTAATATCTATAATGTACAGACATTCAATGTTCTTCCACGGGTCTAATTTTTGCGCCTTATCTGATCGTCACCGGTGCTGACCAATCCTCCTGCCTTCGTGAGGGTAATCTCGGCTTCTGATGGTCACGTTCTGCCGGGCGCTTAAAGATGATTGTGGGCTCTTCACCTACACTCCTCACAATTCTTTTGTTTTCGCCTCGCGACTTTTTGCGACGCGTTTAATATGTTTTTTTTTTGTTTTTTGTTGCAAAAAAAAAATGTTTGCACTTTACTGCACAAAATGCTGCAAAAAAGGCAAGGCTCAACTAGCGCGAACGTTGTAATAACACCGGCAACTATTTTCTTACGGAACTCAGCCGACCCCCTTTTATATGCTATTTGTCAGGCCCCCGTGTCTTCTAAACACCGTTCTTTCCGCTTTCTTCACTGTTCACGATCCGGTCAATCGTGGTATCGCGCACCCTATTGCTATCCCTCTCCTCGAGATTTTCCCCAAACTCTCCAAACTACAACTTTAGTCTGGCAGCATCTGCCCATCAAAAGCTTCATAATTTCCCTTTTTGCCACTTCTGCTTTGTTTGACGTTTCTTCAAGGGAACAAAAATAAGATCAGCGCTGGGTAAGTAAGTAAAACATGGTATTTTAATTTTAATGATTTATTAATGATGGATGGATGATGGAGGATGGTTCCGTGCGCAGAAGTGGAAAACTTTTGACTGCCATTCACCTGGGAGTGGCCAGAAGCGATTCTTGTGCGTACGGTTCAAATCGCAGCTTACAACGTCCGGATATTTATATCCACGTATCCTCTGGGTAGCAACCAAACACCCGTTAAAACCCCGCCCAATGAAAAGAAAAAAACAGCCTCGGATGAGACCCCCTTTTTCTGATGACGACCACGGCAAACGTATAAAGGACTATGATTTAAGGGTATGCACCTGGAATATCCAGACCCTTAATGGGGAAGGTGCCTCTGCCCGGCTGGTTGATGTCCTCGGGAAGACAAAGGCTGACATCACCGCCATCCAAGAAATGCGATGGACGGGGCAAGGTAAAGTAAGCGTGAAGCCTTGCGACGTCTACTACAGTTGCCACGTAAAGGAGCGCAAATTCGGTGTTGGATTCGTGGTAGGAGAGAGACTCCGTCGCCGAGTACTGGCGTTCACCCCGGTGGACGAACGTCTAGCCACAATCCGCATCAAAGCTAGATTCTTCAACATCTCGCTCATCTGCGCCCATGCCCCGACGGAAGAGAAGGATGAGGCGTCCAAGGATCTCTTCTATGAGCGCTTGGAACGTACATATGAGCGCTGCCCCCGACACGATGTCAAAATCGTGCTTGGCGATTTTAATGCCAAGGTGGGCAAGGAAGGGATCTTTGACGCCACTGTCGGAAAATTCAGCCTCCACGACGAAACGTCCCATAAAGGACTGAGGCTGATCGACTTCGCCGGGGCCCGAAATATGGTAATATGTAGTACTAGGTTCCAGCATAAGAACATCCACCAAGCTACATGGCTGTCTCCAGATCGAAAAACGAGAAACCAAATCGATCATGTTGTGATAGACGGAAGGCATGCTCCAAGCGTTTTGGACGTACGTACACTCCGAGGGCCAAACATCGACTCGGACCACTATCTTGTTGTAGCCAAGATACGCACCCGCCTCTGTGCAGCAAAAAATGTGCGCCCAACAATGCAAGAAAAGCTTAACGTCGAAAAGCTGCAATCACAACAGACTGCCAATTTATTCGCCACTCGACTCACACACCTGCTCTCTGAGAGCACTCTTCAGCAATCCAACGTACGCGAGCAGTGGAACCACATTTCCAGATCATTAAGTACAGCCGCCGAAGAAGTAGTTGGATTTCAGCGAGCCCGAAAGAACAACTGGTACGATGAGGAATGTCAAGAAGCCGCAGAGAAAAAAGATGCCGCCTACAGGGCCACGCTGCGATCGGGCGCAACGCGAGCCATGTGGGACCGTTATAGGGAACTGAAGAAGGAAGCGAGACGTATTTGCCGCAATAAGAAGAGAGAGGCCGAAATACGTGAGTGCGAAGAGCTTGAGATGCTGGCCGACAGGAAGAACGCCCGAAAATTCTACCAGAGGGTTAGGCGACTTACGGAAGGATTCAAGACCGGGGCGAACTCCTGTAAGAACAACAATGGCGACCTAGTGACCGATGTCCAGAATATACTTAAATTGTGGAGGGAACACTTTTATAACCTACTGAATGGTAGCAGCGCTGAAAGTAGTGAGGAAGACGAACCCGAGTCCCCAGTCGATGATGATGGAGTAGCTGTCCCACCGCCTGACTATGACGAGGTACGTATAGCGATTACGCGGCTGAAAATCAACCAAGCTGCTGGAGCTGACGGCCTGCCAGCCGAGCTATTCAAGTACGGCGGCGAGGAGCTGATGAGGTGCATGCATCAGCTCGTATGCAGAATATGGTCAGATGAACGCATGCCCGACGACTGGAATTTAAGTGTGCTCTGCCCAATCCACAAGAAAGGCAACCCCGCCATACGCGCCAACTACCGCGGAATTAGCCTTCTAAGCATAGGTTACAAGGTCTTATCGAGCGTGTTGTGCGAAAGACTGAAGCCCACCGTCAACGAGCTGATTGGACCTTATCAGTGTGGCTTTAGGCCTGGAAAATCCACCATAGATCAGGTATTCACAATACGCCAAATCTTGGAAAAGACCCGCGAGAATAGGATCGACACACACCATCTATTTGTCGATTTCAAAGCCGCTTTCGACAGCACGAAGAGAAGTTGCCTTTATGCCGCGATGTCTGAATTTGGTATCCCCGCGAAACTAATACGGCTGTGTAAAATGACGTTGAGCAATACCCCCAGCTCCATCAGAATAGGGAAGGACCTCTCCGAGCCGTTTGATACCAAACGAGGTTTCAGACAAGGGGACTCCCTTTCGTGTGATTTCTTTAATCTTATGTTGGAGAAGATAATAAGAGCCGCAGAACTGAACCGCTCAGGCACAATACTTTATAAGAGCGCACAATTGCTAGCGTATTCCGACGACATCGATATTATCGGTAAAAACAAGGGCTACGGCTGTTCTGCCTTCTCGGGATTGGATAGAGAAGCAAAGCGAATGGGTCTGGTGGTGAACGAGGACAAAACGAAGTATCTCCTGTCATCACACAAACAGTCAGAGCATACGCGTCTTGGCACCCACGTCACTGTTGACAGTTACAAGTTTGAAAAAGTAGACGACTTCGTTTATTTGGGAACCAGCATTAACACCAATAATAATGTCAGCCTTGAAATCCAACGGAGAATCACTCTTGCCAACAAGTGCTACTTTGGGCTGAGTAGGCAATTGAGAAGTAAAGTCCTCTCTCGTCGTACAAAGATCACACTCTATAAGTCACTCATCCTGCCTGTGCTGGTGTATGGCGCGGAGGCATGGACAATGAAAGCATCTGATGAGGCGGCTCTTTGAGTTTTCGAGAGAAAGATTCTGCGAAAGATTTACGGACCTTTACGCGTTGGTGATGGCGAATATCGCAGACGATTTAACGATGAGCTGTATGAGCTTTACAACGATATAGACATAGTGCAGCGAATTAAAATTCAGCGGCTCCGCTGGCTTGGCCATGTCGTTCGGATGGACAGAAACGCTCCTGCTCTGAAAATATTCAACGCGGGCCGCGATGCTGGTAACAGAGGAAGAGGAAGGCCTCCTCTGCGTTGGAAAGACCAGGTGGAGAAGGACTTGGCTTCACTTGGCATTTTCAATTGGCGTCAGTTAGCACAGAAGAGAAATGACTGGCGTGCTGTTTTGGACTCGGCCAAAATCGCTTA
>NW_023458555.1:75081490-75084583 GCF_013731165.1 Rhagoletis pomonella | reverse complement strand
ATCCACCAGGGAACGGGCCTCCACAAAAGGAGCCCAGCACAAACAACAAGTGCTACTTTGGGCTGAGTAGGCAATTGAGAAGTAAAGTCCTCTGTCGTCGTACAAAGATCACAGTGTATAAGTCCTTCATCATGCCTGTGCTGGTGTATGGCGCGGAGGCATGGAGAATGAAAGCATCTGATGAGGCGGCCCTTGGAGTTTTCGAGAGAAAGATTCTGCGAAATATTTACGGACCTTTAGGCGTTGGTGATGGCGAATATCGCAGACGATTTAACGATGAACTGTATGAGCTTTACAACGATATAGACATAGTGCTGCGAATTAAAATTCAACGGCTCCGCTGGCTTGGGCATGTCGCTCGAATGGACAGAAGCGCTCCTGCTCTGAAAGTATTTAACGCGGGCCGCGATGTTGGTAATAGAGGAAGAGGAAGGCCTCATCTGCGTTGGAAAGACCAGGTGGAGAAGGACTTGGCTTCACCTGGCATTTCCCCGATACCACCTTGTATAAATTCGCCTTGGTGCAGCAAAAAGCAAAATTAGATTCGCTTTATCCTAAATAGGCGCAATTGCGCCAACACTCTGTTTTGATACCGGCAGTAACGCTGTAGTTAGTGTGTCGGCGTAAACAAATTTGCACCGTTACCCAGGCCTACTAGAGTCGGTGTTATGCAGAAATTTTTTTTTTGGCAAACTGTGTGCAATTGTTGTTGCAGCGAACTCGGAGAGACCGAGTTTGGCGACTCTCAAAGCAAACTAATTTACAGCGCGTTTACATTAGACAATGCTGTTAATACAAAAAAAAATCCGTATTAGTTGTCAAAAACGCTGATAATTTTCTATATATTTATTATCCGATCAGTTCGTAATTTATTCAATTGTATGTTACCAGGCTGGTCTGATCTAAGTATTTTGTGCAAATAAAACTACGTTATTTCACTTTCTGGCCCAACGTTTCGCTAAAACATTTTTAGCTTCTTCAGGGGCAATTCCGTTTAATTAAATCTGTCACGAACCATAAAATACAAAAACACATTATAACCAAAGATAATAAATGGAAACATAAAAACATGTACATATATGGAATTAAAATGACAAGAAAAACTACAGATTGAGCTTGAGGACAACCAATTTGACTCACACTATTTTAACATTAATACATACGAATTATTGAACACTAAATACTAATAATCTATACCATCTTTTGTGGTAGCTTTGTCAATACTAAAAGTTAGTTTATAATCATAAACATGAAATGTATGCGGCCGCAATGTTGTCTGTATCTTCCTTTCTGTTCATGGTCTTTTCTCTCCTTTGCATTATTCTGAGGCTCTCCAATGTATATCGGGTTGACTCTCTTTTTTCTTTGTCAATAACTTTTGCATTTGCGAAATCAGCTGTGTGTCCACTTGTTGTTATATGTTGTGCTAATGCTGTACTGCTTTTTTGTTTTCTGATGTCAGCTTCATGTTCGCCTAATCGAACACCTAAAGGCCGCTTAGTTGTCCCAATATACACTTTCCCGCATTCTTCATTTTCCTTTCCTTTGCATTTAATTTCATACACTACATCGCTTTGTTGGTGGACATCTACTGGGCACTTTGTTTTTGTGTATATTGTCGAAAGGGTGTAATTGGATTTGTAGGCAAGTGCTGTGTTTTGTGGTTTGGTTATGCTGTGATCAAAGTTGTCGGTTAGGTTGGGAATATACGTTACACTGTAAAATTTCTTGGTGGTTTTTGTTGTGTCTATGTTCGGTGTTGTATTTGGATGAATGTTATTTTTCATAATTTGTTGATTTATTAGTTCTCGTATTAATTTAGCAGGATAATTATTACATATTAAGATTTTGTTTATTTTCTCTATGTTAGCGTCATGGAATCTTGTGTGGCTTATCGTCAATATTTTGTGGATGAGGTTTTTTGCTGTGTTAATCTTATATTTAGTTGGTTGCGATGAATAATAATTTATTAAGCGTCCAGAAGAAGTTGGCTTAGAGTACCAGTCAAGTAAAAGATGTTGGTTTTCCCTATGAATGCAAACGTCAAGGAAGGGGATTTTTGAATTTTTCTCTGTTTCCATCGTAAATTGAAGTTTGTTGTGATACTTGTTTAGAGTCCCTAGAATAATATTCGCGTCATTACGTTTAACTATAGCGAAGATGACGTCCACATATTTGGTAATAAATTTGATGTCAATATTGAATTTTTCCTTGAGCTCCGAGATGGCATTGCCCAGTAGGTTGTCCATAATTATGTCGGCTATTGTTGGGGAAATAGGATTACCCATAGGCATTCCAAACGTTTGCGAATATAATTTTTTGTTGAACATGAAATAGTTATTGTCATTTAGGCAAAAACTTAACATTTCTTGGAACTTATTTTTCGGAATATTGGTTTTATGTTGAATTTGGTCCCATTTATTCATTACGATTTTTGAGGCTAACATTGTTGGTAAATTTGTGAACAAGGAGACGACATCGAACGACACTAATACATCTTCATCACACACACATATATTGGCTAGCTTATCTTTTAGGTTGAATGCATTATTCACGTTGTATTTTTCCGAAATTAATACTTTCAAAATATCTCCGATGTATTTTGACATTTTATAACAGGGGACCATAAAAGAGGAAACAATAGGACGAAGAGGAACATCTAGCTTATGAATTTTTGGCAATAAATTATGATAATTTTCTCCGTGGCGTTGGCGTCCTGACAATAGTTAAGACAATTCATTTCGAGCAAAATGTCGAACGTGAACGTTGAATTATAAGTTGCAGAAATACGCATTTCGCGCGAGCTATTTAAGCTAAAAACTAAAAAATAATAAAGAAGAGACAAAGTTACATACACATCAGCGCCTCTTGTGTTATTTTAGTTCTTTTTTATGAATTTCTCTTCTTTCTTGCACAAGACGCCAAAATTATTGTCTGCATACGTCAAGTCATTGCCCGATTTACTGTCTTAAAAATAATCAAGACAGTGATTGAGACAATTGGAAAAGTATGCATGTATTAGTGAAAAAGTGTGCATGTATTGCTATTGTTATGACAGTATTGTCCGGTGTCAACCCTAAGTTAGTCGCGCCA
>NW_023458555.1:75080078-75081390 GCF_013731165.1 Rhagoletis pomonella | reverse complement strand
TGGCGCGACTAACTTAGGGTTGACACCGGACAATACTGTCATAACAACAGCAATACATGCACACTTTTTCACTAATACATGCATACTTTTCCAATTGTCTCAATCACTGTCTTGATTATTTTCAAGACAGTAAATCGGGCAATGGCTTGACGTATGCAGACAATAATTTTGGCGTCTTGTGCAAGAAAGAAGAGAAATTCATAAAAAAAGAACTAAAATAGCTCGCGCGACATGCGTATTTCTGCAACTTATAATTCAACGTTCACGTTCGACATTTTGCTCGAAATGAATTGTCTTAACTATTGTCAGGATGCCAACGCCACGGAGAAAATTATCAGCGTTTTTGACAACTAATACGGATTTTTTTTTTGTATTAACAGCATTGTCTAATGTAAACGCGCTGTAAATTAGTTTGCTTTGAGAGTCGCCAAACTCGGTCTCTCTGAGTTCGCTGCAACAACAATAGCACACAGTTTGCCAAAAAAAAATTTCTGCATAACACCGACCGGCAGGGGGGACTGCCGGGATTGCTGCATCTAGTGTTGGTGGTTGGCGAACTGGTGGTGGATCGTGGTAAGCCAGTGAATATGAAGCTGAATGCTATATTACAACGTAGTTGTTTGCATCTTGTGCGGTGTGATTAATAACCTTATCACTCCCAGGCACAACACTGTTTGACCGTCTCGACTCCAAGGATTCGATGCTGGTACTGTGTTTCCTCTTTTTGGGCATTCGCTTGCGCGCCCTATTATCGAAACCTGGCGTGCCTGCCCGTGAACCTGGTGCTGTTCTAATTAGCTCCTGCATATTCTCACGCATTTCGCTCATCAGACACTTTTGTGCTTCCGCGATCATTTCTTTTAGAACCGGTGCTATTTCATCTCGGATATCACGAGCCTTGGTTGAATTGCCTATGGGAAGCCGGTTGGTCCCGCCGTAAGTAGTTGGAGAAGGGTGGGGAAAATTCAAGGGGGGTGGTTGTGGTAGTGTTAAGAGTTTTGATTGGGCCTCACTCTGTTTGGGAACCGCCCCGGTATTCTTAGTTGCACCTGATGTATTGTTTGGAGCTCCCTGTACTGTGTCACTAACAGTTGACCTAGCGTTATTATTACCCCCTATTTGAACTGATAGGTCTATGAAGGCAGGGTCGTTTGTGCTGGGCTCCTTTTGTGGAGGCCCGTTCCCTGGTGGATGCATATTCGCTTTTTATGTGTTCGCTGGGGTATTGTAAGCACTTTGAGTGTGTGTCATTCAAAATTAAAAAGAAAAATTGCCAAAAAATATACAAAACAATCTATTATTTACGACGAAG
>NW_023458555.1:75078851-75079978 GCF_013731165.1 Rhagoletis pomonella | reverse complement strand
TTGTTATGACAGTATTGTCCGGTGTCAACCCTAAGTTAGTCGCGCCAAACTGCTGTAAAATTGCAATACACAAAAATTGTAGGTAATTGCTGTTATACAGAAAAATTGTAGTGATATCGAGAAACAGAGAACTGAATTTATGATGTAGGAGCTTTAAAGCTTAAGGCAAAGTTAACTACCTATACAACATCATAAAAACATTAATTTGCGCACATTACGTACTTCTGAAATTTTCATATCGTCTTGCAATAGCCATGAAAATCACAATCAGCTTGCAACCCGACCCTAAGTTATACCATGTTCGGACCGACATCGAAAACATGTTTTCGTTGCTATAACTGGTTTTCGACCTAAAACTTGTGTTTTCGTCCATGTAAAAGCTGTCAAACGAAAACCAGTTTTCGCTGAAAATTACTTGAAAACTCACGTTCCTCTCATTCCAATCGGTGTCTTCTCTAGTATTTTAGATATATTTATCGAAGTGGAAGTCATATTTTATCATTTCTACGACGCTAGTTGGGATATAAGATTCTTCCTCTTCTTTTATGTCAAACTCAAACAAATTCATGTGTTGCTGCCGCGTTCAAAAAAATCATGTCGCCGTCAAGGTGTTTAGATTATGTAGATAACACCTTCTACCATGTTCTGACTGACAACGAAAACACTTTGAAAACGAGTTTTGGGATTGTGGGCCGAATGCTATTCACACCGGCTGTTAGTGTTTTCGTTGACATTTCTTACATCCTCTGATTACAGTTTTGCTACACAAAAACTAAACCAAAATGCTTTTCCCTCATTTTCTTTTCATTAGCAACCTCTTACTTTCATTCTTATTTTACTTTGGCCAGCCAATTAACAATGAATCCGAAACGGCGTAATTAAGATGATAAAATATGAATTCCACTTCGACAAATAATCGAAAAAAACTAGGAAAGAAACCGATTAGAATGAGTGGAACGTGAGTTTTCAAGTAGTTTTCAGCGAAAACTGGTTTTCGTTTGACAGATTTTACATGGACGAAAACACAAGGTTTAGGTCGAAAACCAGTTTTAGCAATGAAAACAAGTTTTCGCTGCTGGTCAGAACATGGTATTAATGTCGTGTCATGTGGTGATGTCGTTTTCGAT
>NW_023458555.1:75074533-75078751 GCF_013731165.1 Rhagoletis pomonella | reverse complement strand
AGGGGGCGTGGCACCTCCCATAGTTGTGAATTATTTAATCAGATCTACCTTCGGAACCGTAAAAGCTTAAACAGACGGGGAGTTGATCGGGATTAACTGGGACTTAATCCGGATTAACTGCAGTTAATTCCCGAGATGATCCGGATCAACGCTGTCGTCTGTTTAAGCCAGGGTTCGGATTTGCTTCATTTTGGCCCCTCGCTCGCTCGTTAGTTTGCTCTGAGTTAGCGCAACTCACGAGGAACACGCGAGGCTGTTTGCAAATGAGCACTCGTTAGGTACGAGCGCACGCGATGAGTAGCCAGCGAGCGAGTAAGCAAACGAGGGCGGCGCAAGAGTAGAGCGGCAAGCAAACGAGGGCCTCATTAGCTCTGCCCTCGCGAGAGGGGCGTTGCGAGCGAGGCACTCATTTGCAGCAGCAGTCGAGCGAGGCGAGTAAACGAGCGAGGCAAATGAGGCAAGCAGATTAGACAGGCAAACGGGTTGTTTGGTCAGCAAAAATGTATGGGATAAAAATTGCATCAACTAAGAATTTAGAGCAAACGATTGTATGCACACATGTAGATATGTATATACATACATATATACACATATGTATGTATTTATTTATGTATATATTTTCATGCACAGAAGAATAGATTCGTGCTATTTGGACCATTTTTATCTACTAGGTAGGCACATATGTGCATACATATCTATGTAGGTATAATGTTTTTAATGTTCAATAATTTCTTATAAAATTTCAACTTATACACTTAGGTCTCTTTTTATGCGGTTCTTTTTTATGCGGATTTGAATTTATGCGGGTTTTCAAACACTTTTCGCTGTAACGATTTTGCTTTTTTGAGAGCTTTTACTTTTTTTCAATATGCAAGGGGCAATGCTTCTGATAAATAATTTGTTGTTGTATTCTTACATACAAGTAATTACTAAGTAATTTGACTAAGTAACTATGTTACATATGAAAATGAGAACATAATATTTATAAAAATCATTATTTTGTCTTTCATTTCATAAATAAGTAGGACATCAGCATTTTCAAATGAATATTCCTGGTTTAGCCCCATACATATATATGTATGTAGGATAATACAAACTACTATTTGATAATTAAGGCTGGTCCACATAGAACTTTCGCGTTGACTTTGTAGTTGGCGTTGGTTTGACAGAACGCACGTTAAAAGTATGAAGCTTGACAGAGACTACTTTGGCCACTAAATTAACATATTAACGAGAAATAAATTAATATTTCATATCAATAATAGCATGAAAAATATATTTCTTGCCTTCATTTGATTAAAAGGAAAAAAACATTTCATTTAATTTTATTTATTTGCAACAGCTGGCGACCGACGCAGCGATCTTTCTGCTTTGTGTTGGCCTTATCGTTGCCAAATTTTGGATATGTGGACGGCTGCTTTGAAATTCGACGCCAACGCAACGCCAAAGTTGTATGCGAACCGGTCTCTATTATTTGTTTACGCAAATTTTCCCATGTCTACATATCCATATATACATGCATACATATGTACACATGTCCTTGAACAACAGGCCACAAATAAATTTTTTCACCAAGGACTATATGTCATTCAGGTATACAGCATAACTGCTACAAGTAGCAAACTATTTTGGGGGTGTTAGCAAGTGCTTACTTGTTTTTTTGTTTCTGCGGCACAAACGATTATAATATCTTCGTTACTTACTTTTCTCTGTAAAGACAAAATACATGCATATGTACATACATATATAAATGCATATATACATAAATACGTACATACAAACCTATATAAATATGCATGTTATGTGTGTACACATGTATGAATATAACTCTAAAAAATAATTCATTCCATAATCTATTCTTATGTATGTAATCAATTTTATTTGTTGTTTTATATGCTGCCCTAATATAATACTTCACATATATATATGCATATGTACATGCAATTATTAACATACTTTCGTACATAATCTATTGACATACATTCCCACATTTTTATGCACAAAAATGCATGTGTTGTATAGTACACTCGGAGCGCTCGCTCGTCGCTCACTCGTCTTTCCTAGCAGAGTGAGTATGCAGACAGCTACTCGCCTCGCACTGCGAGCGAGGCAACACCCAACAGCCTCGCTCATTTAATAGGAGCGCGAGCAAACAAGCAGCGCTCGCTCGTTTGGCGAGCGAGCCAAACTTCTCGTACCTAGCCTCATTGCTGCTACGAGTACGAGCTGCGAGCGCCTCGTTGTCTGCGAGGCATTGAGTAGGAGTTTGCTCACTCTCTCGCTCGAACTCCCGAGTTTTTGCCCACCCTGCATGACTTAAAACACTAGAAAAGTTACGTGGATTTGTTGAAATATTAAAGAAATTCAATGTACTAAAACCAATTTAAATATAACATGGACCATTTCCTGGTACCAACGCCTTTAGAACATTCAAAAAAAAATGCTTAAAAAATCACAACCCTACTGTTTAGTTTCTCGCTAGTGCGCTGCCACTTTTTCAAAACACTTCATTTCATGTATTCGCGAATTATGTATAAACGGAACCATTTTTGAATTCGAAATGAAGAATTCATCAATTCTGCCGCAAAAACTTAGTAATAGTTTTTAAATTCGTATGTTGTGTAATGCCGATTGTCGTAAATGTCAGCCAATAAATATAAAATATTTACTGATAAATATTCCATTTAAAAAACAAAATTAATTTTTTAAATATTTTATTTTTTTTTTAATGTGTAAATGCGTTATGTTAAATATGTAAAATATTACAACGTATGTGTACTATATTTCAAATTATTATGCTGCCTACACAACAGGCATCCGTTGAACCCACCAGAAGCTACGACTGTTTATGCTTTGTTTATTTTGGAAGGCGCAACGGTTCCCTCGCGTGTAATCAGCATTATGACGAGCACAATGCACAAAACTAAAGTTTTAAAATTAAATATAATATTAATAACAATAATAATAGATTGGCGCTTACACATATGTTAGTGCTTGGCCGAGCTATGCTATTAGTAATTTCTTATATGTTAGTAATTTGTATTACCTATGTATTTGGAACAGATAAGTTCGTTGATAATATAACATCCTGTTCTGGTGTGATAGAAACGGCTTCCTTAACATATTCATAAATATGTTTTCGGGTGTCGACGACTACATCTCTAACCATTGCTTTGAAAAATCCACTATGTCGAGGCGCTTCTGAGTATCGTTCGTACAGATCAAGTGAATCTTGCAACTTTAGTGTGAGATCATAATTCTTGCGTACCACTTCCAGAATTTGTTCTTCTGTTGGCGTGGAGAGTCCTTGCTCCGCCAACCATTCTTTTATCTTATTTTGGAAGTGTTTCACTATAGCCAAAATATTGACAAGTGCATTCAGTAGACGGATAACATCATCTTTATATTCGCAGTCTATCATTGTTGTGTAACGTAAAACTTTATAAAGAAACCAAAATACAGAACATGATGATGTAATACTTTCGTGATACTCATAGGCTTATGTAGGTGTTGATAGTATAAGTTTTTCAATAACGTACTTACATATCGCTAGTATAGTATGGAATGGGCGTATCTCACATCCTCGCTGAAATACAAAAAGCCGTAACTAACTAAAAATCCAAAATTTACTTTTTGGATTGAATATGATAAATTTCACCGAATTATAAGTCCCCACGTAGTTTTATCCAAATAAAAAATTATAGTTAGTTGAGTTTTTTTTTGCATTTCAGCGACAATGAGATACTACCACAATGTAGCTGAGCTTAAAAATCTAACAGTTTATTTTTTAATTCTTAGAGTAGTTAAGTTAAGTTACGTTAACTTTGCAATAATTTACCATTACATTGTATAGAAATACATATTTACATACATATACATTAGGGTGATTCAAAATCGGAACTTTTTTGAATTTCGACTGAGAACGTTCGGATTCTTGAAGATAATAGGAAAGACAAGTTTATTCTAAAATTTCAGCTTATTTGAACAAGATTTAGAGGTCGCTCAACGTTGTTGTTTGTTTTCCGGAAACCGCAGATTTTAAATGCATGTTTATTAAAAAATAGGTATATTTTCATCAAATCTTGTCCGATTTCGTTGAAATTTCGTAAGTAGGTTCCCAAATATCGGCTTATCAGAACACAGTTTATATAAGTTCAATAAATAAGTATTAAATACATTTATTAATTAGTTAGTAACTAAGTTTTGCCTTATAAAAAA
>NW_023458555.1:75069465-75074433 GCF_013731165.1 Rhagoletis pomonella | reverse complement strand
CATCTATAAAGATTTTATCTTGTTGCCTTAAATAAAAAAGTTATTTACGCTGAACTAAAGCAGAAGTATCAGGCATTTATAAATGAATATGTAGCGAAGGACTGGCTCCGCCCAGCGACGAATCCGCCGGAAAACAAGGCCTATTATATTCCCCATCATGCTATAACGAAAAAGTTTTGGGTTGTTTTTGATGCCTCTTGTTGGACGGACACTGGCATATCGTTGAATGATGTGCAAATGATCGGACCGAAACTGCAGCAAGACCTGATTGATCTCCTTTGGGGATTCCGTTTGAACACGTATGCTGTAACGGCGGACATCAAGCAAATGTTCCCCCAGGTAAAGATAGCAAGGAAGCATTGGGACCTACAGCGCATTTTTTGGAGGAATGATGTAGGAGAAATAGTGGAATATTGGCTGACGGGGGTCACATTCGGTATGGCATCTGCGCCATTTTGTGCCGTTCGGGCGATGCAACAGTGTGCCAGAGATAATTCAGCTAGGTGGCCTCGAGGAGCCAGAGCGGTATTAAACAACTTTTACATGGACGATTGCTTGGTGGGTGAAGACACGGAAGAGGATTTGCTTCTACTCTGCCATAAAATGCAGCAGCTGCTAGCCGCCGGGGGTTTCGAACTCACTAAGTGGCAATCAAATTCGGAATATATTAATAGTTCCATTGGTGCGCATTCTGCTGAATCAGCTGCTTGGCTGAATACCCATACGGAAGCATCGGTTCTTGGTCTCAAATGGATGCCCGCAACAGATGAGTTTGCCTTCGCAGTTCAACTCCTTCCAGATCTTTTGAATAAGTATCTTTGCATTGACTATAAACGGTGCTGCTAGGCCATCAGGATCATAAATTCGTGCGGTTATGCTCAAGACCGAACGCTTAGTCCAGCTCGTAGCATGAATATCTGGAAGGGGAAGCAAGATTGGGATATGATACTATCAGATCCATTGAAAACGGCCTGGCAGAACATTTTTCTCAAATTCCACTTTTTAACAATCTGCGCATACCACGGTGGATAGGTTACTCCCGGCGACTCACTATGACGTTACACGGTTTTTCGGACGCGTCCACGCTTGCATTAGGTGCAGCAGTATACGTGACAATACATTCTGAGGCTGAAGTGAAATCGAATCTATTACTATCTAAATCTAAGGTGGCGCCTCTGCGAGGAGAAACCATTCCACGTCTCGAACTGTGTGCTGCAGTGCTGCTTAGTGAGCTTTTACAACGGGTAGTGAACATTTGCAAAACTCAACATAATATAATGATCGGCTCGATCACGGGTTGGTCCGATTCGATGGTAGTCCTCTGCTGGTTGAAACGGGGCGAAAGTAGCCTAAAGCAATTTGTAGCAAATCGCGTACGTCAGATCAATACGAACACAGCTGACTGCGATTGGAGGTATGTACCCACGGATATAAACCCAGCAGACCTAATTTCTAGGGGAATGACAATGAGGGAGTTGATTGAGTCCGAACTTTGGTGGCATGGGCCTGATTTCCTTCGACAACCCGGGGCTATGTGGCCAAACCCACCAGAAAGGATATCCGAGCAGGTCGAAACGGAAGTTAAGAATGAATGTCGACGCGTAAGAAACCGCACAGATCGGACCAGTGGTCAAATGGTGGCCAAGGTCAACGCTATATATATCGAACAAAAGCCATTATTAGAGCGTTACTCTTCGATGAGTCGATTGATAAGGGTAACTGCGTGGGTATTTAGATTTACACGGAACTGCCGATCACCATCGGCCGAAAGGCAGAACCTTCACTTAAGCGTCAAGGAACTCGAACACTCACTTACATTTTGGATCCGACAGGAGCAAAGCGACTTCTTTGGGGATGATATCCGAAAGCTCGAGCGCTGGGCTCAGCACCAGCAACCGGTAGAGACCTCGAAGTTGTCCAATTCAATTGCAATTTTGGCTCCGTTTTTGCAAGATGGCGTACTACGGATGAGCGGCCGACTGCAAGCGGCAGATATACCGGACGTTCAACAAAATCCAATCATATTACCAGGCAAGGGGAGATTGGCCCTTTTAATGGCACGCGCAACACATGTCAAATTGCTGCACTGCGGGGCTCAGCAGCTTATAGCCGCACTAAGACAAAACTACTGGATCCTCGGCGTGCGGTCGCTAGCGAGATCAATTGTCAAATTGTGTATAACCTGTGAAAGGCTGCGAGCCAAGACGACCGAACAGATGATGGGAAATCTTCCGGCGTGTCGGGTGCGTCCAGCCCGTCCATTTGTACATACGGGAGTCGATTACGCAGGCCCCATACAAGTCCGTCCAGATCGACGCCGGGGAAACGTCGTTATTAAAGGATATATCGCGGTGTTCGTGTGTATGGTATCAAAGGCGGTGCATTTGGAATTTGTATCAGATTTATCTACCAAGGCCTTCGTTATGGCCTTTATTCGCTTTACGTCGCGCTATGGGCACTGTCTGCATCTATGGAGTGATAACGGAACCAACTTTGTTGGCGCAGAACGTGAGATAAGTAGAATGCTGCAAACTTGGCAAGCCTCAGACCTCTTCGACCAATTATCAGCACGTCAAACCGAATGGCATTTTATTACACTATCTGCACCGCACCAAGGAGGGCTTTGGGAAGCCGCGGTGAAAGCTACCAAGCACCATCTCCGACGAGTCATGGGAGCTCACTTGTTAACGATCGAAGCCGTACAAACTGTGCTAGCAGAAATTGGGGCGGTCCTCAACTCGCGTCCATTGTGCGCCCTGAGCGCTGACCCACAAGACTTATCGCCCCTTACACCCGGTCATCTCCTAATTGGTGAAAGTTTAGTACCTGTGCTAGGGGAGCAAATACCAGTGGAATGGCCGGAGAATCGCCTCGACTACTGGCAATCTCGGCAACGAATCACTCAGCGTTTTTGGAAACTGTGGAGCAATAGCTACCTGCACGAACTTCAACAGCGACCCAAGTGGCGAGAGAGCAGACGGAATCTCAAGATAGGCGACTTAGTAGTCATAAAAAACGAAGCTACGCCACCGACCCTATGGAAAATGGGACGAATCACCGCATTGCATCCAGGGAGTGATGGTCTAGTCCGCAATGTCACACTTTGGACTGGCAATGGCTCCATTAATCGGCCAGTACAAAAGCTATGCGTTTTACCTGTAGAACCAATTGAGCCTCGAGTCACACCGAGTCTCAAGGCCGGAGGATGTTCAAGCGTGAGAGAGTAACCTGTTTTCAGTATTGTATTGGAGCGAGTGCGCGGCGGTTGTGTTTTCAAGTCAATAAAGAATATTAATTAAATCTAAGCGAGTCGTCTATTTATTTAGTGCGGAAACACAGCTCAATAAAAGAATTTCCGAACAACACCACTCTGTACCTGCTGAAATGTACAAATCGAGTGATCCCTTCTTAAGATGAAGACAAACATAGGAAACTGCGAAAACGTTAAAATTGAAAGCTAACATAAGTGCATAGTATAAATTTTGGTTTTATGTCTGTTCTGTATGTGGAGATTTTTGCAAATCATTGGGAAATTTATACACACTTATATAAGAAAAGCATACCTGCTTTCGAACGAAGTAGTATTTGTATCTAGTATTGCAAGAATATATAGCATTCTGTGGAAAAATATGTATGTAAGTTTACTACATACATACATATCGTCGATGTTTTTGCAAAACCGCCCATCGACCAGTTGCAAAACCGCCTAAATCGTCATTGACAAAAACGAGATTTGGTGACCTTGAACTCCAGGCAACCAGTATTTTTTCCATGAGAATCGTAAAATCGTTATTAAACAACAGATTTGTAAGCTAGAGAAAATACCGCTAGAGAAAATACCGCCTATCAAGGCAATGCCTTCAATGAAAACCCGTTTTTTCGCTGTCCTGTAAAATTTTAGTGCCGTAAGATACAGAGGCGGTTTTGCAATTGGTCGATGGGCGGTCTTGCAAAAACATCGACGATATGTATATGTACATATGTGCGCTCTTAGGATGAATGCACAGGAAATTACAACTTTGGTAACGTTGCTAGAGCACTTTTCAGGTTTATGTCTTTAACACCAACTTATTTTATTAGCAAATTTTTACGTATAACGCTGAAACCGAATCGCAAACGCACTACAGAGTTTCACGCTGTCAAACGACAACAATTGACTAAGGGCCGTTCAATATCCGGTTAACACAAACCGGTGGTAAAATGTTGATAGTGACGTTTAACAGGGAGGTAATGATAACCGGACATTGAAAAAAACGGCCCTAAGGGTAGTTTTCGGCATCTCTGGTTAACACTAACCTCCATTTAAACATCGTTATCGACGTCACCTACTCTCTGTTATATGCATAGCAGTAGTGCTCTATGAGCAAACATCTATAAAGATTTTATCTTGTTGCCTTAAATAAAAAAGTTATTTAAATGTAAATTCTATCTTAAACTGAAGCATTTTCACCTAAGTTAATCCTTTTGACCACTTCGGTATGTTAATTATAGACAATTGTTTTCCGTTTACCTTTAATATCCCATGGCATACGACTATGCAGCATTATCCTTAACAGTATTCAAAAGAAGCACATCGTACTAACTGAAATTTTTTCGCGGGATAGTAGAATTATGTACTCTTTTTAGATGCATGCATGTGCATTTTGCGTGCCTTTTATCGTATTTCTGTATTTCACTAACTCATGTGTGAGGAAACCAGATAATGTTTGGCCATGTTAAACACAGCTGAAGCTAATTTCCGGTATTTCTCTTACTAGCGCCTGAAACTATACATATTATTTAACAAATTTATAGCGTTTTTACGTCATTTGACAAATTACGCTCCGTTAGCCACAAATTTTACTGTGTTTTGACCGCCTTTGTATCAAGACCCCTGGACCATCTAGGGAATTAATTTATACAGTATACTTTGCTTTGCTGCCTCTATGCTTAAGTGCACATTTAAGATACCTACCCCAAAATGCGCAT
>NW_023458555.1:75066241-75069455 GCF_013731165.1 Rhagoletis pomonella | reverse complement strand
TATTACGTTTACCTGCACTGGCCCTACAATTACCTAATTTTACAACCTTTTATTTATTTTGCTCATCTCGCAGAACAACGAAAATGGCTATCAATTTATGTAGTTATATAGATAATTAGATTACATTCGGTAAAAATTTCGCTTGCAGTAATTTCTACATGGTAAGTGCTCCGCCAATATTTGGTTTCATTGAAGTAGTAAATAAATCGCTTAAGTGCCTTTTTCGGTTACGTGCACAAGTTTTTCGTGCAAAGAAGGATGTGCAGCTAAGCAAAATATACTGTATTTTATATTGCATTGTCATCGTGATTGCAGCTATGCTGAAAATTTCAAGTCTTTAGCTTGTCGGGAAGTTAGTTTGAAATAGATTGGAAATTTCCCCGGGATCACCAAGTTAAATAAAAGCTTGTAAAAATGGAAAGCCTGGGCGGCATCTTGGACAACAAAACTATAATTTTCTGCAAAATCACACTGTACGATGACTTCTCTTTCGTTTAAATTTTCCCTATAATATATATATACAATATAAGCATGTGGATTCAGAGTGCCCAGGGCATCACACAAACTGTCTACAAAATCGTCACTGGACAGAAGTTGATTGGAGATTATGAAGCGGCCGGTGCAAAACCAATTTTTAAACTGCACGTAGCATCATACTTAGTGCAAGGTACATATATGGGAACAAATTTACGTGCCTCCCAAAATAATGCAGATCACATATTATAACTATACCTAAGACTATATTTAAAAAAAAAAAATTTTTATTGATCGAAGTTTCTCAAATTTTTTTTTACATTTTCACTTCCGGTGTAGTATAACAAAAAAAAATATAAAAAACTTTTTTGGAAAATTTATTACGCCTTTTAAAATACGAGAAATTTTCTCATCAAATCGCGAAGTTTAAGAAATTTTGAATTTATTTTCAATACGAAAAATACTTTAGAAAAAACATAATTTTAATTTTTACTATTCTTTGGAAGCCCATAACTCGAAAAGTAACCATCATGTATAGAAAAAATATATGCACACAATTTCATATTTCACACAGGCACAATTACTCAAAAGATGAAGGAATTTTTAAAGCATCACCCTTTTTTCCCTGTCCGCTTGACGCGAAATGCCCCTTCTGCATTAGTAGTATGTACGAAAGATTTAATAAATAAATCGAATAGAGAATTGTAGATTTCGTATATTTTAAAACCACACGTAAAGATTACGAATGCCTTTGTGAAATATACAAAATTATTGGTACAGAGATTTGTTCGGTAAATTATGCATGTGTTTTGTAAAATAAACGAAAGTTTTTATAAATTGTACTGAAAAAATTCCTTACGAAACTCCTTTCGTTATATTTACGTATAGATCGTAAAGCCTTGTTTCGTTGTGAAAAATGTGTTCGTATTATGAACGAAAGTTTCGTACGTTGTACAACAGCGAGACTACAAAAGTTTTTCATAGTGCTTTTTCGAAATGTTATTTTCAGTGTACGTTCAAATTGGCCCCATTTAAGTTGTTAAATGAAAAAAGAGCTTTTCGCAAAACGCAATCGTTCACATTGGACATTTGGCGATAATTTTGACGGATGTGATTACGAAAAACATTAAAAAAATATTCAAAATCAATTTTTTGTTTTCAATTTGTTTTGTACGAATATCTGCTTCATGATATTAACGCACTGGGTTTACCTAAAGACACCAATATGTTTAGTTCGTATGCACTAATTACACTGTACAGCACTCGGCTGGGTATTGGACCAAACTAACTTTTTTTTAACCGTCCTGTCATGAATAATTTTTCTCCTTAGTTCGCATGGCTGGGTACCCGGGTACTACAAGGCAGTTCAGACAGTTTCTTTGCTAATTTAAAAAAAATCAAGTAAGTTGGGAGCAAGGTGTATTAAACAAGGTGTGATTGAAAACTCAGTGGGGCTCTCTTTTAAGATACTATAATGTCAAAAAGTATAAACAAACGAATTAACCCTTAGTGATGCATGTATCTTGTCAGCACTGATACCCAAGGCTTTTATTTTGATTATAGTTTTGTTATACTACTTGTTTATTACCTGGAATATATATATTTTGTCAATAAAATAAAACAAATTGTTTATAAAATCGTTTTAGCAATTTTCTGGCTTTTAATTGTCCAAGTTTTATGCTTTTGTGCGTTTATTTTTATATTTAATTTTTTTGTCCTAAAATTATTCGACACTTATAAAAGTATGATTTTACATTTTTTCCAATTTGTTATGTAAGCTTAACTCTAACAATTTTGAAATTAAATTTTTTTTGTGCGAAATAGTTTGGGTATAAACGAGCTCGTTTGAAAGTGCTTGACTCGGACGGACAACAAATCAAATCACTTTCCTTGAAGTGGTTTTCACAAACGCGAGATGAATCACGTACTACAACACCACATCGCTGCCGTCTTAACTCGCAACTAGGTGGTTTAAAACATCGCACTATTTTCGTGTCCTGACTTCTATTGCACACAGTGTACCGTTGAAAAGTTTTGCTGCGTTTCATCTTGGTTTCCTTACATTAAATATTTAAGCAAACTCGAACGTATTTACTTATTACTAAACTTTAAATGTGCTGACTTGCTCTCCTCGGCGGTTTATCTCTTTACAATTTCACGTTTATTAAGAAAATGTGTTGCTTGAAAAATTTTTGTGTAAATTTTTTTTTAAACAAATTCAAATTTGAAAAAAAATATTTTCAAATGGGTTAACAATTCATTTAAATTTGACATTATAGCCTGTTTCTTATGAGAGAAATGTCAAAATCAATCACACTTTGTTGAATACATTTTGGTTGGGTGTTTATTTGAATTAACGAAAACATATTGATTACAAATTACTCTTCTCAACATGAATTTGAAATTATCAGCCTTATTGCGTAAGTCGTAAATTAGGTTAAATTGTACGACTCGACAACAGCAGCATTGTCTATTGTCGTACTGAAATAAGTAAACGACCAAAAGCGTCGAAAACTCTACAGTGCTGCCAAGGTTTTCCGTTTTAATACACTAGTCGAGTGGAAATTTTAGGCAATGGCGTGAAATTTTCGATACGATTCGACTCTCGAAAAACGACTTGCATTCGATACGACTCTCACAGTGAGGGTCTATATTTTAACGCAGTGACCTTTGCCTTGTATGCAAAAGTACAATAGGGCTGTTCAGGATATTGCGGAAATGGTCTTGGATTTGCAGTTGG
>NW_023458555.1:75064830-75066141 GCF_013731165.1 Rhagoletis pomonella | reverse complement strand
GGCATTGAAGAACACCTAAAAGACACCTAATTCCAGCATACATTCGGAAAATTTAAAACATATTTTTTGCAAATTTCTCGGAAACCTAAGGAGCTACTACACTAGTTCTAGTGGCGTTGAAGAACACCTAAAATACAACTAATTCCTGCATATATGTATTTCGAAAATTTAAAACAAAAATTTAAACATTGTGCAGCTAGGTTAACATCGCTAAGCTAGCCGAAAAACACATTTTTGCGAATTTCTCGGAAACCAATGGAGCTTCAAAATTAGTTTTAGTGGCGTTGAAGAACATTTAAAAGACACCTAATTCCTGCATATGTATGTATATGTATTTCGAAAATTGAAAACAAAATTTAAACCCAATAAACATTGGGCTTGGTTAGCAGTTCGAAAATGATTGGAAAACCAATATTTTTTTCGAGTCTTACCTTCGATAACGAATGTGCAATAGGTTAGTATTCGATTCGAGAACTAAGGCATTCTCCAGCAAAACGGCACCTTCGTTATCCAATGTATTTTCCCTTCGTTATGAATTCGAAATCCAGCCCATTATCGAATTGAAATTTTATTGTGTGTCTTATATTTTCCTTCGAGAATGAGCTGGATTTCACTTTCTCTCTTGTAACTATGGTTTTAATTTATTTTTTCTAACCCATTTCGAGTGTATTTCAAGTTTACTCTGAACGTTGGAAAACCAAGGTTGGTTATGAGTTCGTTCTCAGTTCGATATGCCCATTGGATATCGAAGGTACTTTTCGAACGTTCGCCAAAATGTTTATAGGGAAGCTTGTTGAGCTAGGTTAACAGCGCTAAGCTACAGAAAAATACATTTTTGCGAATTTGTCGGAAATCAATGGTGCTACTAAACTAGTTTTAGTGGCGTTGAAGAACACCTAAAAGACACCAATGGGTCGATTATCGATAGCAATCGAACTTCAGTTGCGTTGCTAGTTGCCAAAACGATATTACGGATGGCAGATGGCAACTTTCAACTGACAACTGCAGTTGCTATAAAGTGTGTATACAGGCGACTACATTTTTGTGGTTGCTGAGAATGTTTTTGCGAGCGTATTTAGGAGCGAAAATTGAAGTGTGTCATATATTTTACTTTTTAATAATTTGAACGATATTAACATTTTGCAATGCAGTTTGCTTTTACAGAATATTTTGAAAATAACAAAACAATAACTTGAAATTTTAGTTCCCGTAGAGTACGCCCTTTTGGCGAAAAAAAGCGTAAACTAATTCAGTAATTTGCCCTGGCATTCAGTAAGCGGTCTCTAGTTACTAATAGTGACTTTTGGTAGG
>NW_023458555.1:75063169-75064730 GCF_013731165.1 Rhagoletis pomonella | reverse complement strand
TTGTACGCTCTTGTAAAGTAT
Organism: Rhagoletis pomonella; assembly: GCF_013731165.1. Lineage (NCBI taxonomy): Eukaryota > Metazoa > Arthropoda > Insecta > Diptera > Tephritidae > Rhagoletis > Rhagoletis pomonella. The sequence continues at coordinate 75,064,709 of NW_023458555.1, read as the reverse complement.
TGTGCCTGAGCGGTTCAGTTCTGCGGATCTTATTATCTTCTCCAACATCAGATTAAAGAAATCACACGAAAGGGAGTCCCCTTGTCTGAGACCTCGTGTGGTATCAAACGGCTCGGAGAGGTCCTTCCCTATTCTGACGGAGCTGGTGGTATTGCTCAACGTCATTTTACACAGCCGTATTAGTTTCGCGGGGATACCAAATTCAGACATCGCGGCATAAAGGCAACTTATCTTCGTGCTGTCGAAAGCGGCTTTGAAATCGCAATAGATGGTGTGTGTCGATCCTATTCTCGCGGGTCTTTTCCAAGATTTGGCGTATTGTGAATACCTGATCTATAGTGGCTTTTCCAGGCCTAAAGCCACTCTGATAAGGTCCAATCAGCTCGTTTACGGTGGGCTTCTGTCTTTCGCACAATACACGATAAGACCTTATAACCTATGCTTAGAAGGCTGATTCCGCGGTAGTTGGCGCGTATGGCGGGGTCGCCTTTCTTGTGGAGTGGGCAGAGCACACTTAAATTCCAGTCGTCGGGCATGCGTTCATCTGACCATATTCTGCATACGAGCTGATCAGCTCCTCGCCGCCGTACTTGAATAGCTCGGCTGGCAGGCCGTCAGCTCCAGCAGCTTTGTTGTTTTTCAGCCGCGTAATCGCTATTCATACTTCGTCATAGTCAGGCGGTGGGACAGCTACTGGGCACTCGGGTTCGTCTTCTTCACTACTTTCAGCGCTGCTGCCACTCTGTAGGTTGTAAAAGTGTTCCCTCCACAATCTAAGTATATCCTGGACATCGGTCACTAGGTCGCCATTGTTGTTCTTACAGGAGTTCGCCCCGGTCTTGAAACCTGCCGTAAGTCGCCTAAACCTCTGGTAGAATTTTCGGGCGTTCTTCCTGTCGGCCAGCATCTCAAGCTCTTCGCACTCACGTATTGCGGCAAATACTTCTCGCTTCCTTCTTCAGTACCCTTTTTTCTCTGCGGCTTCTTGACATTCCTCATCGTACCAGTTGTTCTTTCGGGCTCGCTGAAATCCAACTACTTCTACGGCGGCGGTACTTAAAGATCGGGAAATGTGGTTCCACTGCTCGCTTTATGTCGGATTGTTGAAGAGTGCTCTCAGAGAGCTGGTATGTGAGTCGAGTCGCGAATAAATTGGCTGTCTGTTGTGATTGCAGCTTTTCGACGTTAAGCTTTCCTTGCATTGTTGGGCGCTCATTTTTTGCTGCACAGAGGCGGGTGCGTATCATGGCTACAACAAGATAGTGGTCCGAGTCGATGTTTGGCCCTCGGAGTGTACGTACGTCTAAAACGCTTGAAGCATGCCTGCCGTCTATCACAACATTATCGATTGGGTTTCTCGTTTTTCGATCTGGAGACAGCCATGTAGGTTGGTGGATGTTCTTATGCTGGAACCTAGTACTACATATTACCATGTTTCGGGCCCCGGCGAAGTCGATCAGCCTCAGTCCGTTATCGGATGTTTCGTCGTGGAAGCTGAATTTTCCGACAGTGGCGCCAAAGATCCCTTCCTTGCCCACCT
>NW_023458555.1:75059542-75063069 GCF_013731165.1 Rhagoletis pomonella | reverse complement strand
ACTTCGACCATTGTCCCTATAAAAAAGGTCAAAAACACCATAAAATCGGAGGAGCTCAGGCCAATAAACACCCTTCCCAACTTAGAAAAAATACTGGAAACGGTTGTAAAAAATCAACTATTAAACTATATTGAGTCAAATAAAATACTCATTAAGGAGCAGTCAGGTTTTAGGGCTAATCACTCATGCGAAACAGCTCTAAACTTGATCTTATCACAATGGAAGGAGGACCTGAACTCCAAGAAAACTATCTTGGCGGTGTTTGTGGACCTTAAGAGAGCCTTCGAGACAATCGACAGGGAAATAATGCTAAAAAAACTCGAATATATTGGTATAGATAACATCGAACTTACATGGTTCCGTAGTTTTCTTTCTGATAGGAAGCAACAAACGGTGATTGGCACAGCTCTATCCACAAAGGTAGCAGTAGATATTGGTCTACCACAAGGGTCGGTGTTAGCTCCAATACTCTTTAAGATTTATATCAACGGCATTAACTCAGCATTGAAGTATTGCAAGGTAAAATTGTTCGCCGACGATACCCTCTTAACCCTCAGTAACTGTAATCTACCCAATGCAATGATTAAAATGCAAGAAGACCTTCATTGTTTGTATAAATGGTTGTGCGTAAACAGACTGCAATTAAATGTGAACAAGACAAAGTTTATGGTCATATCTAGAGCAGCTAACGTTAGCTCCGATAATTACAGTTTAATAGTTAAAGATGAAGTAATTGAGAAAGTGAGAATCATTAAATATCTAGGTATATATATCGACGATAAGTTAAAATTTGAGGAACATATTGACTACCCAGTAGCAAAAATTGGTAAAAAAATTGGTATCATGAAAAGATCATGTAAGTACTTAGGAAGGAGGTATAAGACTTTGGTCTACAGATCTATAGTTGAACCACATGTCATATACTGTCCAACTATCTTTTTTATAGCAAGCGACACACAAATAGATAAGCTTCAAAAAATGCAAAATAGGGCTATGCGATTTATCTTGAACAAGCGGTACGACACACCCATATAGGAAATGATCGCAGAATCAAACAGGCTGAGCGTGAAACAGCAAATTTTCTATCACGCTATGAAATTCGTGTTTAACATAAAACAAGGTAGACTCCCAGATTAACTGAGTGATATCCTACGATATAATAGTGAAACCCATTCGTATTTACTCAGGGGAAATAATGGTTTCAGGCTGCCGCTGTATAAAACGGAAATAGATAAGAAGAATATCTTTTATAAGGGATTAAAATGTTATAATGAACTTCCAGCTCAAATACAAAATTGCGACAACGTTGGTACCTTCAAAAGGCTGCTACTTGATCACTGTAGAACATTGGATATCAGATAGAAAGGTCCGGCATGGAAACTAGTCCTTTCCGTCCGATCGAATGGCGCGACTCTGGATTTCGTCCATTCAACCCCTCAGTTGTGGCGGCTCTGGAAATTACACTCTTAGACCGCATATCGTACGTGATATATTTACGGTACTGCTTGGAATCCCGTCCATTCCAACAGCATCGAGAATATGCTATCTTAGTTAAATATACATACTATTATATAGCTTAGAAGGAAAAATGTAACAGGTTAACGTATTTTAAGCATTAAATTTAACTTTACTTTTATTGTATATTGCAATACATAATTCAAATGTATATACGTGAATGTATATAGGTCAAACGACTGTAATAAATAAAAATAAATAAAATAACACTCCTTTCCCCGGTAGCGAAGGCACTCGAGGCCTTGCTACTCCCGTACTTCACAAACCACTTGACCCCAGCGAAGCATGAGCATGGTTTCCGTAAAGTGCACAGTACAACAACAGCACTTAACGCCATAAACACTCAGATAACTCGTGGCCTTAACTGTAAACGTCCCTGTGAGATTCTAGTAGCGTTAAACCTGTAAAAGGATTTTGACACTGTCAGCCATTCCACGCTACTAGAAGATATAGAGGCTTCCTCTCTCCCACAGAGGCTCAAACGGTGGTCGGCAAATTATCTGAGTGGTCGACACTCGTTGGTAATGTTTAGAGACAAATCGAGCAAACTTAGAAAAATAAAACAGGGGGTTCCCCACTACTGTTTAACTTTTACATTTCAAAGCTGCCTCAACCACCAGAGGGAGTCTCGATTGTCTCTTACGCCGACGATTGCTCGATCATGGCGACTGGGAATGGAATTGATGACCTGTGTTCGAAAGTAAACGGATATCTCTCTGACTTTTCTCCCTTCTTCACTGCAAAGTGTCTAGCCCTCTCCTCTACGAAATCCTCTGCGACCCTGTTCACAACCTGGAGGTCAGGCTACCGCTAGGAATTCACGTCGATGACACACCAATTCCGACGGTGAATAATCCTAAAATACTCGGAGTAACATTCGACAGCCTGCTCTCCTTCTCTGCGCACACAACCGCTATTGTCAATAAATTACAGAGCCGCAACAAGGTCCTCAAGTCGCTAGCCGGCAGTAGTTGGGGCAAAGACAAAGAAACGTTGCTGGCAACATACAAGGCAATAGGCCGGCCGGTTTTAAATTACGCAGCACCAGTGTGGTCGCCGGGGACTAGTAGGACGCAATGGACGACGCTACAGCCGGTTCAAAATACAGGACTTAGGACAGCGACAGGATGCCTCCTGATGTCACCAGAACACCACCTCCACGATGAGGGGAAAATGCTCCCAATTAGGGAGCACAACACGATGCTCTGCAAGCAGTTTCTGGTTGGGAGCCACAGATGTGGCCACCCAAATAGACAGCTGCTTGCAGAGGAGCCCTCGCCGAGGCACGTCAGGAGGCATCTATATGAACTGACGGACGAAGTCCAGAGGCTCATTAAACAGCATCAGGACCCGTCAGCTCATAGACAGGCCCTGAACGGCATTCACAGGGACGCAGTCTCGAGTTATGTAGACTCAAGACCTGTGAATGCCGTTCTAGGCACACAAACACCGGACATTGACATGACGGAGCTCCATCTGCCTCGGGAGACCAGAACGACAATAGCCCAACTTCGCTCTGGCTACTGCAGCAGGCTAAATTCCTACCTGTGTACGTTAATTGCGGATGTGCCGAACGAATGTCCGGCATGCGGAGAGACCCCCACGTCTCGAAACATCTCTTCGCATGCCCGGAAAACCCCACAACCCTAACGGCGTCGTCCCTATGGACTAACCCCATAGAGGCCGCACGCTTCTTGGGGCTGCCGTTAGTGGAACTCGACAACGACTGAGATATCAGCCGATCTGGGCGGGGTTGTTGTAGCCGCTACAACAACAACAACCACAGCACCAACAACAACCACAACAACATTTTCTAATGAAATTCTTGTTGAACAAATTTCCTCGCTGCATTTTGGGTTTTTTTTTTTATAAAATAGAAAGAAATAAGCTTTTCTATATACTTCTATTTTTTGACCGGCTCTTAGCCAGCTGACAAATTGGTGACTTATTTCAAAATCCAAGTTCCCTACCAAAAGTCACTATTAGTAACTAGAGACCGCTTACTGAATGCC
>NW_023458555.1:75056250-75059442 GCF_013731165.1 Rhagoletis pomonella | reverse complement strand
GGCATTCAGTAAGCGGTCTCTAGTTACTAATAGTGACTTTTGGTAGGTAACTTGGATTTTGAAATAAGTCACCAATTTGTCAGCTGGCTAAGAGCCGGTCAAAAAATAGAAGTATATTGAAAAGCTTATTTCTTTCTATTTTATAAAAAAAACCCAAAATGCAGCGAGGAAATTTGTTCAACAAGAATTTCATTAGGAAATGTTGTTGTGGTTGTTGTTGTTGTAGCGGCTACAACAACCCCGCCCAGATCGGCTGATATCTCAGTAGTTGTCGAGTTCCACTAACGGCAGCCCCAAGAAGCGTGCGGCCTCTATGGGGTCAGTCCATAGGGACGACGCCGTTAGGGTTGTGGGGTTTTCCGGGCATGCGAAGAGATGTTTCGAGTCGTGGGGGGTCTCTCCGCATGCCGGACATTCGTTCGGCACATCCGCAATTAACGTACACAGGTAGGAATTTAGCCTGCTGCAGTAGCCAGAGCGAAGTTGGGCTATTGTCGTTCTGGTCTCCCGAGGCAGATGGAGCTCCGTCATGTCAATGCCCGGTGTTTGTGTGCCTAGAACGGCATTCACAGGTCTTGAGTCTACATAACTCGAGACTGCGTCCCTGTGAATGCCGTTCAGGGCCTGTCTATGAGCTGACGGGTCCAGATGCTGCTTAATGAGCCTCTGGACTTCGTCCGTCAGTTCATATAGATGCCTCCTGACGTGCCTCGGCGAGGGCTCCTCTGCAAGCAGCTGTCTATTTGGGTGACCACATCTGTGGCTCCCAACCAGAAACTGCTTGCAGAGCATCGTGTCTAATTGGGAGCATTTTCCCCTCATCGTGGAGGTGGTGTTCTGGTGACTTCAGGAGGCATCCTGTCGCTGTCCTAAGTCCTGTATTTTGTACCGTCTGTAGCGTCGTCCACTGCGTCCTACTAGTCCCCGGCGACCACACTGGTGTTGCGTAATTTAAAACCGGCCGGCCTATTGCCTTGTATGTTGCCTGCAACGTTTCTTTGTCTTTGCCCCAACTACTGCCGGCTAGCGACTTGAGGACCTTGTTGCGGCTCTGTAATTTATTGACAATAGCGGTTGTGTGCGCAGAGAAGGAGAGCAGGCTGTCGAATGTTACTCCGAGTATTTTATGATTATTCACCCTCGGAATTGGTGTGTCATCGACGTGAATTCCTAGCGGTAGCCTGACCTCCTTCGTCCAGGTTGTGAACAAGGTCGCAGAGGATTTCGTAGAGGAGAGGGCTAGATACTTTGCAGTGAAGAAGGGAGAAAAGTCAGAGAGATATCCGTTTACTTTCGAACACAGGTCATCAATTCCATTCCCAGTCGCCATGATCGAGCAATCGTCGGCGTAAGAGACAATCGAGACTCCCTCTGGTGGTTGAGGCAGCTTTGAAATGTAAAAGTTAAACAGTAGTGGGGAACCCCCTGTTTTCTTTTTCTAAGTTTGCTCGATTTGTCTCTAAACATTACCAACGAGTGTCGACCATTCAGATAATTTGCCGACCACCGTTTGAGCCTCTGTGGGAGAGAGGAAGCCTCTATATCTTCTAGTAGCGTGGAATGGCTGACAGTGTCAAAATCCTTTTACAGGTTTAACGCTACTAGAATCTCTCACAGGGACGTTTACAGTTAAGGCCACGAGTTATCTGAGTGTTTATGGCGTTAAGTGCTGTTGTTGTACTGTGCACTTTACGGAAACCATGCTCATGCTTCGCTGGGGTCAAGTGGTTTGTGAAGTACGGGAGTAGCAAGGCCTCGAGTGCCTTCGCTACCGGGGAAAGGAGTGTTATTTTATTTATTTTTATTTATTACAGTCGTTTGACCTATATACATTCACGTATATACATTTGAATTATGTATTGCAATATACAATAAAAGTAAAGTTAAATTTAATGCTTAAAATACGTTAACCTGTTACATTTTTCCTTCTAAGCTATATAATAGTATGTATATTCAACTAAGATAGCATATTCTCGATGCTGTTGGAATGGACGGGATTCCAAGCAGTACCGTAAATATATCACGTACGATATGCGGTCTAAGAGTGTAATTTCCAGAGCCGCCACAACTGAGCGGTTGAATGGACGAAATCCAGAGTCGCGCCATTCGATCGGACGGAAAGGACTAGTTTCCATGCCGGACCTTTCAATCTGATATCCAATGTTCTACAGTGATCAAGTAGCAGCCTTTTGAAGGTACCAACGTTGTCGCAATTTTGTATTTGAGCTGGAAGTTCATTATAACATTTTAATCCCTTATAAAAGATATTCTTCTTATCTATTTCCGTTTTATACAGCGGCAGCCTGAAACCATTATTTCCCCTGAGTAAATACGAATGGGTTTCACTATTATATCGTAGGATATCACTCAGTTAATCTGGGAGTCTACCTTGTTTTATGTTAAACACGAATTTCATAGCGTGATAGAAAATTTGCTGTTTCACGCTCAGCCTGTTTGATTCTGCGATCATTTCCTATATGGGTGTGTCGTACCGCTTGTTCAAGATAAATCGCATAGCCCTATTTTGCATTTTTTTGAAGCTTATCTATTTGTGTGTCGCTTGCTATAAAAAAGATAGTTGGACAGTATATGACATGTGGTTCAACTATAGATCTGTAGACCAAAGTCTTATACCTCCTTCCTAAGTACTTACATGATCTTTTCATGATACCAATTTTTTTACCAATTTTTGCTACTGGGTAGTCAATATGTTCCTCAAATTTTAACTTATCGTCGATATATATACCTAGATATTTAATGATTCTCACTTTCTCAATTACTTCATCTTTAACTATTAAACTGTAATTATCGGAGCTAACGTTAGCTGCTCTAGATATGACCATAAACTTTGTCTTGTTCACATTTAATTGCAGTCTGTTTACGCACAACCATTTATACAAACAATGAAGGTCTTCTTGCATTTTAATCATTGCATTGGGTAGATTACAGTTACTGAGGGTTAAGAGGGTATCGTCGGCGAACAATTTTACCTTACAATACTTCAATGCTGAGTTTATGTCGTTGATATAAATCTTAAAGAGTATTGGAGCTAACACCGACCCTTGTGGTAGACCAATATCTACTGCTACCTTTGTGGATAGAGCTGTGCCAATCACCGTTTGTTGCTTCCTATCAGAAAGAAAACTACGGAACCATGTAAGTTCGATGTTATCTATACCAATATATTCGAGT
>NW_023458555.1:75035386-75056150 GCF_013731165.1 Rhagoletis pomonella | reverse complement strand
AGATACCTGGGAATATGGTCGTCATTCTGCCTAATTTCCGGAAGCGGTGTGAAATCGTCGGTCCTTATCCGTTTGCGGTTTGTCTTTTCGCCAGAAAGATTAACGTCAGGATCTAGGTCTCGGAACCTATTCCTTATGGGGGGGGTGAACCCCGTTCATTTTTCTTTTTCAAAAAGACTTGAGTGTTTTTGTTGTTCCTAATACACGTATAAAACTTTATGTGCTTATATGTATTAGCGAGTATTTATATAGATATTTGCAATTTAAACACCACCTAGAAAAATAACAGGTCTTAACGCGGCAAGTGCCTGATTTAGACTGCCTCTCTATGAAATGATAGTTTTTGTTTTTTTTTTCGCGGAGCATTTGCTTATATGTATATGTTAATGTACTCGTGGATCGTGCTTGTATATAGCAGACTTACTCAGTTTGGGTCTGTGCATCAACAGCTAACTTCGTCCCCACAGACACCTCAGGAACGGCCGACACTTCAGATAACTCAAGCAGTGAGCATTGTATGGTAGAGGTACTGTACCTGGGAACAAACGCGTCCGCTTGGAAATACTCCACTATGATGGGCAACAAATAAAGTCACTGGCACTAAAATGGTGTTCGCACACACGCGAAGAGCCTCCTAATGGAACACCGCAGCTATTTTCCCACCGTTGTCGCTTCACTTGACAATTAGGAGGTTTAAAATAACGCACAAGTTTGTTGTCCTGGCTCTTGCCACACAGAGCGCACCGCTCGTAATTCCTTTTCATTTTATGTTTGTATGTATGTATTTAAAATCAGTCGCACAGCTCAAAATTGAAAATTGAAATTAAAAAATTAAAATTTTGAATTGCATAGGGTTAAGAGTTGACATTACAGTCGCAGTTCAAAAGAGAGAAATGTCGAAATTACTTCTACCTTGTTATGCCTTGGTAACCACCCCTAAAAAAGGTCCGGAAAAGTCGGGAGGGGTTGTTGTTGTTGTTGTTGTAGCGGCTACAACGGTCGGGAGGGGTACCAAACGACGCTTTTCGGTCCCCCTATTAACAATCTGGAGGGCGTGGGCTAATATTATCCATTTAAAAGTTATAAACAAAAAACTTTTGTTAAATTTCGTTGTTTTGTATGGGCAATTACCGGGTACTCTTTATTCATTTGTACAACGATTTTGGGTTGCTGTGCCCATACACGTGAATCGAATCAAAAACCTTTGTCTCTGTGGTGGTGGTGGGTAGAGGGGGTTCTAAAGGGGTTATATGTAAAGTTTTAAAGCGCGGAACCTTATAGTTTTTAAGTAATTTGTTATTTAAGTTTGTAATTTTCACCAACTTGTATGGGACTATATTTACACTCAATATATGCGCAGTAAGAGTATGCACGTTCAAATAAATAAATACTTAAAGTATATTACAGCTTTTTTTTATCAAAAATTGATTGTTTTTTAATTTTATGAGAGTACATGCAGAATATGTGTAAATGGCAGCAGGACTGTGTTGCCATATCTAAAAAAAACCAAGAGTGGAAAGCAAGACAAAAAGAAAATACGATAAGGTTATTTTGTTCAGATTAAAATAAACAGTAGGGGGATCAGCGGCTGAACACCTTGCTGCGTAGGTGGCCTTCGGCCGCGCTTAGGGATTATAACCCTCACAACGTAGAATTCTCCTTTCTGTGTTGCCAAAGAAAATGGGCCGAACACCTTTTGCCTAGAACACCTTTCTGCGATGTAACCTTGGAAAAGGATGAGGTAACTAGAATTCCCTTTCTGTGGTAACCCTGGGGCTAGCGCCCCAGTGATGGCTATTTTGGTTGGCCATAATGAAAGCCAACTGCACCTTTCTGCCTGTGGGTGTTGACTATACACTAGACTGCTAGCTGAAGTATGGACTAGTGGACAGACGGACTTTGTCAGTATTAGGGGGCGTTGCTAGGTAGCCGGAGTCGCAGCAACGACCATGGCTACGCGAAGGTTTCGCGTAGAAGGGGAGGGACGACTCCAACTGACTGGACGGGACTTTTGACTTGATACGTTTTCTTCTTTTCGCTTCTTAGCTTGACTCCTTCCACTTCTTTAAGGCAAGCAGGCATAATCAAAATTTTTTTTGTTGATGTGGGTGTAGGTAAGGCAGGTGGTAAAGAACCCCCCGCCCCCATCTAGACCGGGTTCGCCACCATGCCTGTGCACCACCTGCTCCCACCGGACAGATCACGCATGTAACCAGTGTTGCCAGGTCTTCGGAATGAGAAAACGTGCTTGGTCTGAAAAACGTCATTGAATGTACAAAAAATTATTCTTATTAAACTTTTATTGTATACAAAGGTACATGTGTGCGTATTAAAATGTCATTTTGACAGAGCACATTTAAAATTCATTGTAAACTGGTTTGAGATCGTTAATACATATCGTCGCCTTAGAGTGTAAACCTGCTAACGACCAAAAAACATATTTTACTGTAGAGGCAAAAAACGAAATATATCTTTAACTCTTAGTCTAAGGGGCAAATCCTACATATAGTTTGTTAATCGCGCGACGTTCTATGGCCCTAATCCAGAACGAATGAAAAGAATAACGTTTTTATGGTTTTATTGGCGAATTTATACCTTAGCAGGTTTTAGTTTTTGTATTTTCAAAATTGAAGTGGATTTAGCAGGTTTTTTTGGATGCATTGTTTCTATTTTATTTTTTGTGATTACGAGCTCAATTTAAATGTTAATTAAAATAGTATTCCATAGATAAAAACAATGATATATATATAAGAAAGTACAACAGATTTATTCTTCCGTTTATTGCAACAAAAAAAAGGCAGTTTATAAAACATATATTAGTAACTACACGTGAAGTATTCCTCTCTCAAATTAATAGTACAAATACCACATATAAGATAATTTAAGTAGGAACTCAATAATGCCAGAAAGTATGATACATATTATTCAATCATGAGGTAAATTTTTATAGTAGGCGTGGTAATCTTCAGGAAGTAATCGTTTGAAATACTGGATATCTCATACTTTCTGCGAACAATCGTACGTCTACTCTCGTATAAATTCGGAAGGTGAGAAAACGGCAAGGAAACAGCTACTGGGGATTTTCTTTGCGGTATTACTTCCCATTCGTTGGAGAATCTTAGTTTGAAATGTATGTCGCCACTTGGTGTATACCGTAGGGCTCGTATATCAGTTACTTTAGCAGCATCTTTGCCGCGACCGGGACGAATGCTATTAAAGAATTGAACTGTGTTAAAGCCGTTAAGGAACGTGTAACTAAGATAAGTTGCGTCATATGGTTTTGGATTTTTTCTAGCTGATCTACATACTTCAATGTATTCTGCAGGAACATGGATATCTCTTTTCTTAAGTGCTCGTTCGATAGTGGTATGGATACAATCAGCTTCCATTTGGGTATGGCCTACTTCAAGAAACTTTTGCTCAATAATGATATTGTTATTTATAGCTGTGGATAACAAAGCATTAGCCATAGTGCTGTTTCGGTTTTGATATGTGCATTCGTCGCTATAAAAAATTACTGTAATTTGCTCCCCGGAACTATTATTTGGTACTACATTTTTTTCTATCAAATCTACCCACACGCTGGAAAACTCTTCTGCATTTAATCTTCCTTCTGTTTCGTTCCACAAGTAACAATAATTTCCTTGATATATAAAAAATTAAAGCTTATTCGCTGGCTATTACCTCGGCTTAAACAAATAAAGTAATACTCTAAGATAGAACAATAATCGAGCGACAGAAGCACAATATGTTGGATTTAGCAGTTGATTTGAACTGATTGTACTTAGCAATATTTTTATATTGACGTATTTTTTTGCTTGCCAACTGCGGAATCGCCTACTCCTTCGAACTGCATAAAAAAGGTCAATTTTGCCAAAAAACGGATTTAGCAGGTTTACACTCTAAGCCGACGATATAAAAATCGTTTTATACATACAGCTGATTAAGTCATCACTATTTTGATCGATTTTGGCTGTTTCTCTTTTGTTTATGTAATGTTTATTATTTTCCCATAAAAGCCAAGCCCATTATATAACAAACAAAATATAAATCCACACTTCAAACTTTGTTCAAAAATTATAAAAAATCTGCAAAGCTTCAGCTAGGTTTTCAACTTATTAAGATTTTTTAGAATTTTTTTGAGTATGCAGTTTGATAGCCCATTAAATTTCAGGGCAATAATGTGCAAGTTTAAAGCGGCTAAATAATCGTGTTGATTTTTATTTTTTTTTCCTGTAGACATTTGGTGAGGGGGTCGGTTGTCGAAAATGCTAAATTACGTTCTGCTAAGAAGGAGAATATCAATATTTCAGCCTTTTTTACGTTCATTACTTATACTAAGTGATTGCCAGGCGGCACTAAGGGCCCTCTCATCATTCGAGATCAAGTCCTCCTTGGTTAGGGAGTGTGTCGAGAGGCTCAATGCTCTGGCGGAGGTCAATCATATCCAACTAATGACATGGGGGTCGCAGGAAATGAGGAAGCTGATCATCTGGCCAGAACGGCCGCTTCCTCGACCCCGATAGGACCTGAGCCCTTTCTGGCAGCAGGACCAAACACCATAAAGGAAATGCTCAGAAGGGACAACAGCAAACTGAGGGAATTACACTGGCTTGGCACCATGGGCCAACGCCAGGCAAAAAGCTTATTAGGAGGTTACAATCTGTCAAGATACAGGCTTCTCATGGATCTCCCAAAAGAGAAACTAAGAATTATTACAGGTTTTTTGACGGGCCACTGTAGGCTCAGAGGGCACCTGTATAAATTAGGTATCTGGTCCAGCGACCTGTGTCGCTTTTGCGATGCAGCCAAAGAGACTCCTCTACACCTTCTTATGGAGTGTGATGCCGTTGCACGTATGAGGTATAGGAGCATATGGCATGTCTGGCCAAGAGAGGAGCACATACACTCACTGTCCCCGGGGTCTATTATGTAATTTATAGACACTCTGGGGCTGGTTGATGTATTGTGATGAGCTAGGGGCACAATAGACCTACTGGTCGCAGTGCCATACCCATCCAACTATCTATCTATCTATCTATCTACGTTCATTACATTTTCAATGAAGTCTTAAAAAAGTCGCTTACTTTTTTCTGACTTTTAATGCTGCTTTTAGCTTTTAGTGTGCAATTGCAAACATTACAATAAGCCTCGTAACCTCAAGTGTTTACACAACCAGCCTTTTGAACACGGGATCCTTAGTCCAAGAATCCAAAAAAATGCGCGTACGCTTGGTATGCATCATATTTAAGTCCTCTGTGTCCAAAGAATAAATATTTTTTGAAGCAGTTGCTGCAAAACAAAAATTTTGTAAAGATTAGTTAAGAAAATAATTCAAAATCAGTTATACTTACAACATTTAGTAACAGAAAAATTATTGGGAAGTTAAAAAACCTAATTTTTTACATAAAAAACGTCCAAACGTCAACAGGATACAAAAACGTCCAAATGACGTTAAAAGCGTCAACCTGGCAACGCTGCATGTAACAGTGGTGTTACTTAGGGTTTACACCAGACAATATTGTAAAGAGAATTATGTCAAAATGATGTCTTTGTTGTAAACACGGCGAATTCATATTACAACAAACACATCATTTTGACATAATTGTCTTGACAATATTGTCCGGTGGAAACCTTAACTTACTGGCGAATTTAGATTTTCGCCGCGGTCTTTCTCTATGTCAAAATGATGGGTTTGTTGTAATATGAATTCGCCTTGTTTACAACAAACGCATCCTTTTGACGTTCAGAAGGACTGCGGCGAAAATCTAGATTCGCTCAAGGCGAATTTATACCAGGTGCTGTTACCGGAGCCGCTGATTTCAAGGCGAATTTATACACGGTGGCGTTAATGGCGAATTTAGATTTTCGCCGCGGTTCTTCTTAATGTCAAAATCACGGCGAATTTATACAAGGTGGTGTTGACAGAACAAAAGCAAAAACTACAAAAACAAATTATACGCACATTGACAATCAGTATAAAGCCAAATTACAACAAACACATCATTTTGACAAAAGGTACAAATTCGCCGTGAAATCAGCGGCTCCGATAACACCACCTTATTGTAATATGAATTCGCCTTGTTTGCAACAAACACATCATTTTCTTATTAAGTACCGAGGCGAACATCTAAATTCGCCATTAACACCGCCTTGTATAAATTCACCTTGGTTGTAGTCTTGTTTTGTACTTATTAGTTGTGTTTGTTTACTCATTTCCAGTAAAATCTAGTAAAAGTGTTTACGAATTTTCATGATTTGACGATTTCGTGCGCAAAAACTTGCAAAGTAGGGGAAATTGAGAGAGCGAAAAATTACAGTTGGAGCTGCAAGTTTTAACTGGATTTTACTGGATAAATTTTTACTTGTAAGAATTTGCCGGTACGAAAAACAGCTGATCGCATGGTGCTGGATGAAATATAAACTAATAAGGAAACTGTTTGTGGGTTTTTATTGTTGGATTTCACAAAATAAACTTATTTAAAAACAAAATATGTTTTTTTATTAGGAATATGCTGCGAATAAACAACCAATTTATCAGCTATTCATGAAACTTGCAAATTATTTCTGGATTTGCGTTTCATTTCATTTTCATTTCATTTCATTTATTAATAAAATCATTAGCACAATTAGATCAAAAGAAAGATCTTTTATAGCGCAACAAAAAATTCATAACAGTAAATACATATAACTAAAACAGCAAAAATTACTTAAGACTAAATAAAAGTAACATAATATAATTAACAGAGTAGTATTTTTAAGTGAGTTCTACAATTGCAGGACATATACGCATACAGAACATTTTTGAGTTGCTTTTGTTTAAACTACTGCGAATATGGGATGGAATAGAGTTCCAGATGCGGATAGCATTGACAAAGAATAGCAATGCAGAGCTGAGATAATTGTAGGTAGGAACAGTCAAGTCCTTTACTCGAGTGGATGGGGAACGTCAATTTTTCATATAGATATTTGGGTGCCTTATCTGTCATGAGACGAAAAAGGAATATACAATTTCTAGCTTTAAGATATTCAGAGATTTCGCAGCCAAGTAGGCGCGTTCTCCAGGCGGAAATCGCGCGATTTTTTATTAAAAATTGTCATTATTTATCGAAGTATTGATTTTTATGGAAGAAGCGCCGCACGCGAAAATTTTAATTATTTATATATATATATTAAATGAAAGAAGATACCGAAAAGTATTGAACACTCTACACACCTTGTAAGGAAAAGTGAATTATTACGAAATACTAATACAGTGGCAGCACTATAGCTATTTTGGAATCTCGCGTTTCAGTTCGCAAAGATTCTCAACTTCTTTTTAGTAACAAAATAATCTATCTTAGGTTGATAAAACTATGTGTTTGTTTAATAATTAAGTTAAATTATATATTTTAATAGTGTTTAAAAAGTGAGAACAGGGGATTTAGTGAATTTTTGTCGGGGTAATTGCCCATACAAAACAACGAAATTTAACAAAAGTTTTTTGTTCATAACTTTTAAATGGTTAATAATATTAGCCCTCCCCCACTGGATTGTTAATATGGTGACCGAAACGCGTCGTTTGGTACCCCTCCCGGACCTTTTTAAGGGGTTGTTACCCTATACTAGAGAATTACCGTTGAATATAATAAACAAGAGGAACTACCTGGCGTTGTGTGACCTAAGGGTACCGGCCAAGAAACCGGACTCCTAAAAAAAAGAGGTGAGATAACGGTACAATTTTTTATGCGAAAACAACTACAAGCAAGGCGCATCCATACTTCCGTATTGATGCGCCTTGACTACAAGAGTTATCAAAGGTTAAAGTTGAAATCAAGTTATTTTTGAAATAATACCCCATCCACTAGAAAGATCACTGTTTAAACTTTGTAAAAAGTCGAATTCATCCACAGACCCCTGGAGAACGATTTGAAAAGGAGGTAAAATTAGCATTTTGACACAAATATGTAAACTCGGCAAATAGTATTTTTGTGCAGAATACCTTTCCGCTTTAACGGAGTTCACATGAGCCGATTTTCCTGGTAATTTTAGAGCCGATTAGTTGAATCAAAAGTTGGTTGCCCCCCACTTGATTGGAAGAGATTAGTTCAAAGGCCGTTCACACCAGGGCCCCACAGAAAATTAATGCAAATTAATCGGAAGGGGTATCAAACGACGCGTATTACTGACAGTATTACGTTCCCACGACAGTCGGGTCTACGTAACCGGTACGACCCAGATTAGAGATGCTCAACAAATTATATGAATCGATATCGTTTTGTTGATGCGCAAAAATAACTTTCCAAAATAATTTCGTTTCGTTTCAGAACGGAATTAAAGAAACAAAACTCGATCGTTAACGTTGAAATGAAATGAATCATCAACCCATGATACAATAATTTTTAGAAGGTAGTTTCACTTCTTCTTCTTATCCGCCATGTTAGCTATCTGACAGAAAACGTGTTTCGTATTTTTTGTTGTACCAACTTTTTCAAAAAAAAAATCCACCCTTTGACGTTGGAAAAATAAATAATAATTTTCGAATATTTTTAAATATTTTTCTTCATAAAAAGTTAACTGCTGCTTTCGTGGATATTGCAACACACGGAATAGGTGTAAGGATACAGCTATAAGAGCCACCGCATACCACAGAGTTTATCGGCCGCCTATTTAAATAATAGGGCTCGCTTGAAATATGTACATGAAGATGTATGGAGGTGCGCACAATACACCAGCTTAATCGCTCCGACCAATAAGTTGTGGTGCAAAGACTAGCGAGCCCATCTAAATCGGCGGCCGATAAAGTCCGTGGTGTGCGATGGATCTAATCCATTATAAACAAGAAATATTGCCGTTATATTTTAACTTTTATGGGGGAAACTTTCCATTATGGCCGTTCGTTAAAGGTGCGGTGGGCGAAGGGGGAGTGGGCGTGGCACCTCCAACCGACCTTTTTGGAGAGGGCATGAACCGCCATTGACAAAAATGCAACCCCCGACCACCTAGGCCTCCTATGGTTCCCTACGGACCGGTTAGAAAAATGGCCAAAAATCGCAATTTTTACTTTATTTAATTTATATTTAAAATTAAGTGATCAGTTATGAAACATATAAATCTTTACATGTTCTGTTAAAAAATATCTAAAATAACAAGCGAAAATCCCCAAGTTCTATATCGTAGCAGTGGCCACATTGCGTGTTTGTCACAGACACGGTTTATGTCAAAAATTTTGAAGTGAAACTACCTTCTAAAAATTATTGTATCATGGTACCATGGCTTAAAATGTCATGTCGTTTGTTTCTTTTTTGAATGTTCGTTAAAAACAAATTTTAATTAACATTGCATTTTTGTAGTGTTGTGCGGTTTATACTTAGTGTATGTGTTAAAAATGCAGCACCTGAAGCGTTGTTTTTTATGTGGTGTTAAATATAATGCAGACATCACTAATTTTTTTAACGTGCCTCAATGCCCTCGGCGTAAGGAGCGTTGGGAAAGCAGCTGTGGGGTAGAGCTGCAGCGAAATGCCTTGCTGTGCGTTAAGCATTTTAAAGCAGCAGATTTCATAAATGCACCAGGAGGTACAGGAAAGGCACGTTTGATGCCAAGTGCTCTTCCTATGACCCTTATGCCGGAAAGTCCTCCCAACAACACTGCAACTCATAAATCAAGTTGTGAAAGCTTAATAAATGATCGCGCTTCACAAACTGAGTAAGCATTGTTAAAACGCGATATATTTATAGAAATATTTTTAATTTAAACAAATTTTAACTAAAGAAAATAAATAAATAAATACAAAACTTCAAATTTACTTAAAAACGTCAACCAGCGAAATGTAATTTTTCAATTTTTCCTTACACACGCTCATTTTTATTTTTACTCTCACGAAAACTTTGACTTTTGTAGGTTTGATGTCAATTTGGCTTCTACCTGTTTTTATTGTACCATTCTAACTCAAATCTTAAAATAATTTTTAATATGTTTTCTGTCATATAAAAAACAAACAACATCTCACTTTTTATTGAATTGTCTTTCAAAAAATAACGTTTAATAAACAAATTCTTTTAAGAATATATTATGTGCATGTGCATGGGCTGAAATTTATACAAAAATCGGCTCACACACATGTGCATGTGCTTAATAACAAACGGCACACACTTTTTTGTGAGTAGAGTTTGTTTTCCACTTATGCACACACATGTGTATGAGCAGTGAGTGCAAGTTGAATGTGTTTCTGGCGTGTGTGTGAGCAGAGCATGTGTGTGCAAATACGAACCCTGAAAAACTCCCTATCTCAGAATTCGGTTGAAGAACACATTATCTCAGCTGCCGACTCAAAAACGCTCTATCTCAGCCCATTCTCAATGTATTTTCAGCTGAGATATTCCGTTTTTGAACCGAATTATGAGATAGGGCGTTCATCAACCGAATTCTGAAAAAATTATGAAATAGGGTGTTCTTCAACCAAATTCTGCAGTAGGGCGTTCTTAAAAAGTTTTCTGAGATAGGGCGTTTTCGAGCTGGATGCCAAGACAGGTCGACCCATGATACAAAAATAGAAGGTAGTTTCATTTATTGACATTTTTAAACCTAAACGAGTAACCGTTATCCGTGGAAGAGGGAGGAGGTCGAGCTAAAATGATGCCCTGCAACTTGTAACAGTGCCAATTTTTGGGTCCTCGGAATTTTCTGATAAAGATGTGGCGCTGATAAAAAATATATGTAGATATTTTATTATAAGCACGAAACTATGTATTTGTGACAAGATATTGTTTACATAAGATGAAAACTACTGCAGTTTCATTTTGTAAAATTTTTGTTTATAGACTGCATGAGTAAGATAGTTCGGGTACGGTTCGGTTATTTGTGCAATGCTTTTGGGTTATCGTGTCCAAACGCGTGATCCGAATCAAAAAATTTTAACATATTCGTCCAGCCAAAGAATTAAGCTTTAATTTAAAACAAAGATGTAATCTAGTTTTAAGGTCAAACATTGTAAAAATAACTTATGGTTGTGTGTTTGGCTTAATTAATTAAATAAATAACGAAATAAATAAATTTCGGTTTGAAATATGCACTTTTTTTCTAAATTTGGAGGTGGATTTCGCGCAAAAATACCGTGGATGGCGTAACTGGAGTTGGACTGATGAGGCTATTTTTTCTAGCGCGGCCGAAGGCCACCAAAAATACTGTTGATGGCCTAACACGAGCTTAATTTTTCTTTGCAAAAATGTTAATTTCTCCCCATTTGGAAATGGCCCCCAAGTTCCGGTAGAAGGGGCAGGGAGGAAAAGGATGGCTTTTCTTAAATTTTATACTATGCTCTTTTTAATGAGTGTAGTTTAAGGTGACACACCCCTTCTCCCTCCGCTCCCCACCATAACATCATTGTACAAATAACCTAAATATTCCCCATGTACAACATTAAATCCTCCAATGTATTGTTTGATTGCTATAAATGTGGCAAGGCAGCTCACAAGTTTGCAAAATTTATGAAATTTCAAAAACTTATTTTTTGTCAAAAATTTTGAAATGAAACTACCTTCTTTTTGTATCATGGGTCGACCTTCCACTCACCTGACGATATATTTTGAATGAAAATTCTTAAAAATAAATAAATAGACTTATGTAAGTGGCAAACAATAGCATTTTGAATTTTGTTGCAAATGATATGTCCGATACTGTACGTATATCAAATTAAAGAAAATCAAATTTGCTATGAAATGGCAACAAAATTTCTAAAATTTATGCATGGGAATTGGAGAAATTTTTGTTTAAAAAAAGCTTTTTTTGAACTTTGACTTTTGATAACTCTTATAGTTGTTGTTTCCGCAAAAAAAACGAAGTATACCGTTATGTTCAGCTCAATCGGCCCCATATTTTTTTTTATTTATTCTGCATTTGTTCCCAGTTTTGTATCCTAGTTTTTTGCAGATCATCCAAGACGCTTTTGCAACAGCCTTCAAACTCTTTGTTCTTTGTTCTATGCAATATTCAAAAAGTCAGCAGATCCCTGTTTTTATGACTGGAATATTTAGCTACGAGCAAATGGATAATAGTAAAACCATGATACAAAAAAGAAGGTAGTTTCAATAAACAACTTTTTGATTAAAAAGCAGATTTTTGACAATTGCACCATTGTGAAAAATTCTAAGCGGCGTTACCCAATTGCAAGTTTTTTGGTGTGGGAGATTTTATATCCTAAGTTTGGGATTATAAATAAAATAGTTGTGTTAATATTTACCTTTTAAAAATAATTAATATCTTATCTTAAAAACGTTTTAATTTTACATTAAATTCGATAACAACTTGCCAAATCATTATTTTAATATTAATACAATTAGTGAACATATTTTAAAATTTTTTTAGTGTCCTCATGTCATCTGATTATTTCACAATGTAGTTTTCTATATCTGATACGATGATTCTGATATAATTCAGACACTGAAATTATACATTTCGATGTGTTATTTAATACATATTGTCTTTG
Organism: Rhagoletis pomonella; assembly: GCF_013731165.1. Taxonomy (NCBI): domain Eukaryota; kingdom Metazoa; phylum Arthropoda; class Insecta; order Diptera; family Tephritidae; genus Rhagoletis; species Rhagoletis pomonella. The sequence continues at coordinate 75,043,684 of NW_023458555.1, read as the reverse complement.
TCCATTTAACAGCAAATTTTTCCAGCAACACATATTATTTTCAGATGAAATTATGACACACCCAAAAGTGAAGAATAAAATAAATAGATAAAAACTAATTTCCAATCAAACTGATTTGTGTAGTTCAGGGGCTTCTTTTGGTAAATGTTCTGGAGGCTGTTTTAATATATCCTATCTTATTATATATGTATTTCTTAGCTTTTCTATTTTCTGAGAAGTTGAGAGAATGAAGTCTAATGTTCTTTAATGTTTAATGTTTTTTTTGTGTATCCCTAGAACCATGTTAAGCTAAACCTTGAGGTCTTGCCAAGACCGACAGGCATAAGCTGAAATTGCGTCGCAAGTTTTACGATCGGCTTGGGTAAGGTTTAACCACTTAACCCGCCGCGACTGAGTTCTATAAACTGTCAGTTTTCACACAATTTAAAATGTACGTGTATTTAAAAATATCATGAAAATTGTGTTGCTAGCTTCATTTCGCAAAAATGTTGCAAGCTTTTTCACAGCGTGAACAGAATACTACTTTGCTGAGGAAATGTTGTGGAATTTCACACTTTTTCACGTGAAATAGGAATAAAATACTATGCTTAAGAACAAAGATTTTTAAATCGACCAAAAATTAATAAGAAAATTTGAAGGAATTTAGATATTGGGTATGGTAGCACGAAATGTCACAATCTGCTTAATTGTCAGGTTAACAACGGCGACAATGGCGACGAAAAAGTGACAATGGAACTACCTTGTTTTTTGTATCATGAGTAAAACAATTATTTATGTGGTTTCTGTTATAGGCCTAAGTACACATCGTCACCTGAGTGGAAGGTCGACCTATCTCGGCCGACAGTTCGAAAACGCCCTGTCTCAGAAAACTTTTCAAGAACGCCCTACTTCAGAATTTGATTGAAGAATGTCCCATTTCAGAATTTGATTGAAAAACGCCCTTTCTCAGAATTCGGTTGAAGAACACATTATCTCAGCTGCCGACTCAAAAACGCTCTATCTCAGCCCATTCTCAATGTATTTTCTGCTGAGATATTCCGTTTTTGAACCGAATTATGAGATAGGGCGTTCATCAACCGAATTCTGAGATAGGATGTTTAAAAAAAAAATTATGAAATAGGGTGGGTGTTCTTCTATCAAATTCTGCAGTAGGGTGTTCTTAAAAAGTTTTCTGAGATAGGGCGTTTTCGAGCTGGATGCCAAGACAGGTCGACCTTCCACTTAGGTGACGATATATTTTGAATGAAAATTCTTAAAAATAAATAAATAGACTTATGTAAGTGGCAAACAATAGCATTTTGAATTTTGTTGCAAATGATATGTCCGATACTGTACGTATATCAAATTAAAGAAAATGAAATTTGCTATGAAATGGCACCAAAATTTTTAAAATTTATGCATGGAAATTAGAGACATTTTTGTTTAAAAAATGCTTTTTTTGAACTTTGACTTTTGATAACTCTTATAGTTGTTGTTTCCGCAAAAAAAAAGTATACCGTTATGTTCAGCTCAATGATCTCTATCGGCCCCCATATTTTTTTATTTGAGAATTGGAGCTATTCTGCATTTGTTCCCAGTTTTGTATCCTAGTTTTTTGCAGATCATCCAAAACGCTTGTGCAACAGCCTTCAAACTCTTTGTTCTTTGTTCTATGCAATATTCAAAAAGTCAGCAGATCCTTCGTTTATTTTTATGAATGAAATATTTGGCTACGAGCAAATGGATAATAGTATGAGGCAGTTGATGAATAATTGCAATCAAATACTATTAGGTGTGTCTGTGGGTTTTATACATAAAAATTGTACCATTAACTTTATGAACTGTTTCAGGTGAAGCTACAGAAAGCACCAGATTTATGTGCCTGAAATTGCTGCTGGTAATTGTGACAGGTACTGACAATGTTAGTCAAAATGTCCTGTTGGAGTACCTTACAATGCACACTCTTTTCGATGCCTTCGTTCATTTACTTAGCGATCCTTCGCTACGGGCACAACACGGACATGATATTGTTATTCTACTGACTATTTTGGTGAATTATAGAAAGCATGAAACGACCAACCCATATGTGGTTCAGTTATCTATATTGGCAGATGATATGGCGCTCAATGGGTATAATTAACGTTTTATTAATTAAAATAAGAGTGTACATATGTATAGGGGTAGGGAAATATAACAAAATGTGTGCCATATGTAAAATGCCGTGAAATTAAATATCACATCTGATACTTTAATGAATTATTTGTTACTATTCGTATTAATTAGGAAGATTAATTAAATTATTTTTCATTGTTTTGTTGCAGTTATGGGCAGATGATATCACAATCTTTGATTGACTTTTGTCGGCAATACATGCAAAGCTTATCGAATGTTCAGTCTTCATCTTGGTTTTCCTCATTATCAAACATTGTTGGAAATATGTTTGTTTCAGACGAAGGATGTGAACGTGTGCAGCAAATCAAAGCCAACAATGGACTTTTATTAGCCCTATATGAAGCTGTCCACCTTAATCGGAACTTTATTACTACACTAGCTCACACCCAAGCCGAGTCGAGTGCTCCTCCATCGCCTAGTAATACTTTAAGTCTGACACAACCATTACCTGATTTGGCAAGTACTCCTATAATTGATATGACACAGTATCCGACTAATTTGCTGGTAGCGGTTTTTCAATATTGGTATGTGAACAAAAAATAGAATCTATGAGAATGTTTATTTTCAGTAAATAGCGTTTCTATGTATATTACAGTTCCATTGTTATGCAGGATAATAAAAATGAATTCAGTGTAGCGAATCTGAAACTGTGTTTTCTTATATTAACGTGCATTTCAGAGGATCAGTATGCGAATTCAATGATGCATGATATCAATCTGACATTCAAAGTTATGTTACATCGTGTCCAAATGCGCCATCGAAAGCTACATGTTGATCGTGTTGGAAAATCACAACCACTAGCGGCTACTTTGCTCGATTTACTTGTAGAGTTTATAGTTTCACATTTAATGAAAAAGTTCCCCATGGAGTTGTATTTACTTTGTGTTGGTATCATTCATCGTGTGTTGTGCTATCAAAAGCGATGCAGAGTTCGCTTAAATTATCCATGGAAAGAGTTGTGGTCAGCTTTAATCGGTTTACTTCGGTTTCTCGTAAACCAGGAGCAAACGTTGGTGAAGAAATGTAATATATTTTATTTATCACTCCAGGTAAATAATGATTCTTTTAAGTCGAAATCTTTATATACTCTTTTAGTTCTTTGAATAGGTGGTAAATATTTTTAACTTATTTATAACATATGGAGATACATTTTTAGCCACAACAAACAGCTATGATGAATTATACTACGAGTTAAATAGAGAAGAGAAAGTGTTTTCAGAAATACACGCAATGGGTAAGGAAATGCTAAATTAGAATAAGTTTTAAATTATATTCACGTTATCTAGTTTTCGTGCTCTTTTTTTAACCGACATCACAAAAAGGAGAAAGGTTATCGATTCGTCGGAATAATATTTTTTTTTGGACCACGTTAACCGATTTCTAGAATTCGAGAATTTTTTTAAAGGAAAGGTGTTATCTCTTAAATTTTTATATGAAAACTAGTAAGCCCAGACATACGTTGTCCTGCCACACACCGATACATAGGCAGGTTACTTGCATCGTAGATATCTTTACACCGAAGCTTGGTACGCGAGCTCGGTGTGAAGTCCCATATTGTTTCTTACGTTTCATTTGCTATCGAAATTCACAAAAGATTGTTATTATTGTTCTCGTTTGAAAAAAAAAACATCTCTGGTTACGGTTCAAACATCAGCCAGAGGAATGGATAACATTGGATGGTGTCCAAACGGTAAATTTTTTGTTGCTGCTGATGTGCGCATGTTTATATGTATAAATATTTTGTTGCTGTCCTACCTATTTCTCCCCAACATAAACATACATATGAAGCGCAGCCGCGAAAACCCTTGGAAAGCTCCCGCTTCGGAGATAGGCAGTTTGTGGTTAGCGTAAGCGAACGTATAGACACGGGATTTTTAAGAACGTTGCGAGAAGCAAAGAAAAAATTTCGATGAAAAAAAAAATTATTTTGGGTTCGAAACTGTCCTGACTTTTAAGTTGGAGCCAACAATACACACCCACAAAATTTTATTGAATTAGATTAAGCGGTTTCGAAGATTAGCGTAAACGAACACAGTGACACGGGATTTTTATATATTAAGATTGAAGTAAGTTTTTTTATTTGCTTAAAAATTACTTGTTTAAATTTAACATCCAAATCATCGCACCGTTTCAAGTAAAAACACTATCAGCTGATTGCCAAAAAATGACTACAGCTGAGATCACCTGTTTTGGCATGTGCTCTTATCTTTTACAATTTCTTACATTTCTATTACAATTTATTCAAAATACACGTAACACACTGAACCAAGAACACCAATACATTAATCAAAAACACACCTACAGCCTGCCAGAAAACGGTGGCAGAAGAGTTACTTTACTTATGGAACTGTATGATGATCAAAATCTTATAATTTTTTCGTTGAACAATTTTCTTTGAACTCAACTCAGTTTTGATGATATAAAAATGTGACATATGTACGTATACTAATGGCCCTATTTTGTATGGAAACTGATAGCCGACGGCCAACCACATACAAAATTTCCGCTTATGACGAATTTGTTATTTGTTCACATAATTTGTTAAACACATTGAAGCAAATTTGGCAATTACTTCGAAATGTACATTCCAAAAAAGTAAATTCGGATGTCTGCGTTTTTCTATGTACTGAGATTAATCGCTACACATAATACAAAGTACGATACTGGTAGCCACGGCTAATAGACCAGCAACTAGATACCAGTTGCCATACATAATAAGGCCATAAACTTCGCATTACGTTTGGGCACTCGCTACTGACTGTCGGTTACTGAGGCTACATAGTACCGCAATTTCTTGTTTTCCGCTGATTACGATTTTGGTATTTGTTAACATAAATTGTCAAACACATTGGATCAAAACTGCCAGTTATTTCGAAATGTACATGCATGTTAAAAAAGAAAATTCGGATGTTGTCTGCATAATATGGCCATTAATTTAATTGTCTAATTACGTGATTCAAATCTTCGAAGGAAGCAACCTCGTAACTGATATTTATGCTAAATAGGTATTTACTCCCCGGAAGCTCCTGACATCAAGCTCTTTTCAATTCATACTAAAATATCGATATCTATATATATATAAAAGAAATGTCTTTTATGGCTTCCCCACGGCACCCCAATTACGTAGTTCGCTCTCTCATTCGTAATTCGCACTCCAATTACCCTTTGAATTACGTAATTCGCCATACAAATTTTTGAGAGCGAATTGCCTCATTTGTTGGTAAATCAGATCTAATTACCATGCCAATTACGAACAAATCGGTGCCGTCACTGATTTATATCGGAAATTTATCGAAACTAGCTCACAAATTAAAACTTGCATTTTTTCTGAGTACGTATGTAAAGTAAAGTTTTTAGATATCCCTAATTTAATACGGAGACTTATACATTTTTAGAAAGAACCTACATTTTGCATTAATTTGGCAGCGAAGAAAAACAAATAAAACACACAGGGACACCGAACTGTCAAATCGAATTAAGAATGTGCCCGTGGGAATGGGGTGATTCGCGATCGTAATTGGGGGAGCGAACAAAGTAATTCAGGATGCCGTGGGAAATGGCATTTGGCATGTAAAGTCCGACATGTAGTGTTCATATTTGGAACGTATGTCAGCACCTTAGAAAGAAATATTCAGACTAAAAATTTAACCGCTAGGTGCTGCTGGGGTCTTGATATTCCTAAAAACTGCATTTAGTTGCAGATTTGGCTCATATTTAGAACATATGTATGTATGTTAGCCAATTGAAAAATAATATTTGGACTAAAAAATTACACGATAGGAGGCGTTGGGGTCGGGATATTCCTAGCACTTATACACTGGGAGAATGGTATATGTATACATATAGAAATTAAATGACTTTCTTATGACCACTATGGCTGACTTAATGGACAAACTGAACTGCTCATATCGCTTATCTTTGGAACCGGTTATGCTAACGTCCTAAAATTTAACACAGATACATATGTTATCAATAATGTATTTATGGCGAAAAGTAGCAGGAATATAAATGTAACTCTCATATCGCTTTTCTCTGGTGGCGCTTATGCTAACGTCCTCAAGTTTGACGCAGCTACTTATGTTATCAATAATGTACTTATGGGCAAAAGTAGTAGGTATTGGAAAAGGGGGCGTGGTACCTCCCATTAAAAATGAGCTTCTCATATCGCTTATCTTTGGAAGTGCTAAGGATACCGTACTTATGGCTAAAAGTTGCAAATATTGGAAAAGGGCGTGGCACCTCCCATGCAAACTGAACTTCTCATATTGTTTATTTCTGGAACCGCTTACGATAACGTCCTGAAATTTTACACAGCTGCATATGTTATCAATAACGTACTTATTGCGCAAAGTGGTATTTATTGGAAAGGGGGATGTGGATTTGATACAGATGCATCTACATACGTTATACAATGTAAAAAAAAAATAAAAATTCTGTAATGCGACCGTAATCTGACTCAGATTATAGTATTTGGTATAGTAATGATCCTCCATGAATATCGCCTGTCTAGGAGGTCGCGCATCGAGTGTTTGTTTTTCCCATTGGAATAACACGTAAGAAAACGAGCTCTACTCTTTTGAGAATAATATAATATTCTATGATCAATCAAAACGTCCAAAACTGTAAGAATGTTTTGATTATACGCCATTCAAGTGTTATACAGGTTCAGATTCCTTAAATTCCAAAATTATTGTTTTGTAATTACTAGATTTGACCCAAACAGGATAAGCGATGTAAGGGCATGTAATCAATGTTTTCTTATATTTTCGAGCGTTTTGATTGATCCTAGTAAATTTTATTGGCCTCAAAAAGGTAGAACTTATTTTCTATATCGATACATACATACATGGTCGTATTATGGACTACTAGAAAACTCACTAGGTGGCGCTGGAGTAGAGTTATTTAGAAAGTCGTATTTATGAACCGATTTCGTTCACATTCGTAATGTGAGCCACCTGCATGCAAGACAAATGCCTTTTCGAATAATGGTCCCATTAGGTGGTGCTGGAGCCGAGTTATTTAGAAAATCCGTATTTTTATACAATCTGGTTGAAATTAATAATGCGTATTAATTTCATGGTAAGGAATTCTTTTGCAGAAAATAGACCCAATGGATGGCGCTGCAGCCGAAAAATATAGAAACCCCTTGTGCTGGTTCTGATTTGGCCTTATGCTTATATTAAAAGAATTTACTTTTCTGATGGCTAAAAAAAGTACGGGGTTAAGTATGCATAGAAATACTGAAAATTGAGTAAACGCACCTTGATAAAATTGCTCTGGGCGGGCGGCCGTTATTGCTGCAGGTTTGTAGAACTTAAAGTAATTATGCACTCGGATGCCTAAATATTAAGACGAATTTTAAAAGTGGCAAATTAGTAAGGAGAGATTCGACCACATTCATTTGAACGATATTCAAGAGATCACATGACTCATTTAGCCAATGTTCGGAAAAACTTTTCATCCTGTGAAGCATCGATGATTCTTGGCCCTGCTGTGACAGAAAACTTATAAAAACTTTAATTGGCTTACATAACGCATCGGACCAATGTTGTAGTTGCAAGATCATTGACGAAGATTTCGCACATTTTATTTAACAAACCATTTTGGCTTTCAACGCTATTTTGGCATCGGCCAACGCAAAAGTTCTTATCAGGCGCCGCGAAGCAAGCTAGTTTATATATAAAAAGAAGAGATTATTAGGGATAAAAGAGATAACCGTTTTGAAATAATAGAGGTTTTTACTCTCTACAGTAAAATTTGGGAAACCTTACATACGAGGTTTTGCATTATCTTGATACGCGGTTTTAATTTTATATTAGGGTGATTCAAAATTGGAACTTTTTTGAATTTCGACTGAGAACGGATTCTTGAAGATAATAGGGAAGACAAGTTCATTCTAAAATTTCAGCTTATTTTATTAAGATTTAGAGGTCGCTCAACGCTGTTGTTTGTTTTCCGGAAACTGCAGATTTTAAATGCATCTTTATTAAAAAAATAGGTATATTTTCATCAAATCTTGTCCGATTTCGTTGAAATTTCGTAAGTAGGTTCCCAAATATCGGTTTATTAGAACACAGTTTATATAAGTTCAATAAAATAGTTTTAAATACATTTATTAATTAGTTAGTAACTAAGTTTTGCCTTATA
>NW_023458555.1:75006842-75030386 GCF_013731165.1 Rhagoletis pomonella | reverse complement strand
TGGGAATGTATGTCAATAGATTATGTACGAAAGTATGTTAATAATTGTATGTACATATGCATATATATATGTGAAGTATTATATTAGGGCAGCATTTAAAACAACAAATAAAATTGATTGCATACATAAGCATAGATTATGGAATGAATTATTTTTTAGTTATATTCATACATGTGTACACACATAACATGCATATTTATATATGTATGTATGCATTTATATATGTATGTACATATGCATGTATTTTGTCTTTACAAAGAAAAGTAAGTAACGAAGATATTATAATCGTTTGTGCCGCAGAAACAAAAAACAAGTAAGCACTTGCTAACACCCGCAAAATAGTTTTCTACTTGTAGCAGTTATGCTGTATACCTGGATGAAATATAGTCCTTGGTGAAAAAATTTATTTGTGGCCTGTTGTTCAAGGACATGTGTACATATGTATGCATGTATATATGGATATGTAGACATGGGAAAATTTGCGTAAACAAAGAATAGAGACCGGTTCGCATACAACTAAGGCGTTGCGTTGGCGTCGAATTTCAAAGCAGCCGTCCACATATCCAAAATTTGGCAACGCTAAGGCCAACACAAAGCAGAAAGATCGCTGCGTCGGTCGCCAGCTGTTGCAAATAAATAAAATTAAATGAAATGTTTTTTCCTTTTAATCAAATGAAGGCAAGAAATATATTTTTCATGCTATTATTGATATGAAATATTAATTTATTTCTCGTTAATATGTTAATTTAGTGGCCAAAGTAGTCTCTGCCAAGCTTCATTGTAGAACGCATACTTTCAACGTGCGTTCTGTCAAACCAACGCCAACTACAAAGTCAACGCGAAAGTTCTATGTGGACCAGCCTTAATTATCAAATAGTAGTTTGTATTATCCTACATACATATATATGTATGGGGCTAAACCAGGAATATTCATTTGAAAATGCTGATGTCCTACTCATTTATGAAATGAAAGACAAAATAATGATTTTTATAAATATTATGTTCTCATTTATACATATGTAACACAGTTACTTAGTCAAATTACTTAGTAATTACTTGTATGTAAGAATACAACAACAAATTATTTATCAGAAGCATTGCCCCTTGCATATTGAAAAAAAAAGTAATAAAAGCTCTCAAAAAATCAAAATCGCTACAGCGAAAAGTGTTTGAAAAACCGCATAAATTCAAATCCGCCTAAAAAAGAACCGCATAAAAAGAGACCTAAGTGTATAAGTTGAAATTTTATAAGAAATTATTGAACATTAAAAACATTATACCTAAATAGATATGTATGCACATATGTGCCTACCTAGTAGATAAAACTGGTCCAAATAGCACGAATCTATTCTTCTGTGCATGAGAAAATATACAAACATATGTGTATATACATATGTATGTATATACATATCTGCATGCGTGCATACAATCCTTTACTCGAAATTCTTAGTTGCTGCAATTTTTATCCCATACATTTTTGCCGACCAAACAACGCGTTTGCCTGTCTAATCTGCTTGCCTCATTTGCCTCGCTCGTTTACTCGCCTCGCTCGTCTGCTGCTGCAAATGAGTGCCTCGCTCGCAACGACGCCCTCGTGAGGGCAGAGCTAATGAGGCCCTCGTTTGCTTGCCGCTCTACTCTTGCGCTGCCCTCGTTTGCTTACTCGCTCGCTGGCTGCTCAGCGCGTGCGCTCGTACTTAACGAGTGCTCATTTGCAAACAGCCTCGCGTGTTGCTCGTGTGTTGCGCTAGCTCAGTGCAAACTAACGAGCGAGCGAGGGGCTAAAATGAGGCAAATCCGAACCCTGAAGTCATGGTTATGCCACTACATGCTTTTAATCTAAACACTTCATAACCTTAGTAAACAACTGTTTATTAAACGTGGCTTTTCCGCATGATTCAATAATACAAGGTTAGATAACACTGGTCTACAAGGGTTTTGCGAATAAGACGGGACCTGGTGTTTCCGAACGGATTTTTCGTGCTGAACACGAATCTGGGGTCCAAAACTTCCCATCACGTCACGTTTTCGAGAAAAAAGGGGTTGAAACCCCTAAAAACAGCGTTTTTGGACATTTTCGAAAAATTGTAGAGCTGAACCCTGACGTGCTACAAACTTTGTATATGTCAGAAATTAAAGGCTAAATCGTGCCCTTTCGAATGAGCAATATGCCGAATTAATCGCATGCACCCTTAGATCAGGGGGTGTATTTGTGTCTAGGAGTCCAGGGAAAATTGATCGCAGAAAGAATTTCATCTTAAACGACCATATAAATTTCTTAAATTTTTAAAATCTAACTGCAGATTCGTAATCAGCGACTTTTAATATAGTTAAAACCTTGGCATTATTAATTTTCTATGATCGTTTAAGATTAAATTCTTTCTGTGATCAATTTTTCCTGCACCCCTAAACACAAATACACCCCCTGCTTTAAGGGTGCACGCGATCAATTCGGCATAGGGCTCATTCGAAAGGGCACGGTTTAGCCTTTAATTTCTGATATATGCAAAATTTGTACCACGTCAGGGTTCAGCTCTATAATTTTTCGAAAATGGCCAAAAACGCTGTTTTTAGGGGTTTCAACCCCTTTTTTCTCGAAAACGTGACGTGATGGGACATTTTTGACCCCGGATTCGTGTTCAGCACGAAAAATCTGTTCAGAAACACCAGGTCCCGTCTTATTCGCAGAAAAAAAGTTGAAATTTGTAGACCAGTGTAATTATTAACAGCCGCGGTTTGACATTCCCTTACAAAAGATTGCATTTACGAAGGACAGAGAAAGGGGAAGAATGCAATCCCTTGTTGCGGAAATGGAAGTAGAAAGGTACGCAAAGTAGGCACTTAGTAGAGAGATTCCTTTTATAACATTTAATGTATTTGCCGGACATCTGGCATTTTAAACGAAATATTAATATATCTATGTGAATTACGAAATTTATGTGCTATTTAGCTGTATTAAAACTGCAAAAGGACTCAAAATTAAAATAAAACTACTATCAGCCGCACTCAAAAACATTCATTAAATTATCTTTAATTATCCCTTTGTTAATTGCAATTAATCTGTTAAGTAACGTTTCCTCTCAGAGTCATTATTTAATGATTCATATGAAAATCAAAACTTGAAGGATCCCTTAAAAGATCCCCTTTAATTTTATGGCACCATCTACATTTAGTTGTCAATAAATTAAATTTGTGAAGTAATATTGTTTGATTTTTCTAAAAAAATAAACAAACAAGAAATAGAAAAACGCTGAGAAAGTTTTTATATCGCGGCGCCAAACCAAATTACGTAATACAATTATGGTAAGTATTAGTGAAATGTCTGGAGAATTTAAATATGTATTTCGGCAAATTAGTTTTTTCGAAAAAAATAAATACCCATCCCGGTATTTACCCGATTTCGCTGACTCGCCAGGAGTGAGTACTAGTCAAAAAATTTGCGATAGCAATTCCTTTGCCTAACAAATTTAACACGGCGACGTCATTGTCTCCAGTACATACATACATATGCATTAAGTATATGCATATACATACTTACATGCATATGTACAGTATCGGTCATATCTATAGCACGCCATTTCAAAGTGATATTGTGTGCCACTTATGTTTATTTATTTATTTTTAGGAATTTTCAATTAAAATATAGTTCTTTCTCTAACAAAACCCATATAAACCCAAGTTTAACAATTTGTAGAAAACTATATTTTAATTGAAAATTCTTAAAAATAAATAAATTAACATAAGTGGCACACAATATCACTTTGAAATGGCGTGCTATAGATATGACCGATACTGTATATGTGTACGTGTATACTTACGAACATATCGAGCCTTAACCGCCAAAATAACGTAAGCGACATTTTTTTCAAAATTTTCTTTTTGATGCAGAAATGCATCTAGATGCTCTGGGAATATTTCTGCATCAAAACGAAAATTTTGAAAAAAGTGTCGCTTACGTTATTTTGGCGGTTAGGGCTCGATATTGTACGTTACTATTTGGTTCCGTTTATTACTTCAACAGTTCGATACAATACGAAAACAAAACGGCTGAGTTCACTTTGCGATAGTACACTACAGTAGTTTAGTAGTTACAGACGAAACATCAAACGAAATGAATCGTGCAGAGAAAAATATATGTATGTAAGTAGTACATGTTTTTTAACTGAATTGGATATGAAAATTGACAGAAAAAAATATTTTTGTACGTAATTGAAACGTTTGCATACATATAAAACGTACCCTATGGTTACGGTGACCATAAATATGGATTCAAAATGAAGGATAATTTTTCAAAAATATGCCTACATACATATATTTACGTAGTATAAAAATATCAAAAGAGTATTTATGATTCTAAATTCTTAACACATTTTAAACTTTAAAAATGAATCACGTTTTCTTCATCGATATTAATCTTTTTTACATGAATATTTATCAAATTATAGTAAAACATATTATAATTACAATAGCTTACACGAAAAGTGAAAATCTTTAAAAGATTATTTTATAGGCAAATTTTGAGTCGTTCAAAACGAAAACAATACCCTTCTTTTTTGTTTTATTTTGGTACTTTTCGCAGTTATTTGTCAAAAATCGACGACATGAATCGACGTAAACGACGAGTTACAAAGTGCCCTTTACAAAAATATATAATTTGTGCAGGTTGCGCTCCATAGCATCTACATTTCTAATCCGATTTTCATTATCTTTGGCTCAAAGTTTACTGTAATGATATATCTTCTTTATCGAATTTTTAAAATAATGAAAAAAATAATCAAATGAAAATGCGTATTTGATTGAAAATCTCACTTTTTTCGGCTTTGAAGACAAAATGCAAATGGTCGCCTGTAGCACTAATAATTTTCATTGAAGTCGCCACAAGTTATATATTTTGGGAAGAGGCACATCAATACCCTTCGAGCTGTAAGTCGCTTACGTTGATTTGGAGATTTTTGAAGAAAAGCTACGAAAAGTACCAAAAAACACTTTTTTGAAAAAATCCATCCATTGTCCGATAATTTTGAAATAACGAATAAAATGCGGGACAAATGCAGGACACTTGGAAAAAATCAGTACATTTTCAGGTTTTTCAGGTTTGAAAAACTACGCAGGACCGACCTTCGAAAAACAGTACGGTCCTGCAAAAAACAGAACGGATGGTCACCGTACCTATGGTACAATTGTCACAAACGAAAAGCAAACGTTTCTCGTTGGGGAAAATGACAGTGAATCTTAAAATTTTTTTCTGACTACATATTTACAAAACTGTACAAAACCACAAATGATATGATGATCGATGAGCAAATGGGAATTGTTTTGTACAGTTTATTTTCTACCCTGTTTTTGACGCAGAAATATTCCTAGGGCATGTAGATGTATTTCTGCATCAAAAAAAATTTGGAAAAAATGGCGCTTACGTTATTTTGGCGGTTAGGGCTCGATATTCTGGCAATAGTTACAGTTTTAATTTAGGAAGTTGTGAAAACAAGAAAACGAGCTTATAATTTCACTGCGTACGAAAAGGCTATTTTGGCACAGTTAGTTAAAAAACGGCCAATTGTGGAATCAAAACAAACCGATGGAAAGGCGGTTATAAAGAAGAAGGAAGCTTGGGAAGCTATTAAAATTGCATTTAATCCGCACTCAAATGTACACAAGGTATAGTTAACCACGGAATAAACGAATTGTTAACATAAGTTTTCCTATTGTTTTTAGCGTGAGGTAGCTACATTAAAGAGGGCCTGGGACAATTTAAAAGCCCTTGCACGTAAAGCTCCGAGCCATTGAAAGGGGAAATTTGTTACAAACTGGAGGAGGACCACAGGCTTCTGTATCTCTGGAAATAGGAGCTATAATAACCATGGTGGGAGACGTGCGCATCTTTGAGCCATAGTTATCATATGTATTTCCGTATACAGGGTATTTTAGACCAACCATCACAACCTTCTAAAATGGAGAAACATTTTTTTTTGTTAATGGAAACCCCAAAAATATGAACTACCAATTCGGGGATGCTCTATATTTTGGCCATATGAGTTACTTCCGGTTTCGACCGCTTTTATCACAGATTCGGACTCTGCGGACATAACTTTTATCGGAAATGTTTTTCTATAATGGACTTTCGGTTAAAATAATGGACTTGCGGTGTATTTAACCGGAAGTAACTCATACGGTCAAAATATAGAGCATCCTTGACTTGGTAGTTCATGTTTTTTGGTTTTCCATTAAAAAATTGGTTCTCCATTTTAGAAGGGGTGGTCTAGAACACCATGTATATATATAAATCTTTCTTATGCTTCTTTTACTTTTTTTTACCAGGCTGCACCGGTGATGATTTCCGAAATTGATAATCAATTTGATAGCGATGGTGTAATTTTGCATTCATTTAGAAAATCGCAAAGCCCAGAACATTCTACCACCGACTCAATTGCGGCTTTAGGTATTATTTTTTTGAAAATAAATGGTTGCAAAATAAGTTCTTATAGATATTTTTAGCGTAGACGAAAATGAAGCACCTGGAGAAATGCCAAATAGTGCATATGACGAAAATACAGAAAATGATAATGGTACTATTCTCCTACTTTACTATTTTAAAATTTTCTAATGGTGTAATCTAACTATTTCAGAAGGAAACAAAAAAGACAAAGAGCAAGTGCGGAGACCAAGGGACTATATTCGTCGCGAGTCTGCTCTAAGGATTAAATACATGGAACGGAAGGAAAAATTAAAAATTCAAGTAGTGCAAACACAGGTACCTAGCTATATATTATTTTAAGAATAAAGATCCTGCATATATATGTATATATACACCCCGCTTCACTTGAATAGGTACACATTTTCTCCTAAAGATCTAAGCTTATCTGGACTTGTGGGCATCAGAGAAGCTTAGTTTTAATTTAATTTTAAAGAATAATTTCGAAGAAAAGTGGTGAAAATGAAGATAACGAAGCAAATTCGTAATTTTTTCAGCGTTCGTCCTATTCACAGGACCGAAACGTAATGGAAAATATTAGGAATTGGATGTTTCGTAGAGTATGCGTGTCAGATAATCCATGTGATGATTGGCAGTTGTTCTTTCTGGCGATTAAAGTAATAAGCAGCGAGATGTCCTTGATTTTTCAAAGCGTCTCTAGAATTGTCTTCCGGATAGGGGGTTTTTCCGTACATTGGAACTACGGATGTAGTAGCCAATACAAAAAGTCTTATATAGTAGAATTGAAATGAATGGTATGCTTTTGTTGGTTCAATGTAGTCATTTCCTTGTGTTAAAGCCACTGTGCCTATTCAAGTGAATCAAAATAATAAGCATAATTTTCATGTCGTTTAAAGTGATAAAGTAATAAAGGTGTTTTCTCCATTTCCACCACTTTTCTTCGAAAGTGATGATTCTTCAATCCGATGCCCACAAGTCCATATATAAGCTCAGATTTGAGGAAAAAAGTACTTATTCAAGTTAAGTGGGGTCTATACATGTATGTGTATATGTATTTACAGCTGGAAACTGAGAAAGCAAAAGAGAACTGCCTTGTTAGAAAAGGAGAGAAGCAAAATACTTCTAGAAAAAGCAAAAATAGAATTGGCCGAAATAAACCAAAAACATTCTGATTAAATATCCTATTAAAAATGCAAAAAATAAACAAAGTGTTAATGCGGTCAATCATGCGTTTAATTTATTGGAAAGCTTTAGGTAAAAAATCGGTCAACTAAGGATTGACGTGCAGTAAAGCCATTGCAATTGGGATTTTAACTAATTGGTAAGTTTCGAAGTTATCACTGTTCAATGGTGCCAAGTCTTCTTCCAGTATTGCTATGTTGTTGTTGTTGTTGTTGTTGTAGCAGCTACAACAACCCCGCCCAGATAGGCAAATATCTCAGTCGTTGTCGTCAATTTCCACTAACAGCAGCCCCAAGAAGCGTGCAGCCTCTATGGGGTCGGTCCAAAGGGACGACGCCGTTAGGGTTGTGGGGTTTTCCGGGCATGCGAAGAGAGGTTTCGAGTCGTGAGGGGTTTCTCCGCAAGCCGGACATTCGTTCGGCACATCCGCATTTAACCTACTCAGGTAGGAATTTAGCCTGCTGCAGTAGCCAGAGCGAAGTTGGGTTATTGGTGTCCTGGTCTCCCGAGGCAGATGGAGCTCCGTCGCGTCAATATCCGGTGTTGTGCCTAGAACGGCATTCACAGGTCTTGAGTCTACATAACTCGAGACTGCGTCCCTGTGAATGCCGTTCAGGGCCTGTCTGTGAGCTGACGGGTCCAGAGGTTGCTTAATGAACCTGAAATGAGGCCTCTATATCTTCTAGTAGCGTGGAATGGCTGACAGTGTCAAAAGCCTTTGACAGGTCCAACGCTACTAGAATCGTTCTCTCACAGGGACGTTTACGGTTAAGGCCACGAGTTATCTGAGTGTTTATGGCGTTAAGTGCGGTTGTTGTACTGTGCACTTTACGGAAACCATGCTGATGCTTCGCAGTAGCAAGGCCTCTAGTGTCTTCGCTACCGGGGAAAGGAGTGTTATCGGACGATAAGAATCTCCTATGTTGGCGGGTTTCCCCGGTTTGAGCAGTGGGACCACTCTCCCCACCTTCCAGATGTCTGGGATGATGAGAGTGGCCATGGAAAAATTGAGGACCTCCGTTAGGTACGCTACCCCCGCAGGACCCAAATTTTTCAGCATCAGCATGCATATTCCGTCGGGACCCATGGCTTTGGAGGCTTTCGCCTTCCCGATGGCCACCTCAACTTCACCGCAAGTGAAACAAGGGGGGGCACAGGTTGTTGGCAGTTTGTGCAGCCTTCTGGTCACTCGACGCTTGGCTTTGTCCACCGGAGGATGCAGTATGAATTGCCGGCTCAAATAGCTCGCGCATCGCTCCGGGTCCGACGAAGCATGGTCGCCGAAAGAAATTTCGACTCTGGACCTCACGGTTGACCAAAGCTTACTCACACCAGAGGTGAAGTTGCAGGTCTTCAGATGCTCTTCCCACTTCTTCCGCGTATGTACGTTTACTAGTTGCCGAATCTCCGCGTTGAGATCCCTGATACGGGGATCTCCGGGATCGGCCTGACCAAGGCTGTCACGCTCATCGGCTAGAACAGCCGCTTCAGCAGGGAAATTTGGGCGTGGGTCGGTGATGCATCCTGCCGGTACGAAGCGGGCTGCAGCAGCGGTGACAGCCCTGCGGATTTTACGTTCACCAAGGTGGACGTCGGTTGGTGGTGGGAGGGCAGCGAAGGTGTTTTCAGTAAATTCCGCGAAGCCTTTCCAATCAGCTTTTGAAAAGTTGATATATGTTCGGTGCTCCGCGGAAGCAAAGTCGGTAGGTTTATCGATCGAGATGACTATGGGCAGGTGGTCTGATGCCAAAGTCAGCATAGGTCGCCATGATATGCTGTTTATCAGACCAGCGCTGGCTATTGTTATGTCTGGCGAGGTGCAGCAGCTACCCATAATCCTGGTGGGTGCGTCGTCGTTCATTGCGCAGAATGTCGAATCGTCTATCTGCTCAGCCAAGTCAGTTCCCCTACGATCGTTTGACAGGCTTGAGTGCCAAAGGTCGTGGTGCGCATTAAAGTCGCCTACTACCATACGGTTTTCACCTCTGAGGAGCGTGCCTATATCAGGGTGATATCCTACCGGGCAGCAGGTGACAGGGGGTATATAAACGTTAAATATTTCCAGCTCAACATCACCTGACCGGATAGCAATGCCCTGACATTCTAGGGTGGTATCCCTGCGGTCGATGTGTGGTGCGTAAGGAACGCTAAGCCTCCACCATTATCCCGCTCGCGATCCCGACGGTGCACGCTGTACCCGGCACAATTCAACAGTGTTGAATTGCTGTGCAACTTCGTCTCTTGGACCGCAGCTATCAATATGCCGTGCCTTCCCATGAAGACGGTTATCTCCTCGATCTTGCTCTGAAGTCCGTTACAGTTAAATTGAAGGAGCTCCATGTGGTTCGTGAGACGTGTGGTGATGCGGGGTGTGAGGGATGTGTGTGGTCGTGCCGCAGTTGGCTGTGTGCGCTGCTGAGGTGGTTGCCGCCCTGTGGTGGTGGCGGGAGGCGTCGCAGTTGAGGTCTGCGACCGAGCAGCGCAGCACGGGCCCTCGAAATTCCTCGTCCAATCTCGCGTGGTGCGCAGACCTGAGCATGCCCTAAAGTGGCACCAGCCAAGGCAGGTGTTGCACTTGACTGATGTCACATTACGGAATATCCTGGTCTGACATACCGTGCGGATTGTAGGAGGAACCAAGAGTTGTTGGCGGCGGCGTGTGGGTGGTGGTGTGGTTGTGTGTGTTCTGTGGTCTGTAGCCGTTGTGGTGTGGTCTATTGTGTTATGTTGTTGTGCTGTGGTGTTTGTGTGGGACTGCTCAGGTGGACTGGGGTTAGCCGTGGAGGCTGCTCTGTTAGAGCAACAGGGGGCCACAAAGGACGTGGTCCACTGGCGATGTGTCCGTAGTCCTGAGCAGACTCTGAGGTGACTCCACCCCTCGCAAGCATTGCACTTGACAGAGGTGGAGTTGTGGTGTAGTCGTCTCTGGCATATACGGCGGGTGTAGGTTTCTGGCCCTGGGTTTGACTCGATGCCAGCCCTGAGTAGGAGAAAACGTAGCGAATGTAGCCCTATGGACGAACAACTTCTGAGATACTTCGCCAACCTAAACGGGGTTAGATCGCCGAAACAACAGCCCTTGGTCGGGTAAAATCCGAGTCATTCCGGTACGTAGAACCGGCTGTCGTGGGAATATTACGCAGTGCTGCACAAGCACATATTACAGCCACTACTGTGTTCACTTTGATATTCACTCCGACTTGAAGACAGGGAAATCTTCTTTTCCATACTCCGAAGCATCTTTCTACAGTATTTCTTGTTTTAATCTGGCTTTTATTATAATTTTTCTGAGGAGTTGAATTCGGTGTTAAAAATGGCGTTAACAGAACATTGCTAACAGCATAGCCACTGTCTCCTAATAATATTCCTTTTAACTCTCCATTAATAAGTCTTTGTTTAACCGAACTGCTATTGTAGATAAAGCTGTCGTGAGTACAACCGGGCCGTCGGGCGACTATATCAAAAAACTTCAGGTTTGGCCCGGCGACGGTCTGGACATTGAGAGAAAACCATCCTTTCCTATTTCTATAAACTTCGGAAGATATTCGTCCAGGGCTTCTTATTTTAATATGTGTGCATCAATGCACCCAATTACTCCAGGAAAATTAGCCAATTCATAAAATTTTTGTCTGCAAAAATAGAAAAATCAAAACCGTAAATGTGTATTAGCGAGGTTATGAAAGGTAAGCATGACCCTACTTCACACTATTAATATCTTCGGAAGTAAATGGGAATTTTACAAATCCTTCATTTTCCTTGAAATCGATGCAGAGACTTGACAAATTATTCTTGAAACTGATTGTTGGCATATGTTAATCACATCTCTATCAAATTTCTGAAAAAAAGGAATATCATAGCTTTGAACCCACTCTACACATTGATATAGAACCTGATTCACTTTTTATATTTGAGTACTCAGTCTCGCTTGAATTCAGGCTATATCACTGCTTAATCACGCCAATACCAAGAATGATGGAATAAAGAGATTGCGCTATGCGCAGGTCCGTTACTTTTGCTTTACGATATTGACAATCAGCTGTTCGTGTGATGACGTCACACTATCAAAATTTTGTGAAAAATGTATGGCGAGCGGTGCATATGCGGTAATAATTTTATTAATACAATTATATTAGTGAGTTTTACCAAAAAAAATCATACAAATGAATTGTGCGGTGTCTGGTTGTACTAGTGTAGTTTATTAACCTTTCCTACGGATCCAAATTTGGAAAAGGTTTCAATTTTAAAAACTGCTACGTTTGTATGGGACACTTTGTTGCTGGAGAATATGAGAATATTCTGCAGTTTGAAATGGGTATTTATAATCTTTCTTGTACTGATATGCCTTCATTCAACCAGCATGAAAATACAGTGGAGCGATTCGTTAACAATTCCTAAAACAAGTAAAATTCTTCTTAGCATTTATTTAACCACATTATGTTTGAGTACTCGATGTATAATACGTACCTTAACGTCCTCATTCTCCGGGTCCTACCTCGTAGAATCAGTTAATACCTATGTCTTCCTTTCGGCAGCCGAGTGAGGTGTATTGCTGGGTTATCTATTGCAAGCTCCTAATTTGTACATACGTTTTAATAATACCATAAAGCAGGCATAATACACATGCACGCATAGCTTCGCGAGTGTTCGCCAGCTAAAATACACAGTACGCTGCCTGAATTGCTGCCTTAAAGTACGCTACAACTGCACGAATATTCCCCCACTTTGAATAATCCGTCATCTTCCAAGCACATGTTTGAGTTGCCAGGCTTCGATCACTTGCAGAAATAGACACACAGTTCCATTCATACACCATTCCATCCAAATTCCAGCTCCAAATATATTGTCCACTGAATGCAAGTTCCATTTTACTGAACTGCCGACTGCCTGCAATAAAATAATATTAAAAAAAATGTTTCAAAATGAATAAAGAATATATTTACCTTCTTCTTGATTCAGTAGATTGCTCCCAAATTCTTTGAATTTACTTATTCAACTAAATTGTTTGCAATATTTACATTTCTGTGTAGAAATTTTATGCAATTTGACAGCCCGCCAACAACAACTTTGATATTGTGACCTAGATGCACAGAACGAAAATTGTTTGCACCCCTATCGGCGCAATCTTTGTATTCTATCATTCTTGGATTTTGCCTTGCCAAAAGGTCGGCGATATTCTTTCAAAAACGCTAAGTACGACAAGCTTAAAACAGCTATATCTGAAATAATCTGGCCTGAGTACGATGGGGATGTAGAAAACAGTGCCTTACACTTTAGTAAAATCTTGAATAATATATCCAGTAAACTCATTTCTCTTGTTAAAGAAAATACGGGACCTCGTAACTCGTTGTGGTTTAACTCGGAGCTAAATCAAAAAACTAAATCATTTAAACTTTATAAAAAATCAGGCCTGTCTTCACACTTTAGTAAAATCTTGAATAATATATCCAGTAAACTCATTCCTCTTGTTAAAGAAAATACGGGACCTCGTAACTCGTTGTGGTTTAACTCGGAGCTAAATCAAAAAACTAAATCATTTAAACTTTATAAAAAATCAGGCCTGTCTTCTCATTACGTCACGTACTCCTTCCTTCGTCATAAATACAATGTCTTAAACAGAAAATGTTACAGGAGTTACATTAATAAAATTCGCATTAACATCGTTTCTAATCCCAAGTAATTTTATCATTTTGTTAACTCAAAACGTAAAATAAATGGGTTTCCCTCAACACTGAAATTAGATGATGGTATTTCTAGTGATGATGATATGATTGCTGATATGTTTGCAAATTATTTTGAACCGAACTATTCTGTCGAGCCAAATGAAGAAACTTCTAGCTACCCTTTTCCACAGTTTGACCACATCCGTATTCCTTCAATCTCTGCTGACAATGTTCTCCTTCATTTGAATAGTTTAAAAAATTCTTTTCTAAGCGGTCCGGATGGTATTCCCTCCTGTGTCCTAATAAGTTGTGCAGATTATCTATATAAGCCATTAACAAACATCTTCAATGCTTCTCTAAAACAAGGAGTTTTCCCCTCTTTGTGGAAGGAGTCGTATATCCTGCCGCTGTATAAAAATGGAAGCAGGTCGAATATTGCGAATTATAGGGGAATCGCTAAGCTGGGTGCCATTCCTAAAGTATTTGAAGAGATCGTTACGGAAGAACTATCTCATTCCATAACGCCTGTTATCGATGTATCACAACACGGCTTTTGTAAAGGCAAATCAACTGTATCAAACCTTCTTGAATTCACTACAAATGTAAACAATGGTTTCAAAAGTAACTATCAAACTGGCGTCATTTACACTGATTTCAGCAAGGCATTTGATAAAGTATGGCTTTCTTCTTATTTCATTGACAGGAAATAGAGGGTTATCTTTAAAAAATGTTCATCTCGGTTAATTCATGTGATGTAAAGTGTACCTCAAGGTAGCCCCCCTTGTTTCTTTTATTCATCAACGATCTTCCAAATATTTTGAAGTATTCGAATTGCTTAATGTACGCACACGACGTTAAGTTATTTAAGTTCATTGGTTCTCAAGGAGACAGGGAACAATTACAGGGGACCTTAGAAATGTGTTTAAATGGTGTGAAGTAAATTCTATGTCACTTAACTTGAAAAAGTGGAAATTTATGTGTTGCTCTAGAAGACCCTTTCAATCATATAGCTACCGCATTTATGAACATAGGGTTGATCAGGTAACTAATTTCATCGATCTAGGTGTGACCATAGACCCTAAGCTTGAATTCAAGTCCCATGTAAACTCTTGTGTTAATAGAGCCAAGGGCGCCTTGGCTTTCATCAAACGTTGGGCTAAAGATTTCAGAGATCCTTATGTCACGAAAGTTCTCTTCACCTCCCTAGTCATGCCGATCTTAGAATACGGGTCCCTCGTATGGAACCCTAGATATCAAACGCATTCTGACAGGCTCGAGTCGGTACAGAAACAATTCTCATTATTCGCATTAAACAATTTGCCTTGGGATTCGATATTAAATCTCCCACCGCACATAGGGACGAATCGCCAGTTTAGCACGACAAACATGTTTACTCCATATGTATTTGACAGATTTCAATGAAATTTGCTGTTAGGAGATTTTCGTGGTAACTGATTCCGAATATTAAATCAAATTTCCAAAATTCAAAATGGCGGATCTAATATGGCGGACGATTAAAAAAAATTGCTATTGTTAAGCTTGGTATCCAGAGACTTTCGTCGTCACTGATTTAAAAATTGGTATTCAATTTTCAAAAGTCAAAATGGCGGATCCAATATGGCGGACGATTTGTTCAAAAATGGATAAATTGTTATAAAGCTTGGTATTTACTTACTGTATTTGACAGATTTCAATGAAATTTGGTAATTAGGGATTTTCGTCGTCACTGAATTCGAATATTAAATAAAAATCTCTGGATACAAGGTTTCATAACAATCTATACAAGGTTTCATAACAATCTATACGTTTTTGTGGAAATCGTCCGCCATATTGGATTCGCCATTTTGATTTTTGAAAATTTAATATCAATTTTGAAACCAGTGATGACGAAAATCGCTGGATACCAAGCTTCATAACAATCTATACATTTTTTAAGATATCTTTCGCCATTTTGAATTTCGAAAATTGAATATCAATTTCGAAATCAGTGACGACGAAACCCCCTGGATACTAAATTTCACGGAAATCTGTCAAATACAAATGGAGTAAACATTGTTATCGTCCTATATTCTCGATTCGTCCCAATAAACGACTTAAGACAAGTAATTTTTAGCAAAAAAAAAACCGACTTCAACTCTCATATAAAAAAATATATATATATATATTTCGTGAACCACTGATCGGATCTTAACCAGATGGGACCACCTCTGAGACACTACCTTTCCGATGCAAAAAGAATTATCGAAATCGGTTGCCGTGGTCCAAAGTTATGCGGTAATATTCATAAAAAAAAAAAAATATTCCGACGAACTGATAACCGCCTCCTTTTTTGGAAGTCGGTTAAAAAAGATGCTCTATTTAATGAAGGGGTAAAGGGGGGGACGGGTTCGTGATATTTTTACATTGGCAATTTGTTGGATTTTCGAACTGTTGAAGAGAAATTGCTGTACTCGTTGGAACAATGGAAAAAGACAATTTATAAAATAGGTTTTATGTATAACCATTTTACAAGCAGCTATATTATTAACAAAAATCGTAAAAAAGTACATACTTCACGCCTCACTTTCCGTGTTGACAAAACTGTTAGATGTTAATAAGAATAAAATGACCAGCGAAATTATTTTATCATCGCTTCAAACAAAAAATTATTTAATTCGACGCACCATAGAAAACCCAACTTTGCGCTTCTGCTAAAGCTACCGCGTTGCGGTAAAAGTAAAAATTTGTGTGTTACATTGTGGACTGCTTTGTAAGAGTATGACAAAGGTATGTGTGATAAGATTTAAAGACTTTGGTTTTTCTATTTTTGTCGTCCTAAATTGTCGATTCGTCCCTATGTGCACCGTACAAAAGCCGCTTCAAACTCATAAATTTGCCAACGCTTCACAGCCGTAGAAGGATGCTCGGGGTCTTGTTCATGATTAAGATCTTGAACGGGTTGGTCAATAATCCCATTCTACTGAACCTGGTCACGTTTTTTATTCCTTCTAGACCTTCTAGACATTACAAGCCCATTAAGCTAACTATTTGTAGAACAAATTTTGAAATTCATGATGCTTTTCGTTGCACAACAAGTTACAACAAGTAAACCCTTACATTGCACCTTATTCGTTCAGCTGGTGAACTGTATTTCTGTTCAGTTTATGAGGTAAACGTGGTTGACTCGCACACTTTCCCGACTGCGCCACGGTTGTGTTGAGCATTTGTAAATTAAACTTGGAAATACATGATGCTTTACGGTGTTTATGCCAAGATTTTAACAAACATTCACCCCTATTCCGCACCTCTTTCGTATTCGGAATTTGCTGCGAATCGTAAACAATAGTATGCTGCAATCCGAATCGTATTTTCGAACTTTCGAAATTCGTAACAATGGCATGCCTAAAAACGAACGAGTTAAGCTTTTTTGCGTAATTTTGTACGAAAACATTTCTGTGTCGGAGGCAAGATAAAAGATGTAAATCGATGTGTGTTTGCAGGAAATATTAGTGTTGTACCTTTAAACAGATAAATTTGCCTTTCGCACATACGTATATTTTTATCCACTGCTTTATATAAACAAGCAAAAGAGGTGGGTGTTGTGGGTGTGAAAGGTCGTGTTATAGTTAGCTCCGCGAAGTTTTTTAAATTCAGCGGTTTTTATTAGCTTAACGCGATTTCAAATGCAAATAGCGATTCATATATTTAATCGGAAAGTGAATTTTGCTAAATAGCAAAGTGATAGTGACACTAGTTTAAGCAAATCAAATTAAATTAAAGTATACTTTGACTAGGAAGAAAACGGTGAAAGTGAAGAGAATAGTGATAGGCGAAAAAGCGCGCAGCAGCGGCAAATAAATAAAAAACACTCAGAAGTGCAGTGAAGTGTCAGCCAAGAAAATGGGGACTGCCATAAGTGCAAAGGCCTAATACGCGGTGAGAGTGGAATCCGCTGTGAATGTATATGCGGCAAAGTATTTCACAGGGCAAAGAAGTGCTCTGATCTCGATGAGTTCAGCAAAAAAGTCCTTGCGGACAATGCCTATGCGCGCTTTATGTGTGATGGTTGTCTCACATATATGCATAATATTGATGAGGTGTTGCGAAATATGAATATCTCTATATCTCTATAGAGAATAATAGTAAAAGCATAAAAGAGTGTAAAGACGACTTTCAAGGGTCGCAAAAAAAAGGCAGGTTAAAGAGCTAAAGCTCCTTTTAGAAGCTATAGAGAGGAAATTCGGTGAGCGTATAGATGCTATGCAAAGAGTTCAAAAAACATGCGAAACGAGCATAGATGAGGCCAATAAGATGAAAGCTGTAGCTAAAGATGTGAAAAAGCATAGCCAAGGTCTATGCGAAATGAGAGTGAAAGTAGTAAAATATGTGAAGAAATAAAAAGTCAGTAAGTAAAGAGCTAAAATCAAGTCATCATAGCAAGGCCTCATATGCTGAGCGTTTAAAAAGCGGAATAGTGAATCACAAAGAGCCGAAAATAAATAAAGAGAAACCTCTGATCATAAAACCGAAAGAGAAGCAAGACGCGATGAAAACAAAAGAGGACCTGAATAAGAACGTTGATCCATCGGATCTAAAAATAAGCAATGTGCAGGGTAGGAAAAGTGGTACAATCGTTATTCAAAGCGAAAACGAATCTGAGCGCGATAAAATAAAGACCGCAATTGCAAATAAAATGAGTGACCGCTATGAAATTAGAGTGCCGAATACGGCTAAACCCAAGTTTATGGCGTTTGGAGTAAGCTTTAAATATGAAAGCGAGCAACTGGTAGAAATGATAAAAAAACAAAATGAATGTTTACAAAGTGCTGACTTTAAAATTATTAAATACATTCAAGTCAAGAAATATAGGTCTAAATACTATAATTTTCTCATTGAAACGGACGTTGATACCTTCTCGGCAGTGCTCAAAAGCGAAAAAATAAATATTGGGTGGGAGAAATGTAGAGTCCAAGATGGTATGGTTGTGTCAGTTTGCTACAAATGTAAGGGCTTCAATCATATAGCTACGAAGTGCAAGGATGAAGAGGTCTGCCTGAAGTGCTTGGGTAATCATAAAACAATGGAGTGCACAAAGGAGCAAATAAACAGTGTATCAATTGCATTCGTGCAAACAAAAAATTTAATCTAGGGCTCGACGTGAACCACTTGACAACTAACCGACAGTGTCCTGTATACATGAAGAAACTAGAGCATAAGAGAAATAGAGCCAGCTATTAACAATTACAGGCAGTTAATAGGAACCGTGGCATGGAGTTGACGGTTCAGCCAGTACATGAAAAGCATAGCAGTAACTTGAAATGCGTTTATCTTAACATAAGTAGTATAATAGCTAATAAAATAGAACTTGAAAGGCTAATTGAAATTGTTGATCCGGATATAGTTATATGTTCCGAAACTTGTACAACAGAGGAAATATATGACTATGAAATACAGTTTCCAACATATCAAGTTGTAAGATGTGACTCGTACAGTAGACATACAGGAGGGGTAATCATAATATTGCGTAACGCACTAGATTTTAAAATAATACTAAACAAATCTATCGGTAAAACTGTTTGGTGTGTAGTTATCCAACTGAAAAATCTCGAAACCAAATGGAAAATCGGGGTGGTCTATCACTCACCTAGTTCAAGTGATGCTGATTTTCTAGCGTATATGGAGACCATTTTGTCGGAAATATGCGATAACATGGTAAATACCATTATTATAGGAGATTTTAATATAAACCTGAATATAATATCGACATATAGTAAGAAACTGAATGAGATATTCGCCCATCAGGCAATGAAACAGTTAATTAACTTTAATACTAGGGTTACTGAATATTCCGAAGCACTGATCGACTTATTGTACTCGAACGCTAAGGAAGTGTCATGTGAAAAAGCGGAGGAACATATAATATCGGATCATGAAACTATAATGTTCAAATGTGATATAAAAAAACAAGCCCCTATCAGTAAACTGTCTGAAATAACTTCGTGGGATGGGTACCTTATAAATGTTTAGCGACAATGCACCTTCGCTGACCTGAATAGTCTCAGTCCTGATGGTATGCTCGAACATATTAATAGCTGTTTGATTTCGAGTATGAAAAAACTAACTTCTCGTGTACAAAAGCGGGTCAAAATCCGAAATAAATGGTATGACAGACAATTGACTGAAACTAATAAAGAAAAGTTTAAGTTATGCCAAAGGGCAGTGATCACTGGTGATCGGGTAGAATACAATGAAATAAAGAAAACATATAAAAAAATGATAAGAATTAAAAAAATCCAATATATGGAATACAAGGTGGAAATTAATAGAGGTGACAGTCGTTTAATGTGGAAACATTTGAAGAATATTGTCAATAATGCGGATCACAAAGAGGTTCGAATCAACGGTAAAATATATAGCAATAGTACTGAAATCGCTGACAAGTTAAACCATTTCTTTGTTGATAGTATCACCGATATTAATAGGAATATAGAAAACATTAGTTATGATCCGATTCAACAGGAAAATGGTCAAGGGGCCTTTAAATTTTGTGAAATTAGTACAGATGATATTATCCATATAGTAAAGAAGTTCAAGATAAAAATTGGTGGAAATAATTTATTATCCGAGGGTGTAATCAAAGACTCCGTTGAATACATGGGTCACTTTTACGCCCTATTAGTGAATAAGAGCCTTCAGTTGGGAATAGTTCCGACAGAATGGAAAACTTCGCCCACTGTCCCTATAAAAAAGGTCAAAAACACCATAAAATCGGAGGAGCTCAGGCCAATAAACACCCTTCCCAACTTAGAAAAAATACTGGAAACTGTTGTAAAAAATCAACTATTAAACTATATTGAGTCAAATAAAATACTCATTAAGGAGCAGTCAGGTTTTAGGGCTAACCACTCATGCGAAACAGCTCTAAACTTGATCTTATCACAATGGAAGGAGGACCTTAACTCCAAGTAAACTATCTTGGCGGTGTTTGTGGACCTTAAGAGAGCCTTCGAGACAACCGACAGGGAAATAATGCTAAAAAAACTCGAATATATTGGTATAGATAACATCGAACTTATATGGTTCCGTAGTTTTCTTTCTGATAGGAAGCAACAAACGGTGATTGGTACAGCTCTATCCACAAAGGTAGCAGTAGATATTGGTCTACCACAAGGGTCGGTGTTAGCTCCAATACTCTTTAATATTTATATCAACGACATAAACTCAGTATTGAAGTATTGTAAGGTAAAATTGTTCGCCGACGATACCCTCTTAACCCTCAGTGACTGTAATCTACCCAATACAATGATTAAAATGCAAGAAGACCTTCATTGTTTGTATAAATGGTTGTGCGTAAACAGACTGCAATTAAATGTGAACAAGACAAAGTTTATGGTCATATCTAGAGCAGCTAACGTTAGCTCCGATGATTACAGTTTAAAAATTAAAGATGAAGTAATTGAGAAAGTGAGAATCATTAAATATCTAGGTATACATATCGGTGATAAGTTAAAATTTGAGGAACATATTGACTACAAAGCAGCTAAAATTGGTAAAAAAATTGGTCTCATGAAAAGATCATGTAAGTACTTAAGAAGGAGGTATAAGACTCTGGTCTACAGATCTATAGTTGAACCACATTTTATATACTGTCCAACAATCTTTTTTATAGCAAGCGACACACAAATAGATAAGCTTCAAAAATGCAAAATAGGGCTATGCGATTTATCTTGAACAAGCGGTACGACACACCCATACAGGAAATGATCGCAGAATTAAACTGGCTGAGCGCGAAACAGCAAATTTTCTTTCACGCTATGGAATTCGTGTTTAACATAAAGCAAGGTAGACTCCCAGATTATCTGAGTGATGTCCTACGATATAATAGTGAAACCCATTCGTATTTACTCAGGGGAAATAATTGCTCCAGGCTGCCGCTGTATAAAACGGAAATAGATAAGAAGAATATCTTTTATAAGGGATTAAAATGTTATAATGTTATAAATGTTATAACGAACTTCCTGCTCAAATACAAAATTGTGAAAACGTTGGTACCTTCAAAGGGCTGCTACTGGATCACTGTAGAACATTGGCTATCAGATAGAAAGGTCCGGCATGGAAACTAGTCCTTTCCATCCGTACTAGCTGGATGACTCTGGATTAGTCCATTCAGATCACCCATAATGTATGAAACAAGAAGGTCGGCATGGAAACTAGTCCTTTCCGTCCGATCAAATAGCGCGACTCTGGATTTCGTTCCTTCAGATCGCCTGCCGGGAGAGAAGTTTATAAGAAGCGGCTTGGAAACTAGTCCTTTCCAACCACTCATTTGTGGCGGCTCTGGAAATTAAACTCTTAGACCGCATCACGTACGTGATATATTTACGGTACTGCTTGGAATCCCGTCCATTCCAACAGCATCGAGAATATGCTGTCTTAGTTAAATATACATACTATTATATAGCTTAGAAGGAAAAGTGTAACAGGTTAACTTATTGTAAGCATTAAATTTAACTTTAATTATATATTGCAATACATAATTCGAATGTAGATACGTGAATGTATATAGGTCAAATGACTGTAATAAATAAATAAATAAAAAGAATCGTTGATGCCCCTTATCGAGAAACTTGGGTCCGGTTTAGTTATTTGTACAATGATTTTCGGTTGTTGTGTCCAAACGCATAACCCGAATCCAAATACGTTAACATACACGTGTAATCAAACTTTTACTTAAAGTAAATTTTCAAATTTCCGACCACTAGGTTATTAATTAATTCGGCACTTTTGCAAATTTCGATGTGGGTTCTGCGCAAAAATACTGTGGATGGCGTAGCCGGAGTGATATGCACAAGAAATGTTGTATAGATTTGACATGCGGAAGCCCCTCTTCTCCGGCAACACAGAAAGGCGAATTCTACTTAGTAAGGGTTATAATCCCTAAGCGCGGCCGAAGGCAGAATCAAGCGCAATAGGTGGTGGACCTAACAAAGTGCGTGTTTTCAATGGCTTGGAAGAAGCTGTTGTTGCATTAACTGGATTGGGAACCAGTTCTTCAGGGATAGGAGGAGTTTTGGCTTGTGGTTCAACAATACAACCAGAAGCTGGCATAGATGCGTCCATGGTTACTATGCCCGACAGCTCCGCATATCTGTGTGAAATCATTCCCATAGCGCGCCCTGGTTACGTTGCTATAATTGCAAATGCAATAGAATCCATAGTTTCCTCCAAAATATGTAAAATCAAACAATTTTACCATAAATAAGCTTTTCATGAGTGTTTTTTATTCCTTTCCACTTTGTTTTCCTTCAGTTGTCTTCGAAAAACAACTGACAGCTGGCAATGCTGCACATGTTCCCGCAAGGGTTGCAGCATGTGGATTTTTTGTTTTTACGAATTACGAAAATTCGGGTTCTAAAATAAGGGGGATTATGATTCCTTCGACATATCTGAATCGATTTTTTGCAACTAAATAAATTAATATCTTTAACTGGGAACTATAAATTACATAATATTTATGACTGCTTGGTACAATTGTAATCGGCTTCGTATATTTTCGCGACCGCGGAAACTCGGGCTTTCCGACCATGATAACAGCTTGTCTACAGCGCGGAGTGGAAACTAGAGATTTCCACCTGCCACACATTTATAGCAATGACTTCGGAAACATGGATCGGAAACGCGGTCTTTCCGACCTTGATCAACAGCTTGTCCACAGCGCGGAGCGGAAACTAGAGCTTTCCGCCTGCCACACATACAAAGTAATGGCTTCGGGAACATGGATCGGGAACTCGGCTTTTTCGACCACGGTCAACAGCTTGTCCATAGCGCGGAGTCGAAACTAGAGCCTTCCGCCCGCCGCACACAAAAGTAGACTTGAGACTAGGCCTCGCCAGCTACCCTACCTGCTATTTATATATTATTATTATTATTATTATTATTATTATTAAAAATCAATATTTATAATTAGTCTACTCTGTAATATATCACACATATTTAATATCTAAATGTTTTATTCTCATTTGTCTGTAAGAAAACATTTTTCTGTAGACCAAATAAATAAATAATTAGTTTATCTCATTATGTCTACTTGACCGTTATATAGAAGATGTTTGAAATAGGGGTAAAACTACCCCTGCTTACCATGTAGCGGTAGTTTTCGAAGGCGGTAAAACTATATTAAATACTTGTGCCGGGTATTTATTGTTCGTTTCCTCCCGAACTTAGCCTTTTTTTGCTTGTTTTAAATTCTGTGTTCGTATGGAAAAGTAGCTTATGTCGAAAGGCTGACTT
>NW_023458555.1:74987582-75001842 GCF_013731165.1 Rhagoletis pomonella | reverse complement strand
TACATATTCATTTATAAATGCCTGATACTTCTGCTTTAGTTCAGCGTCCCGTCTAAACCGTTGCTCTAATTTTATGAATCGTTGCAGTGCCATTGCCCGATTAGAGCCAATACTATCCCAATGAGGCCGCAAAGGAATCTGCAACACATAACGACCGGCATTCGAGTCAAACGCGAGCGTTTTCAAGAAGTGATCCTCACACGCTTGCTGCTCCGCTGTCCATGTGGACTCATCGCCAGGCATACCCTCGAATTCGAAAAACCCTCGTAACAATTTATCAAGCTGAGAATCCTCCTCGCCTTGGCCTACGTTTTTGGTGAGGTGGGCAGCAACAACACTGTTATTAGTGGAGATTTCACCAAAAAGTAGCCAACCTAAACGGGTTTGTTGTGCCACAAACCCCGCAGACAGGCGCCGCATGTTATCTTGCATGAGTCGAGCCCATACTCCTACCCCTAAAAGCAATTGGACCTGTGCTGGTTTTTCAAACTTCGGATCCGCTAAATATGTTAATATATCACTTGGTACTTCCTGCCTTTGCAAACGTTTTTGGGGTTGTAACATTTCTCCTAATACCGAAGGCACTACCAGACAGTAAATCAGTAACCGTAGATCCTCGTCATAAAGAGACATAAAATGACCGGTAACCATTTTTTCGCAGATGTAAGATCTTGACTTGACCGCCGTTGATACTCCTACTCTAGTTCGGCGCGTACAGATCCTATTATCTTGCACGACACCCTTACTAATCAAATTCACCTGAGCTCCTGTATCGCATATTGCACGTAGCGTAACTACTGCCCCACTACTGGTCAGAAAGCGCACCTGTGCTGCTGCTAATATGTTATCGTGTAAATTGCTGCCTCCACCCGATGGTATGGTGGATCCTATATGCTCTTCTAGCTGCGACGAACCTGCACTGCTGAAAACCCCGAGGCCGGTTTTCTCATAATCCATTGGCTGCTATTGCTCTGCTACCGTTTCCCCCTCTCCGGCTGTTGCTAACGCGGATGTGCGTGATGGTACCTCCTTGGAAGTTCCAGATAGCTTGGGGCATATAATGCTGTTGTGAGGTGCCCGTGCGCATCTTGGACAACGGCTTTGTAAACAGTTCCGGGCAGTATGACCTCTTCTCAAGCAGTTCTGACATAGTCCTAGCTCAAAAATTCGTTTAACTTTCTCCTCCCTATGCATACTTCCAATTCCTGGGCACCGATGAAAAGCATGATCGCCCGAGCCGTGGAAGCAAGGGTGGGTGCTGGATCGTGACGACACGCTTGGGAATGCACGCTGATTCGTTGAAGCCTTGTTTACTTGCCTCTCGCTGTGATTAGATGAAGGTAGTGTCGCCTGACTCAATAGCCCGCTGCTCCGACGCTCAAGCCATACATAAAAGTCGGTCTGTAAATTGGGTATACGATCGGTTGGCCTAACCATTTCCCACTGGCTGCGGGATGTGCTATCTAAGCGGGACTCAAGGAAATTTAATATTAGTAAGTCACGCTGCTCTTCAGCCCCCAACTGCCTTGAAATCATACGCAAGCTATTGCGCGTCACATCAAGCATATTGCGCATTAATGCATGGGTAGCCTTTGGCCAAATGGGCAGCCCATAAATTGCCGAGCAGTGTGCAGCGTGACACAAATATTCATTATCGAACGCTAGGCATAATGTCTTCCAGGCATCGGAAAAGCTCTCCTCTCGCTGAGGCCAATAGCCCATGGCCCTGGCCGCACTATCTTTGACGCAGCTTAGCAGTCGCCGGAGGCGCTGCAAGTTTGTAAGGTGCGGATTTTGAATAACCTCCGCCGTGAAAATGTCCCTAAACTGAATCCACTCTCGATGTGCTCCACCAAATACCGGGAGTCTATCTGCTAAAGGCAGTTCGGCAAATTGCAACTGTAGTGAGCGACTATTTGTATGTTGGTATGCCGCCGTAGATACAGCTGGTTGCAATGACTTGATTCTATTGCAGAATTGCGCTCGAACTCCTACGTAAACGTCCTCAACCTGCTGTTGCCGTGTCATATCATCCGCCCGTTGCAGCTTTGCAGCTTTGATCACCTCCACATCCCTAACTTCCGAGGTCGCCGAAGCTAACCAGTCAGACTGACGCTGAATTTGCGCCACCGTAAAATCAATATCTGCTTGAATACTACTGGCGCTTGAAATCCCTTGAGATACCGCTCTATCTATAGTGGATATGTTCCGCGAAGAACCCCCCACGATCACCTCCTGCTGATCATCTTGCGATGTCACCCCTTTGTTCGCTACCTGGAAATACCAAGAGAAATGTTTTCAAAGGGCCTTGGGAAATCTTGAACTATTCTAGCCTAATTCCAACGCCGACGTTTAATCGCCCCTTACAGTATAGTAAACTACGTTTGCTAAATTTCCAAATCACATCAATGTCTGACGCGACGTCATTGCATATGCACCCGTGCATGCGTTTCGAAACTACCCAACTACCCTTAAAACCCATTTACATATATACCCCTTTCCCCTGAATTTGCATCCAGCTCATACCAATAAGTCGCAGACTAATCCCAAACTCAATTCAGTTTATTAGCAACCAAAACCACTGTAGTCACATCAAGTCGCTGTTTCGCCAGAAATACCATCAAGTCGCTGACTAATTCCCAAACTCCATTCAGTTTATTGCCAATCAATAAACCAATGCATTCGCACCAAATCGCAGATTCGCTAGAAATACCATCAAGTCGCAGACTAATTCCCGAACTCATAATTCAATTTAATTTATTTGGCAGATAATACACAAATGCATTCTCATAAAATCGCTGATTCGTTTGAAACATGGTGATAACCACACCCTAGGTGGCATATGTATAAATTGACATACCTATAATCGCTGGAAAATAAGCGGCTGGGTTTTCTTCCCCCCAATGCAAATACTTCAATAATTCGACACTTGCAATAATAATAATTTGTTTAACGCCGGCGCTCCGAATTACATTAACCACTCAAATATGTATTGCCACAAGTCACAGCTGCCCAAGTCGAAATTCTGCAGTAGAAGTGGGTGAACAAGACACCTAAAATCTCGATAAATGCATAATCTCATGCAATTTTTTTTTTTAAATATTGAACTTGGGCCGTTTGCAAAAAAACGCCTATCGACCTGTGCAGCTACGACCCACGGCCATAGATATACACGCACCATTTTGAGGATTAGCTCCATTTTCCACGTCACGCTTCTTTTTTGCTGTTGCTGACTGCGCTGCTCCTACCCTCTTGGGTGCACTTGCTGCTGGCTTGTTTTTCCCTTCCTTATTTAATTTTGGCATTTTCCTATTCCTGAAATCAAATGCTGTTTATTATTTCTATAACGATTAATTAGGTAAAATGAAGCGAACCGAACTAGAAATTTCAAAGTACAATCCGAAATCCAATAGAGTAATATGTGCTCATCAAAATCAAAGAATGTTCAAGAACTTTCTGTTTGCAGAATACACAGCAATATGCGCGCACCGTCTTGAAATACTAGTTAGTTTGCCAGCGATTGCAAAAGAAAATAAATCCCCAAATGCCGAAATATTCGCTGAATAATACTCTCTTGCAAAATGCTGAATAATTCGCTTACAGATAGAAGACATACATTCCCACTTTTACAACTCTATTCTGTACTTTTTAAAATAAGCCAAGCACGAACAGCAAAATCAACGAAAGACCAATTCCCCAGAATACACCAAAGGAATTCGCTTCTACTTCGCCGTGTTGAGCGTCACATAAAATGCAAAGGTAAAAACAACACCAAACAAATACTAACTTTACCGGCATGTCGCAGTTTTGAGTGCATTGGCCACCTACCAAACACTCAGCAAAAACAAACACAACACAATTCGCAGCAATACGCACTATGCAAAAGCAAAACACCACTCAGGTCGCAGCTATGAGCGTATTGCAGACACTCAACTAAACACAAGCACAACTCAGGTCGCAGCTATGAGCGCAAACACTCAACTAAAAACAAAATCACAACTCAGGTCGCAGCTATGAGCGTAAACACGCAACTAAAACAAAAGCAGAACTCAGGTCGCAGCTATGAGCGTGAACACGCAACTCAAAACAAAAGCAGAACTCAGATCGCAGCCATGAGCGTAAACACGCAACTAAAACAAATCAGATCTCAGGTCGCAGCTATGAGCGTATTGCAGACACTCAACTAAAACAAAACACATCTTAGGTCGCAGCTATGAGTGTATCGCAGTCACTCAACTAAAACAAATCACACCTCAGATCGCAGCTATGAGTGCATTGCAGACACTCCACTAAACAAAACACAACTCAATGTCACCTGTAGCACCTGTAGTGTGAAAAGCAAATCAAAACGCTGTCGGCGTCGCAGAAAAGAGCGCCGCAATGAGCCAAACGCCAAAGCCAAACAGCATTCGCTAAAGTCGCCGTCACGCAAGAATAGAAACCGCAGCGCAGAATGCGCAGATGAGCCAGACGCAGCGGCCAACACAAACAAAATTCACAAATGCTCCGACTTAAATTTTGAAAGCTATTCACTATTCACTGCCAACGCCGCGCTGCTGAGCGCACAGCACCACCGAGTAATATTTGCTGACAACCGAAACGTGCATTGCGTGTGTGTATAACACAAAGCGCTACTCGCCGAATTTCACAACACAATTTGCAATTTTGTTTTATTATTTTATTTTGCCAAATTCACCGCATATAGCTCGATTAATGGACTGTAAACACTTCACCATTCGGCTCGATGGACCAAATTATGTTTCCGCACTAAATAAATAGACGACTCGCTTAGATTTAATTAATATTCTTTATTGACTTGAAAACACAACCGCCGCGCACTCGCTCCAATACAATACTGAAAACAGGTTACTCTCTCACGCTTGAACAAGCTGAACTTAAATTTCTAAACACCACTCTGTGTCTGCTAAAAGGACAAATCCGTACAAATGTACAAATCGTGTGATCTTCGATTAACAGCCGCCTTTCAGCGTTTTCAGTACTGCTAGTGATAGCAGGCGTAATTTGCAGGCGCAACTAAGGACTATAGTTTTAGGCACTGGTTTGATAGATTCTATTGTAAATTCTTTGGTAAGATAACATACCGGAAATTAGTTGGAATGAATCAGCTGTTAACCTTGTGATATTTCTATACGAATTTCTGCAGAGCACCTACCGGGTGTGTGGTTTGTACTTGAACTGAATGCTTAAATTAAATAAGACACCGATTTGTTTCGGTGTTGTTTTGTTCGGAACTTTCCGCCATTTTTTCCATCATACAATTTTTTCGCTACCTGAACTCAACGTGATTTGCTCAGATGATCGAAAAGAGTTACTCAGCTTATATTAAATGTACTATGCCCATAAATGGAGAGTCAGCCTTTAATAAAAATAGTATGTCCTGATTATATAAAACAAAAGTAAAAGGTTTAAAATAAAATAATGTAAAAAAAAATTTTTTTAAAACAAGCTTTTATTTAACATGTATAATCAAAAGAATAAAATGAATAAAATAAAATAAGCTAAGGTTTCGTTAAAGTTACAGAAAGCCAAATAGTGAAAGGAGGTTCTAAAACTCTAATGAAAATAACTAACAATTTGTACAAATTTATTCCGTTTTTAAAAAAGCTTGTCGACGAATTCAGCGTACATGCATAACTGGTTATGTATACATATGTATGTATTCGCGCGGCAAACTTTTTTAAAAACGAAGTAAATCAGTACAAATTGTTGGTACTATTCATTAGAGTTTGAGATTTTTATTCTTTTGATTGTACATGCTAAATAAAAGCTTGTTTAAAAATTTTTTTTTTTACATTTTATTGTAATATATTTTTTTCAATACGAAAAATACTTTAGAGAAAACCTAATTTTAATTTTAACTATTCTTTGAAATCCCATAACTCGAAAAGTAACCATCATATAAAGACAAAAAATATTCACACAATTTCATATTTCACACAGGTACAATTACCCAAAATAAGAAGGAATTCTAAAGCATCACCCTTTTTTTACAGGACCGCTTGACGTGAAATACTCCAGAAACATGTTTTTTAAACTCGTAAAATATACGAATACTAGCCGGCCACGGATGCGCGAGGCTTCGCCACGCGCTAAATGTATGCATATGATGTACATTTATGTATTTGGAGAAATAAATCATATGTCATCATGTACTTCGTTTACTATATACATAAAAAGTCTTGTCCAAATCCGTTCAGTAGCGTGGTTAAAATATCTCGCCTTTCCTTTAAACTATGTATCGAACATAGTAATTTCAAATATGTGGCAACCCTACTCAAAAAACTTAAAGTTAAACGAACGGTGAAGATCTTATAGTTTTTAAACAGGTGGCAACCCTACTCAGAAAAATTATACATTATTACACATCCAGAGGCTAAGTCTTTTCATTTGACAGTGACGGTGCAGAACTGACGCCTACGCTTATTAGAATTGAATATAGTAATTTCCTTAAGAGTTGGCAACCCTGTTAAAATTCTAAGTTAAAAAGGTCACTCTCCTATTGATACAGAATATATTAGAGAATATCTCATCAAAATCCGTTCAGAAGTTTTCGAGATTACCGCGTACAAAGAATCTCGACTTTCCTTTATACTATGTATAGATTAGGGATGTTAATTTTTCGGCTTTTTCCGATCCCGGGATGGCGTTGTCACAATTCCGGGATCCCAAGCTTAGTCCCGAGATTTAGATATTCATTACTTTTCAACAACTTGAATCGAAAAAAATTGCTTCTATATTGTTTGAGAAGCTCTCCTGCCATGAAATAAATAATAAATAAATCGGTTTGGAACCATGGAACAATAATTACAGGTATTGTCTTCCCAGAGAGCGCATATTCCGATCTGCCTTATTTAAACAATATCATTGTTGCCCACACTAAAACGTTTACTGCTGGAAATATCCCTTTTTCCATACCCCCACGATCCAAAAAATAAAGGTCACGCCATTCGCGGACTCTCTCTCTTCGTCGATTTGACAGCATCCGCCCAATCGCTGACGTCATAAAATACTTTTGTTTACATACACTGTTGCCAACTTCATGCTTTTCGCACCAAATTTAGTGGGTATTCAAAACGCGAAAATCTCTGAGTTTTGTGCTTGGTGCGTTTTTGGTGCTTTAGTTTTTAGTTTGAAGACATCAAATTAGAAAATCTGAAAAAAATTGAAGCAAATTTTATAGCAATCGTAAGTGTGGTAAGCAATTTTACAAAAATTTAAACAAATTCATGGCACAGTTACAATCATAAGCGACAACGAAATATGTGCAGCACCTTCAATCATGCCAGAAGAAATCGACCGTTATGCAAGAAACATTGATTTTTATTAATTTGAATCGGCATCCTTACAATAAAATTATGTATTCATATAAAGTCCATAAAATACACCAATAAAAATTTGGTGCTTTTTCAAATTCAAAACTTGGCAACACTGCCTTTTGTTCGATGCTTCCTCTTTTTCTTGTCGTTCGTCTTGCTCTCTCATTCTGGTATATTTTGACGTCACGGCCAGTTGCTCTCAGCTCGATTGGCGCAATCTTGTATTCTATCATTCTTGCCATACCCCATATACCATATATCGACTGCTGAGTGGAAGATCGACCTATCTCGGCAGCCAGTTCGAAAACGCCCTATCTCAAAAAACTTTTCAAAAACGTTCTATTTCAGAATTGGGTTGAAGAACGCCCTATTTCAGAATTTGTTTCAAAAACGCCCTATATGAGCACATTTTCAATACATTTTGAAGTGAGATAGGGCGTTTTTGAATCGAATTATGAAATAGGGCGTTCTTCAACCAAATTCTGAGATAGATTGTTTTTCAATGAAATTCTGAAATAGGGCGTTCTGAAAAGTTTTTTGAGATATGGCGTTTTCGAAGTGGCTGCCGAGATAGGTCGATCTTCCACTCAGCAGTCGACATGTTCACGTATTTTATTTTAACAAACCACCTTACAGAGAACTTATTCAATTTGCAAAAGCTGGAAATTAAAACATTTGCTTGCAATAAAATTCAAAATTTGTATGGCTCACTTAATTCCAAATGTTTTTTCTTTTGTTTTGAAAAATTATAAAATTATATATACATTGAACTGCGTCAAAATGAAAATAAGGGAGCACGAATTTCGATGTGAAGCAAAACTCTCTAGGAAGACAATACCTGTAATTATTGTACCATGGTTTGAAACCTACTTTTTTATTTAAAGTGGCGTTTTTTTTCTCTCTGACCGCAGGATTTATTTTGATGGACTTTGTAATTTCAAAATTATGATTAATTCCAAAAATTATTAAAAAATTTAATGCAATGTAGAATAAAAATATGGGTAACAAATGCGATAGGAAATTTCTTTGGAATTTCAAAAATTTAATTTTTTTGGATTCACCAGGACGGTAATTTTTAAGCTGACAAAGTTAGAAGAACGAAATTCGAACAAATATTGCGAAATTTCAAGGACAAAATTTTAAAATGACATTTTCAACATTTACCAGCCCTTCTGCAATAGAAACTTGAATATGTTTAAACAAGCGGGCCCATGCACAGTCTGCGCAGACAGAAATACACAGTAAACTCATCCCTCTTTGTAGCCACAGATAGAATCAGACTGTTCTAATAGTTCGCGGAAATAATTATTCTTATAAACCCCTTATTTTTATTATACATATATTATTAATGAGATTTATAGTACATCAGAACTTATTTATACCTATTAGGTACATACATAAAAACATATTACAAACTGACTGATATATGAGTGTCATGAGTTGAGGGAAACATGGTGTCACTTACTTACAATATTGGAGGAGAAAATATATTCAGAATTAACTTTTTGATTAAATGTTTCTTTAACAGAAAAAATAATATCTGAGAATCGTCTTACTCTAGTTTAAAACAAAATGGTCCTCTACCCGGAATATTGGCAAAGTTCACCTGCACTGAAGCAAACGCAAGACCGTTGTTAAATTACGAATATTTTCTAAATAGTTTTTTGTTATGTCATCATTGCGCTTTCAGCTCATCGCGGACAGAAATTGGTGGTAAACTCACCTTGCTCTTGTGGCAACAGATGGATGCAGTATTATCAGCTGCCTCGCCTGGATAAAGTTCAGCTGAGCAAAACTCACATATCTTCACCATGCGTTCAGCACAATTTGATTCTATCTCATCGTCCTTAAGGAAGAGACGTGCACCGCAATATGTCTTTCGTAGCTTTTCTCGCCGCCTCCTTGCACTGACATCTTCACTGAATCGCTGAAAATATGATGACACCAAAACACTACTAAATTTGGGAGTGAATTTTTGCCTTTCTTCGGCCCGTTGTTTCTGCCTTTGGTTCCGCATACATTCCCTAGCTCGTTGCAAATAGATCTGCCGTTGTTGCATATCTTGGTTTATTGGAAGGCAATTACGTTTTTTGCGATCAGCTGACACTCCCATACACTTTTTTCTAGGCGTTGTTATGCGTAATTATATTAAATTGAATCCTATAGTAGTAAAAATGGTCAACACGATCAACAAAATAACTTTCTGAAATTATAAGGTTACCGATTATATGTAGACTTTATGAGATAAACGCAATATGTCAGTATATCTAATGGAAAAATTTTCCGTAAATGAAATGTTGAATTGAAAATCACCAAAAATACCATAATACCAAATACCAATATGCTTACCATACAAATAATACTCGTAATAAATGTATTGCTTAGCAGTTCTCATAAAAGGAATCTCCGAATATTTTTCTGACAGGGTAGCCAGAAACAATATGGGCTGCAAATAAGATTGTGATGCGAAATTTACTAAAAATACCATAATACCAATATACATATGGATGTACTTACCGTATCTACAATTTACGCGATAAATATATTTCTCAGCTTTTATCATAAGAGGAAAAAGTGAATATTTTTAACTGACAGCGCAGCCTGCTACAGTTCTTATTATTGAAATTCCTATTATTTGGATTACAGTTATGTTTAAGCTTGAAGTCACAATAGCACAGTATTTTGAAGTTAAGTGTTATTATGGTGATGCCACAGATGGCGCGCTTTAACGGCTTCGTTCATGTACGAATTGTGTGGTTTATATTGCAGAATTGAGTAAGAATTCGTGAATGATTTCATGGAAATCATGAAAACTAAAAAAAAGCGGCATAAATATTTAGCAGCTATCAATACTAATCAAACGTTTTGAAAAAAATGTTATTTGTAACTTTTTATTTTTACAGTTAAATATTTAAGTGTTTTCTGATATTATTTTAGACATAATAATCTATTGGGGGAAAATAGTGTATTTAAAATTTTTTATAAAGAAATATGTTGTCTTGATGTTGTATTTAGTAGTAAAGATATACACTCATATATAAATATATATAAGAACTGAGGAATACAAAAAGCATTTTATGTTAAAGATTTAGATTTTGAATGCCATCTAGAGTGCACAATGACTCATACGTGAAAGATGTTGTCTTGATGTTGTATTTAGTAGTAAAGATATATACTCGTATATAAATATATATAATAACTGAGGAATACAAAAAGCATTTTATGTTAAAGATTTAGATTTTGAATGCCATCTAAAGTATTTTCTAAATATTTTGTTTGTTGTGACGACTTTATATAATTTTCACCAGTTTATAGTTACGGTATGCGTAGTAGCGCGTAAAGAGCGGTT
Source organism: Rhagoletis pomonella (assembly GCF_013731165.1). Classification (NCBI taxonomy): domain Eukaryota; kingdom Metazoa; phylum Arthropoda; class Insecta; order Diptera; family Tephritidae; genus Rhagoletis; species Rhagoletis pomonella. Next base: position 74,991,156 of record NW_023458555.1, on the reverse strand, counting down.
TCAAAATCGAGTCACAATACGATCACAATATGGTTTTCGGCTTTTATATTTGAGTATATTCACTACATTTAGAATGAAAAAGTTTAATTTGATGTGAATTACTTGGAAAAATTGTATTTATTTATTACTTCAATAGTAAATATTTTACTGTACAAAATTAATAATAGATTACCTACTTATTAACGGATTTTTTTAATTGTATAAAAAAAATGTTGTGCGCACTTTACGAATTCGTACCTAATTCTGTATACATTTTTGACTTCACAATTCATGAACAAAGGAAACCCCTATAGCGCGCCATCTACCGACTGACATCGGCAATTAGTATTGTAAAAGTATTGAAGTGCTATTGTGACTGTAGGCTCGGTTTGTTTTTGTTTATTTGTTATTGACGTTTAGTTTTTCTTCTTTTTGCTCATGAATAAATCACAATAAGCAATTTTCAGAGTTGTATTCGCGAATTCAATTTCGCTGAAAATTCATATGCAATTTCACGTGATATTTTTTTATATGGTCAAATTGAGAATTGTATCGCGATTTCAACTGAAATTGAGGATAATGACGAAATTGCGCAATTGAGGCATCGTGGAAATACCCTTTATGAATTTTATACCACAACTTTGATATTGTACCACATTTTCCAATTTTTGGCTATTCTACAATGTTATTTTTTTTATTTCATTGACTACTGCAAATTATACTATATATATAATATAATTACATATATAAGAAAATTGAGGTTATTGAAGCACAGTATTTTCCTAACGGTGATTTTTTCAATGTTGTTCTAAATTGTGTAACATTATTTTAAATTTTCCTTTTTTATTTATAAATTTAAGGTCTTAATATTGGGCACTATATTATTTAATTCCTTGTTATCCTTTTATCTCTTATTATCGCGTCCCATGATTCAATAATAGAAGGATAATTATGATATAATTATTGGCAGCCGCGGTTTAACACTATCTTACAAAACAAAAGGTTGCACTTACGAAGGACAGAGAAAGAGGAAGAATGAAATCCCTTGGTGCGAAAATGGTAGTAGAAAAGTACGCAAAGTCGGCAATCAGTAGTGAATTTCCTTTTGCGAATTTTAATTTATTTGCAGGAAAATTGGCATTTCAAACGAAGTAGTAAGAATTATACCTGAATTTTGTAATTTATTTCATTGGTTAATTGTGCTTTATTTGAATATAAAAATAAACATATTGCACAAAAAACGTATACTTCTATTTCACACGTACATAAGCTACTATTTTTTTAATTTGCAACGAAGCAACACGGTGCCGCGGATAAGGGAGCTGTGCGAGAGAGAAAACTGTCAGTTTATCGAACCATTAATTATTGAATTATGTGTGCGCCCACCACTGTCGTTTACGGTGTAAGCGATGCTGCAGTCACAATAGTATTGGGTATTATTATTAAAAGTCTCCTGAAGAGAACCAGAGTTTTCCGGTCGAAAAATATTGATTTTCAAAAATTCTATACCATTTCTACGAAAAGTTGTTTTTTCTCCATATAAAAATACATGGAAATCTTTGAGCGCTTAGAGCGACCTCTAAATATTTTTTGATTTTAATATAAAAAATAGAGGTATACATACTTTCTTTCGATATAGAACAATCCTAGGGGGTGGAGGATAACAATTCCGACTTTACTTTTTTTACATGCATTTTTGTTTGCATATGTGAGCATGTATGTACATTAGGGTGGTCCAAAATAAGTAAAGTCGGAATTTTAAAGCTCTCACCCCCTAGGATTGTTCTATATCGAAAAAGTTAACCCCTATTTTTCTATTTTGAAATCAAAAAAATAGTTTGAGGTCGTTCAAGCTCCTTACGCTTTTTTAATACAGCACATAACAAAAAAAACTATTTTGAAGAAAGAGCGCCTTCGCGTATTATATGTTAGGTATTAATTTTAAAATAAGTGGCAGACCCATTAAAAAAATAAAAGCATATCCGAAGACCATATTCTTTCACTTGATACCTCTTTTTTAGGCCAATGAACTTTGAAAATCGTATTATTTTCAGAAAGGCGGCAACCCTACTCAAAAAATAATAGATTATTGAACATCTGGAGGCCAAGGCTTTTCACTTCACATCTCACTTTTTGTATACATACCATGTTCGAATGAAATAATAATTTTTAAATAGGTGGCAACGCTACTCAAAAAGTAATACATTATTGAACATCTAAGAGCCGATTTTATTTGACACCTCAATTCTGGTCGTCCAACGAACAGTGCGGGTCTTATAATTTTTTAGACAAATGGCAACCCTATAGGAACTCAAAGTACTAAAGATAATAGTCCTATCAGTATAGATTAAACTTAAAAAATTTCGTCTACTTCCGTTCAGTGGCGTGGACAAAATATCTCAACTTTCCTTTATACTATGTATAGAAGATAGTACGTTTAAATAGGTGGCAACCCTGCTTAAAAAATAATAAAGTTTTTGTACACGCGAAGGCCGTGCACTTTCATTTTATATCTCATTTTGTGATCCAACGAACGGCGAAAATCTTTTAATTTTTTAATAGGTGGCAACCCTACTCAGAAAAATAATACATTATTGCGCATGTAAAGGCTAAGTCTTTTCGTTTGACAGTGACGGTACAGAACTGATGCCTACGCTTATTATTATTGAATATACTAATTTTATTAACAGGTAGCAGCCCTATGCTTTTCTAGTGCTTTCATTAGACACCTCATCTTTTGTAATCCTACGAACGGTGCGAATCTTATAGTTTTTTAAACAGGCGGCATCCCTATTAAAATTCTAAGTAAAGAAGGATCCCTCTACTATCGATACAGAGTATATTAGAGAAAATCTCGTCAAAATCCCTGCAGTACTTTTCGAGATGACCGCGTGCAAAGAATCTCGACTTTCCTTTATACATGTATAGAATAGATATAGATTTTCGTGCAATATACTAAATTGCCGGCAGTTTAATATTTCATCATATTTTTATGTACCGCGGGTCATGGCGAAATTACCTGTTGGCTGCTGTGAGACGTATAATGTAAATTGAAACGTGTTATAACGGAATTTGCTGGATAAAAAATACGATAAAAATTATATATTAATTTGTGATTTGATTTTTTTTAATCATTCGTGGAGCTATCGATTAATCGTAAACATTGCTACCTGTGATTGCTAGCTGGCCAAGGTGAGTGAGTGAATTTTAAGTTTTGTTTTTTTGCTTTTGTTTTGTTGCTTTTTATTGTTCTTGTTTTATTGTTGCATATAGAGTGTTGACACATGATCTCCATGTAATGGCTTATCAGACAAAATCAAACACTGGTGCGCGGGCGTTGTAACACGTATGAACAGCATTCGATTCACCGAGAATAAATAATCCAGAACAAATATTTGGTTTTTGACCGCAATACAAATTGCCTGATGGTTTTCGTTTGGTAAGACTAAAGCTCATATTACTTTCTTTCATTAAAATAAATTTTTTTTTTTTTAGATTGAGCCTGATCTCTTCTTCTTATTCGGAAACAGAATTGAGGTCCTTGATTACCTCATTGCTTTTTGCAATTTACTTTTGGATAATAGTGTTTTTTTTT
>NW_023458555.1:74965698-74987572 GCF_013731165.1 Rhagoletis pomonella | reverse complement strand
AAATTAAAAATGATGAATATTTATTTAACCCTAGAATACTAACGTTCGCCTGTGAGGCGGAACGAATTCGGCTTTTAATGATCAGAGTAAACGTTCGCGCCAACTCAGCTTAGCGCTGTACGAGGCTGTTAGCAAACGCACATTGTACACTGGCCTTGCGCGGCTGAGTTCCACGCCCTCTTGACGCCTGACAGGCGAACGTTAGTAGTAAAGGTAATTTTGTTTGCTGTACTTATTTCAGTTTTTAACATGTTTGTTGGCTGTTTTCTGTTTTGAACTTAATTTTTTTTTACTTTTCGAGGGGGTTCCTATGAAGAATAAGTTCTAAAATGGTTGGAAGAAATATCGTTGAATGGAAGCGGTAGTGAGAACAATTTGGAAGAAGATTTCAGTGAATGCGCCTTATGAATAAAAACTAAACAGTTGCTTTTTCTTAAGATTTTAAACCTTTTGCTTGATTTATTCGAATAACTTTACGTAAAGGATCTGAAATTTTAAAAAAAGCATTGCTTAGTTTTTATTCATAAGACCCAATGTGATACAAAAAAGTCGATTTCATTTTTAAGTACAGGTCACAATAGAAAAGATAAACAACTAATTCCTTTTAAGTGTGAAAGTAAATACGAATACCTTTAAGATAATTTATGGCTTGTTTGAGTGCCTTCGCTTTTAAATGTTTTTTTTTTTTATTTTTTTAAATTACCCCTTTCAAAAAGATTATAAAATATGTGTTATTTTCAATACGAATTATTTTTATTAATATTAAAAAAATTATTAAACTATTTTATTGTTTTACTTTAAAAACATATGAAATATGTTTAAGGCCATTTTTTAAACAAACTTAAGGTTTTAGAAAGACAGAATTTGTCCTTTTTTTCAAAGTAGCCTCACAGGCGAACGTTAGTATTAAAGAAATAAAAAATAAGGTTAGTATTCTAGGGTTAATTTTAAGCTGTATGAATTGTACTCCAGTGTAAAAGACTGTGTTTTTATTTGGTAACACTAATTCACTATAAAACTATGGGCGCATGAATAACGCATTTATCTGCATATATGTACCCATATATTTTAAAAATTTTTCACTTTTTATGTACAGATAGAAAGTATACGCATACTCAAATGATAACACAACACTTTCATTATATATTGATAATTAATGTTAAGCGTTTTTTTTTAATAATTAATATTCATTTAATTTTAAACTGTATGAATTACGATAAAATAAAAATTGAATACAAGTGTTGTGTTATAACTCGTACTATGGTTTTTACAGTGTGGCGAATGAAAGCAACAACCGCAAGTTTTACGAAAATAATTTCGTTAAATATACGAATTATTTTTGTGCATTTTACAAAAATTTCGTAAAAAAACAAAGAAATAATACGAAATTCTTTAGTAAATAGTAAGAACGCATTCGTAAAATATACTAAAGATCTGATGTCTCATATTTTCGTAGTATATACGAAAACAGTTTTGTACAATTAACGAAAACTTTCGTGGCTCAAAATGACGAAAAATTTTGTAAGATGTGCGCAAGTTTTCGTTGTATTTAAGCATATTTTAGTTTCAGTGTAAAATAAGTTAGAGCCTATGAATGAGTCCAGATCGCATAACATACAACTAAACCAGAGCTGCTCACTCCATAAGCACTTGTAGTAAATTTGTTTTTGTTTTGCCTTGAGGTATAGGCACATATACAAATTTACACTTTAAGTATGCCCTGACGTATGTATAAACAATATTCATATCAAAGTGTCTGACCTTCAAATGAAGGGCAAAGCAAAAGCGCTCCCATAGGAGGCTCAGGCACTCCAAACAAACTTACACAAACAGATATAGGATGAAAAAATAATAAAAATTTGAGGGCAATGAAAAAATTTATATTTTTTTTTTTTCAATATTCGTACATATGTGTATAGAAAATTGAACACGAAATTTAATGAAAAAAAAAACACATGGCGTTTATTAAAGTGTGGAAGCGCGAGATATTTTTTGCAAAAATTTTGAGGGCAAAGTGCTTTATAACACAGTAGGGAGGCAAAAATATCACAGGTAAACGGCCAAATACGTAAACTTAAATTTGGCCTCCAGATTACGATGGCCTTTTCATAAAATCCGTATCACGTCAAAATTTTGAGATATTTAGGGGGAAGTTTTAGAGTTCTGAAAGTGAATTTTTCGTCGTTTAAAACACTGCTCAGGTTTTGAATTTTTTTCTGGGCAAGGTTTTGATAACTGATCTTACTTAACTGGGATCTTTTAAATACAATGGCGTCCTCCGTTTTCCCAGATTGGCTCTAGTTTTCGAGATAACAGTGCTTGAAAATCTGCTTAAATTTTAGGCTTTTTGTTAATAATTACCTTAAAATTTTACTAAAATTTTGCACGTGACTGTATTTTGATATTACCTTAGCTATTTCTGAAAATCATGGAAATCGGTTCATCATATCATTGCCTTCGAAAACTCCTAAAGATGAAAAAAATTAAAAATCTTTGCAATAAATTAAACAAGTTTTGTTTCGTTTGTGGTAAATTTCATTTTGAAATCAGACCAGCGTAAATTAGTCTCAAATAAAAATGCACTAGCATGCTATAAATGGTACTTTTTGCAATCTGAACCTGCACAAAATAAATACACTCCCGAATTCACATGTATTTCGTGCATTAGTGCGATGAATTTTTGGTGGACAAAAAAACGATTTTCGTTATCATTCGGTTTACCAATGATTTGGACAAATCCCGGAAAACACGAAGCTGAAAATTGTTATGCATGCACCAACAATACATTTGGTTTCTATCGAAAAAGTAAGTAAATTTAAATAAAACCACGAAATTATGTATAATTTGCCCTCACCTTAATCGCTGAGTGTATGAAATAGGTAAAAATTTCTGTATGTTTGGAAGGTACCGTGCCTAAGTATAACCAACCTTGGAAAGTCTGCAGCAGATGTCCAAATTAAAAAAAAAATGGTGCAGAACTTTTTTAGTTTTTGTCCGACGAACAAACTATACATTTGTATATCGATGGCTGAGTGGAAGATCTACCTATCTCGGCAGCCAGTTCGAAAACGCCCTATCTCAAAAAACTTTTCAACAACGGCCTACTTCAGAATTTGATTGAAGAACGCACTATTTCAGAATTTTATTGAAAAACATCCTATCTCAGAATTTTGTTGAAGAACGCCCTATCTCAAAATACATTGAAATTTACATATCAAACTTGGTGTTGTTGAGAATTACATCAAACAGTTGGTTAGAGTCAACGAAACTGCATTCCTATATTTGAAAAATAATGTCTTTCCAAAACTTTCCGTTGAAAAAATCCATGAAGGTAGTTTTTTGTTTGTATATGAGTGAAAATCTCTCAAGTGGTTGTAAACCAAATAAAGTGATTTGTGTGAAAATATCTTGACCGTCCAATTTTGGGTGGCCCATTTGAGAGGTGTGCTTAATGGGCCGGACATCAGAAGATTAATGAAGGATCAAGGCTTTTTGGAAATTCTTGATGGCACAGCAGCCGTTGCATGGGATGCAGTTCGGGCTTTAATTAAACACGTTCTGTGTAAAAATCGTTCACCAGAATATGCCATTTTTATTGCGAACTTGATGGAATCTTTTGACGCCTTTGATGTGCACATGTCGCTTAAAATCCACATGCTACACAGTCACTTACGAGCAACAGCTTTCAACAGAAACCGACGAGGTAGGAGAGAGATTTCACCAATCCATTATGTATTTTGAGGACCGATTCGCTGGAAAACGATTGAATCGATCGCAGGAGGCAAAGGATATTAAAACAATCATTCGAGCAATAGAAACTAGCAAAATATGCCAAAGCGGGATTGAAGAGAACCCAAATTTAGGTCCAAATATTATATAACTACTATTATAAAAAAATATTACGAAATAAAATGTGAGTTGTAACGCAAAACCACATATCTGAACAATCAGTTGTATGGGAGCTATATGTTATAGTGAACCGATTTCCATGATTTTCAGAAAATTTTAGTAAAATAAACTTAAAACTGAGGTAATTATTAACAAAAAACCTAAAATTTAAGCAGATTTTCAAGCACTGTTATCTCGAAAACTAGAGCCAATCTGGAAAAAACGGAGGACGCCATTGAACTTAAAAGATCCCAGTTAAGTAAGATCAGTTATCAAAACCTTTGCCCAGAAAAGAATTCAAAACCTGAGCACAGTGTTTTAAACGACGAAAAATTCACTTTCAGAGCCCTAAAACTTTCCCCTAAATATCTCAAAATTTTGACGTGATACGGATTTTCTGAAAACGCCATCGTAATCTAGAGGCCAAAATTAAGTTTACGTGTTTGACCGTTTAGCTGTGATATTTCAAAACCTTAAAATTTACCTACAGTGTAATTATTAAACGAATAACGAAATATTATTTTCTTTTTGGTTATTGTTGTTTCCTACAGGGTCGGTGTATGATCTATTTTGGAACGCTTATCGTCAAACCAAATTTGGCATGGGATGACGGACTTTGCGAGAAAACGTCAACAAATGTCCGGCAGACTTCGCGCAGGCTGCCAAAAAAAAAACAACTAAAATTATAAACTAAGGATGGAGAAACTCCAATCACCTGTACACACTTGATTTTAGGTGCCCTGATTAAATTTTATTGCATATTGTTTCAATGGTGCTTTCATTTATTAACGCTTTAAGGTGGGACTTTTTTAAGCGAGGAGTATCCCAAGGATACAAATCATAATGTAAAATTTTTAAAATTTTATCTTTCAATATGATGTAAATATGTGCAAAGATTTCTTCCACCAAATTTTGGAACTTTTCAGCCAGTAGGTCGCTATCATTCCTTAACGCACTGTATTATTCCACATATACATACATATGTAAATACTACCATTGTTAAAAATGTCCATTCCCTAATGGTACAATAAAAATAAATTTGTTTTTTTTTAATTTCATTTAAATTACATAAAAAAAATTCCAGTATACCCATAAATTTTGTAGATGTATTGTGATTTCACTTCAAAATAAAAATTTTGAGCCGTCCTGAACTAAAACATTGAAGTTTAGGAAAATAAATTACAAAATTTAAAACAAAACCCGGACGACTTGATTTTAGAATCTTAAATTTTGTGACTGATGGAAGGTATACAATTTAGTGTAGTGTAGTGTTTTAATAACACTTGTTTGATAATTTTATATTGCTGATGACATTATTTTCATGATGTTTTGTGTTTGTTTTCGTAACAGTTCGATATTTTTCTAACATGTAGAGTAAAGGTGGGTAATATGGACTACGTGGGTAATATGGACCACCTAGTTATCTTGAATTTCAGTAGTTGAATCCTCCGTTATTGTCGTTCGATTTCTTCGTCTATTCCCACAAGCTTCTTCAGTTTGAATTTGTCGTTCAGTAAGTGCGGATATTCAGGCAATAGTGATTTTTGTAAAATAGTGGTTGCTGATAATTATATGTGCGTAAGTGAATTTGGCGTTGTTATTTAAACTTTATTGTGCAATGAATAAATTGACAAATAAAATGTGTTAAATAAATACTTGTTGCTAATTTTAAATGGTTATAGTTTAATAAATATAGTTAAGATTGGAATTAAACTCTGTTATATCGCCAGCACATATTGAGGGTAATATGGACTACCACGATAGAGGCTAATATGGACTAGTGGTCCATATTACCCGCAGAACAATTCTTGCTCTTTTAGCTCGATTACCTTTAAGTTCATTAAGATCTTATTAATGTAGAATATGGCTCCTGGTAAGCGCAAAAATTGGAATCCCGAGGACATGAAAAAGGCGATCACAGCGGTGCGATCTAATACCTGCGGCTATCTAAAAGCAGCTAAGATGTACAATGTTCCGAAGTCAACTTTAATAAGGCTAGCGTTAAAGAAAGACACCGAAATCGAAAAGGTCGTAAACACTAAATTAGGGCGCAAACCAGTTTTTACCGAAAATTTTGAAAAGATGTTGGTGGATTACGTTTTGACGATGGAATCGAAATTATTTGGTCTATGCAGAATGGATGTTAAGTACTTAGCCTATCAACTAGCTGAAAAAAATAAGAAAATCAGCTTGCGGGTAAGGATTGGCTGCGCTTGTTTTTAAAGAGAAACCCAAATTTATCGTTCCGCTCTCCAACGGGAACTTCATTAGCAAGAGCACGAGGTTGCACAAAAGATAATGTGAATACATTTTTTGATATCCTTGAAAAGGAAATGGGCAATTTTAATTATTCAGCCAACAATGTTTTTAACGTTGATGAAACAGGCATAAGTGTCGTTCCATCAAAATTACCCCAAGTATTGTCAAGGAAAGGTAAAAGGCAGATTGGTAGCCTTACTTCTGCTGAGAGGGGATCTACGATCACAACTATTGTTTGTATGAGTGCAGGTGGAATATTTGTTCCACCACTATTTATATTTCCAAGTAAGAAACGCTCAGATTTGTTGTTAAAAGGAGCGCCGCCAGGATCAATATACGAATGTCATCAATCCGGTTGGGTTCAAACATACACTTTTACAATATGGTTTCGGCACTTCCTAAAACACGTAAAACCATCAGCTGCTTCGCCAGTATTGCTCGTCTTGGATGGTCATTCGAGTCATACAAGAAATATTGAGATTGTTGATTTGGCTAGGGAAAATCACGTATCTATCGTATCCATCCCTCCACACTCCAGTCACAAAATACAGCCGCAAGATAAATCTTTCATGGGACCTCTTAAGAGTTATCTTTCGGAAGAAATACGTGTTTGGATGCGTTCGAACGGCAGAGCTTTGACACACTTCGATATGGCGGAGCTATATAGAAAGGCCTATTTGCGAGTTCAGAGTGGGAAAATCGCAATTAATGGATTTCGCACAACCGGTATATTTCCTCTGAACCGGTATATATTTCGCGACGATGAGTTTTTAGCTGCCGATGATTTAGCATCGCATTCTCCTCCTCGAGAGTCTGAAAGCACTTATGAAGTACCAGAGGAAATACTAAATAACGAAATCATTTTAGAGTGTCCGCATCCAAGAAACGATATTTGTAAGGGAAATTTAGATCGTTCAGTTCTAAGCGAATCAGAAACCACGTCTAGGGTAATAACACCGATGGAAATATCTCCGTTTCCTATAAAAAAGAACGAAGCTTTCCAATCGTGGCAGGCCAGCAGGAAAGTCCACGTTGATAACATCTTCGCCTTATAAAAAATCTTTAAAAATTTCGTTGGAGAAAGCATCGGAAAATAAACCTCTAAGAAAAACCAACAGACGCCAGAATATTGATTCTAATGAACCCACCACCTCCAAGGGAATTATTAAAAACTAAATTTTGCAAATGAAAAGTGTACAGGTAAGACTGCTTAAATAAAGATTTTGATTCACTTTTTAAAACTTTCGAGCTCTATTTTCATTCAAGCACCCAAAAAACACCAAGATAATTCTAGCCAACCCAGCACTTCCAAAGCACTTATGAAAAAAATTAATTCAGAAAGAGAAAAATGGGCAGGTAAAGTTACTGAAATCAAGGCCTTGATTTGACATTTATAGATATCGTTTCATTCTTTATTTTCATTTCAGGAAAAAGGAAGAAAACAAATTCCTCATCCTCTTCGGACTTGGATGACAATTACAGTGTCCGTGACGAATCTGACGGCGAAATTCTAGAATTTGTAAACGCAGCTGAGAAAGAGGATGCAAAATGCCTATATTGCTCTACGTTTTATTCAGAAGATCGGTCTGGTGAAATATGGGTTCAATGTGTCTCTTGCAAAAATTGGAGCCATGAGGAGTGTGCTGGTTGTGAACAAGAGCTCTTTATATGCGACATGTGTACACAATAATCACTTCGGCTAATATGGACTACCTGGTCCATATTACCCCCCCAATTTTTTTTTTCCGCCTTTATGGGTATTTTACGTTTTTTCAATTTGTAATATATTTTGCGTTTGGAGTTATTGTTTCACAAAAAAAAAAAAAAAAAAAATTAATTGTTGTTCAAAGTTAATCACATACATTTGATTGTATTATTGCATGTATTTGGTGAACTATTTAGCAAAAAAAGATTGGTGGTCCATATTTGCCTACTTTACTCTACTAAAAGATAATCAAATTTGAAGCATTTGTTTTTAAGATATTTAGTCCCCCTAGATTGGCACAATCTCACAATGAGCGCGGATTGAAGTGCATGTTAATAATGTATTGTTGATTTACGATTCGATACGATACGAGAGCACATCAATATTTTTGTTAGTTTCGAGTACTTTTCTTTTGATTTTTTAGGGGTTCATTATTTTTGAATAAAAGTATAGCTCTTTATCTAACAACTCTTTATGTAACAAATACCACATAAATCTAAATTTCAGAGTTTGTACAAAAATTATAAAAATTCCACAAACTTTTCATTCGAATTCCAGCATTTTAATTTTAATTTCTTGAACAATTTTTGGTATGCAGTTTTATAGCTTATTAAATTCTAGTATAATAAAGTGCAAGTTTTAAGTTGCTAAAATATCGCGTCGTTTTTTGATAATTTTTCCGCTGGCGGTGTTATGCACTCTTTTCCATATAAAAAATTACTTTGTATGGCAGAAAATGCGTGATACCGTCAGAAAAGTTTGTGGAATTTTTATAATTTTTGTAAAAAGTCTGAAATTTATATTTATATGGTTATTATTAGATAAAGAGCTATACTTTTATATAAAAACTAGCAGACCCGGCGAACGTCGTCCCGCCCAAAACTAATTTTTTGTATTGATACATTTTGGTACAACATTTTCACCATTTTCAGTGACGCATTTATCTTCTAATATTACGGTTTGGTGGTTGTCGGAAGGCATATGTTCAAGTACTCTACCATGAACACTTGCAGAGATAAGTGTGAAAAATTTGGTTTGTATAGAAGTGCCACGCCCCCTTCACTTAGCGGTATGAAACATACTTTACACCCTATTATCATACCTACCAAATATACACAAAAAATTTCATTCAAATCGGTCAAGCCGTTTCGGGGGAGTTCGACCACAACCACCCTGACACGATATTTTTATATATTAGATTTTTCATACAAAAATACCTAAAGATCTAAAAGAAAAAAATAGAGAAAATTAATCGCCAAATTCCAGTACTCTATCGTGAACACTGCCAGAGGTATGCAGTATGAAAAAATCGGTTTGTATGGGAGGTGCCACGCCCCTTTTCCAATAACCACAATTTTTCTCCATGAGTATGCGATTGTTTTCATATATCTCCAAACCAGGTTCGAGTACTCTACCATGAACACTTCCAAAGTTAAGCAAAATTAAAAATTCGATTCGTATGGGAGGTGCCCCGCCCCCTTTTACGATAACCATAATTTGTCTCCGTGAGTGTGCGACTGCTTTCATATATCTCCATACCATGTTCGAGTCCTCTTCCATAAACATTTTCCGGGATATGCAGTATGGAAAATTCGGTTTGCATGGGATGTGCCACGCCCCTTTTTTTCTTCATGACCATGTGATCGATTTCATATATCTCCATACCAAGTTTTAGTACTCTACCACGAACACTTTCAGAAATATGCAGTATCAAAATTCGGTTTGTATGGGAGGTGCCACGCCCCCTTTTCCAATAACCGCAATTTTTATCCATGAGTATGCGCTTGTTTTCATGTATTTCCAGACCATGTTCGAGTACTCTACCATGAACCCTTCCAGAGATATGTAGTATGAAAAATTCGGTTTGTATGGCAGGTGTCACGCCCCCTTTTCCAAAAACCATAATTTTTCTCCATGAGTATGCGATTGTTTTCGTATATCTCCATAACATTTTCGAGTGCTCTACCATGAACACTTCCAGAAATTTGCACCTTACGAAATGAAATATACTTTACATCCGATTCTCATACCTACCAAATATGCACAAAAAATGATCGGTCAAGCCGTTTAGGAGGAGTTCGACCACTAACACCGTGACACGGAATTTTTATATATTAGATAATGAACCTTAAAAAATCAAACGAAAAGTAGTCAAAACTGGTAAAAATGTTGATGGGCAATCGTTTTTCGTGGGGTGTATAAATATTTATACTTAAATCAATTTTAATCGTTTAAAAGCTGCTCTGCGACAACAAACCTCAAATTGAAAAAAAACTTACAATTCCAAACCTGGGAAAACTGAGAAATCACTTCTCTATGTACAATCCAAACTTTCAGAAAAACTGGGTTTTAAAGAAATGGATGTATATGTATGTACATTTAGTTAATCAAAAATTTAACTAACTTAAAAAAGCGATTTAATTGAAGACAAGGGCTATACGAAGTTTTTTCTCTCTTGTAAAGTTTGAAAAAGTGGACTTTGCAACTTTTTACTCCAAGGCAGTGATGGAAAGGTAGGCAAAACAGTGCCATTTTTGCACTATTCGAGCAATAATGGATGAAAAGTATGAGTTCTTGTAAAATTTATTCAAAGAGTTGCATTCCAGCTAGAGACTCGATATCGAACCGAAAGTGTCGATATTATACTCATTTAAAGTATCGCTGTAAAAATATCGGGTACTCATTAATATAGTAATAAAAAGACTCGATATTCCAAATATCGATACAAAAAATTAAGTCTGAATGTTGGTCTCATTTTCTAATAAAGAATTAATACTTTGTACTTTAATAAGTCCATGACTGAAGTCGCGCCACATTGCAACCTAAGATAGTACACATTTCTGCGCTGTAAAGCGCAAAATATATCCATATTGTATTTGTCAATGTTATTGTAGCTTATTAACATTTTATTTTTAATATTTTTTATTAAACTTTGTACCACGATTGTTTATTAGGAAAAATTAAAAAAGCAACAAAGCCTAAGGACCTTATTCTGTATCACGAACGATAGGCAAAACGAACGATTCGTTTGCAGACGACAACCTCTCAGATTGCGATTTTAAACTCTATGGGTCGTCTTCGTCTTGATTTTCATACATTACCTTGCAATGGTCTCAGATGCGTTTAAAGCCCTGTATGCAGCTCTCAAGAAACCGGTCAGGACAAAATTGACATTATTTCGCGTGTGTGTCCAAGGAATTTTGACATTTTTGATACTTCACAGCCTGTTGCCTCACTCTTTCCTCAAGAAATAATGGAACGGGCATATATTTCTGTTGCAAACCTGGGTTGCCTTGTGCTCTTTTTTCACAAAAACATTTAGAAAACCGTAGTAGAAAGCGTAGTAAATTTCTTAAGAACTGTGTACTGCCTTAAGGAAATTTGACTCAAGAAAATTTCTTAGCCATTTCTTGTACGTAATTTTATATGGAGCTTTTGCTTTTCTTGAGAGCTGCATACCGGCCTGAAACCGGCTAAAATGATGCCGCCGAACTAATTTTTGAAGCATTCTTCTGCCGACGAATCGTTCGTGTTGCCTATCGTTCGTGATACAGAATAAGGCTGTAAGTCTAAGCGGTAGAAGTTATAGCAGCTATACGGGATGTATATAGCTCAGTGGTTAACGCTTCTGCTTGACGTCTAGAAAAAAAGAAGTCTGATGAGGAGATGTGGTGATCTCCGAAATAGTGCTATAACTTCTACCGCTTAGACTTTGATGCTTTTTCAATTTTTCCTAATAAACAATCGTGGTACAAAGCTCAATAAAAATATTAAAAATAAAATGTTAAGAAACCACAATAACATTGACAAATACATAGTTTAGGAAGAGCCTGCCTGAAACTATACAAAAAAGCAAATATACGAATGGATGTATAGAATTGACAACAACAACAACGCTGTCGAGTTTAAATAGCGGCAAATCAGCTGCACTTGATAGTAGTTGGTTGAATAAGGAAAATGAATTTGCAACAAGAGTTTACGGGATTTGCATAGCTCACTGGTTAACGCTTCTGACTTTGAACATCGATTACGCAGGTTCGATCCCTGCTGAAGTCTAGAAAAAAAGAAGTCTGATGAGGAGATGTGGTGATCTCCGAAATAGCTTCTATAACTTCTACCGCTTAGACTTTGTTGATTTTTCAATTTTTCCTAATAAACAATCGTGGTACAAAGCTCAATAAAAAATATTAAAAATATATCCGCGTTGCTTTACATATAAATTCCAAAGTAAGTAAGAAGGTTATTGTACGACATAGATTTGCAAGAAATGGAACCGTAGCTAATAATTTAAAAAAATTGTTTGAAAATAATATTAACAACAAAACTTTCAATCTAAATTTTAGTAAGGTAACGTCACGTCAGATACTTCTTCGGCTGATAAAAAAGCAGGACAGAATTTTACATTTTGGAATTTGGAAAATTAACCTTAAATATTTCAAATATTACTACAAAAAGTTTTATGCAAATAGTTTTGCCCAATTCCCAGAGTTTTTAAATGTTGACGTTTTCATTTTACTTTCTAACATTTTGTCATACACATGTCATGCCACGCCAGATTGGAAATGCCCAATAAAATATATCATTATTCCCATTAACTTTGTAATGTACATTTACGTTTCGATACGATACAAGAGTTCTGGTACTCGATTCCAAAAATAATCGTTTGAAAACTATCGAGTGAAAAGTATCGGTATCGAATTGCAAAAATATCGATGTGGTATCGTATCGTATCGAAATTCGTGTCCCTAATTCCAGCAGCATTAAGATTTGAAGGTTTTGCATGATTTAGTCCAAAAAGCGTTCCAGCAGACAATAATCATGTAACTAAGAGCACATGCTCACACTCAGTTCGAATTTGCAGGATTTATTAGTCCGAAGTTTTTCTTCTGGCAAATTCATGAAAACTGTCAAATAGAATAGAAGCCAATCGCACCAAAATAACGAAATATTTTAAGAAATAAATACAATTTCGTGTGTAAGAATTTTGGCGATTTTCTGAATAAATAGTTCTGTAAAAAAACAGTTGACATTTCTTCCCTTTCATAAAATTTTTTTTTTTGGGTTCCGTCAGTTTTTCTTGTGAGATATTTTGCTTTTTGACAGTTCTCCAGGTCTTAGTAAAAAAATTTCTGGAACGCACTTTATACAGTGAAAGCTCTCATAGACGGACGCTCTAATAAGCGGGCATCTCCTATAAGCGGACAAATTCTTGGGAACGAACAATTTTTGTTTTTTTTTTCATACAAAATGCTCTCCCATACACGGACTTTCCGATAAACGGACGCGGACACTCAAAAATGTCCAATTATGAAAAAAAACCCCATACGCGGAGGCGAAGCTCTAACAAGCGGTCAATTTTGTGTTTTCTTTCAGTCAGATGTAGACTCTTACACAAGAACATAGTCCATATTCAGAAATATTTTCCTTTCTAGGAAAAGTGTTGGCTTTTCGTAGCCCTCTTCTTGCTGCTTGAGCGAAGCGGGCAATAAGATTGGTCGATAAGAAAGAAAACACCATACATTTGAATTTATTCTTAACTCGTCCTGTTTCTGTCTATTGAAGAATAAATATTATTTTATTAAATATTATGTTACCAGGCTCGTCTGATCTATGTTTTTTGTGTGAATAACACTGTCGACAATATACACAAAAACTAAGTGCTCAGTAGATATCCAACAACAAAACAATGTAGTGTATGAAATTAAATGTAAGGGAAATGAAGTTGAGGAATTCGAAAAAGTGTATATTGGGGCAACTAAGCGGCCTTTAGGTGTTAGACTAGGCGAACATGAAGCAGATATAAGAAAACAAAAAAGCAGGACAGCATTATCACAACACATCATAACAAGTGGACCTACAGCTGATTTCGCAAACACAAAGATTATCGACAAAGAAAGAAGGGAGTCAACCCGATATACACTAGAAAGCCTTAGGATAATGCAAAGAAGGAAAAAGACAATGAACAGAAAAGAAGTTGCGGACAACATTGCGGCCGCTTACATTTCTTGTTTATGATTACAAATAAAAATGTTTATTATTTTAGTATTGACAAAGCTACCACAAAAGATGGTATAGATGCGCTGTATTTAGGTGTTAATCAAAGTTCAAAAACATTGCGAGTTTTTTGTCCTCAAATTGTTGTTTTTATATAATTTTTAATTCCATATATGTATATGTATGTTTGTATGTTATATTCATTAATTTTTGATTACAATGTGCCTTTGTATTTTTGGTTTGTGGCAGATTTAATAAAGCTGGATTGCCCCTGAAGATGCTAAAAATGTTTTAGCGAAACGTTGGGCCAGAAAGTGGAATAATGTAGTTTTATTCGCACTAAAAACATAGATCAGACTAGCCTGGTAACATAATATTTAATAAATTTGCGAACTGATCGGACAATAAAACATATAAATATTATTTTAATTTAGAAGCCCGAAATTTCAATTTTTTATATTTGAATTTGAATTTTATTTTTAACGAAATTCCTATAAGCGCACATCTCTCATAGGCGGACAAAGAGTAGGTGACCATCGGTGTCCGCTTATGGGAGCTTTCACTGTGTTTAGCATTTTCTCGATTTATTTTAAAATATCGAAAGCGTCGATGTTTCTCGTCGATGTTTTCGACATCAATTTTTTTAATCTGATATATCGACATCGAAAATATCGATATTTTTTTGTCGATATCGCAACCCTATGCATTTCCCATTCGTAATTGGAATACTGTGTTATTTTGCTATGAATATGTATATACATATGTACATATGTATGTATAAGGAATCCTTTATCAAAGTGATTTACTGTAATAATTTAGTCAATTAATAATTGATAGAAATACTTTTTCTAAAAAAAAGCAATTTAAATTTTGTGGCACCAAAGAATGTAGATAATAGATGTAGTTCCGATAGTATCGAAGTCCCAAACATCGATAGTCTTTACTTAAAAAGCAAACTATCGATATATCGATAGTATCGTCGATATTTTTCTACCTCTGGTATGCAACAGGGGTGGAACTTCAAAATGTGCCTAATAGTCTACAAAAATAGTGCCGAAAATAAGATGAAAGTACCACCAAAGAACGTAGATAACAAGAAGGGACAACTTGTTATAATTGTAGCGAAAGTGAGTACCTCAACTATTTATGTAAACTGCTATCAGACATCAGTAAAAAGTTGCCCGTATGAAGACAGTCTAAGGCGCTTTATTTTAAGTAATTTGGCAACACTTAATTTACAAAGATGGCGGGTAATTTCTCGCTTCTACATTTACATGGATAACTAGATATGAAACTCTTTTTCTCGTGAGAGCGCTGTCAAAGTGTGTATTTTTATAACATTCTCCAGTAGAGCCACGAAGTGACGAAAACATGTATGGGTATTTATAGATAAATTTATGGAGAAACTTTTGATTAAACACAACGAACAAAAGTTGCAATATTTTTCATATCTATTTTATATTTCAGTATTTATATTGCCAGTAAAATCGCGTTTAGTTACAAATACTGTTTTATAGTAATATTAAGAAATGCGGGAAGAATAAATCCACTGAATTCAATGTGATGCATTTTCCACACATCTAGTGGTAGCTCGCCACTTCGCATGTCAGCTGTTTATCTGCCCAGGGATTGGCAGTGCTGCCAAGTACGAAAACGATTTCCTGGGCGCGCTCTCAGAAAAAATGAGAGAGTTTCATATCTAGTTATCCATGACATTTACTTGAGCAGCCTGCAACAGTTTAGCGCATTTGTTTCTCTTTGTAGTCTTCGAAACCATGGATAACTAGATATGAAACTCTCTCATTTTTCTGAGAGCGCGCCCAGGAAATCGTTTTCGTACTTGGCAGCACTGCCAATCCCTGGGCAGATAAACAGCTGACACGCGAAGTGGCGAGCTACCACTAGATGTGGAAAGTGACTTCGTCTCTTATAATCTTACTCATATGTGGACTACATTTACAGCTTCAAGGAAGTTAATACAAATGAAGGGAAAATATTTTATGCATGCATTTTAAAAGCAGTGGTTAATCGACTATTTCCCTATGAAGAACGAACTCTGCCTCGGGTATGTACAAAATTGGACCCACGCTTCAAAAAAGAAGGCTTTAGAAGTGAAGAAAATGCTGGGCAAGCATCAAAGGCATTGGAATCCGAAATGTTTTTATCTGCTGCGCTGAAGCCAGCAAATAACGAAAATATCGAAAATGCAAAACAGACAACAAGTAATGAATCCGGTCCTTTATTTAGCTTTTTATGGCAACGAGTTACCATCAAGAACAACAGAACACCAACAGTGGCGGCAATTGTCACAAAAAAAAAACAATATTTGGAGCAGCTAAACTGCGATCATAATTCTGATCCATTAATGTTTTGGAAGGTAATATTAAAAACAAAATTTTTATGAACAGATTTTTGAATAGCTTCTCTTTTTAAAGTTAATAATAATTTACAACTTACCCTTTGCAACCCTTACCGTATTGTGCTAAGAAATACCTTTGCATTCCAGCCTCATCTGTCGAGGCAGATAGAGTATTTAGCAAGACCGTCTATCGATGATAGACGTACTAAACTTAAGGCAAAAACAGTCGACAAGCTTATTTTTATACAAAAAAAATAATATTTTGTAAAAATTTCTTAAAAAAATGTATATCTTAAAAAGGTGTATGTGAATTTTGTAAGTGTGATACTACACAATAAAAGCTACAATTTCTTCATACACATACTAATGGCCAATACTATCGTCCAATATCGATAGTCAATACTATCGATATTTTTCCACCTCTAGTACATACATACGTCGCTTTCTTTCTCTTTTTGCTTTTCGCTACACTATATTTTCCTTCTTACTCATGTAATATTTTGAGTTTTAAAAATTTCACTCTCCATTTTTGCGACACTGCCGCCTAAGAAGTTTCACTTCAAAAACGTGTTAATTTTTCATCATAAATTCATAAGGGCTGTTCAGGATCTTGTGCATGTGCTCCTGGACTTGCATATTCGTCGCATTTGTAAATTCACAACAATAAAATGCATACGGTTGACATGGCAGCAAGCAAAAAATTTGCAAATGCAATTCCACCTGCAAACTACCATTTCCACAACATCCTGAACACCCCTATTAATATCGTACAAATTATTTCAAATAAACCAGGTGTTTACCTTATACTATTTCTATACGCATTTTAGGCGCATAAAAAAACTTCAGCGAAGAAAGACTCTTAACATAGTTGACGGCAAAGAAAGACGCGTTAAAATATTTGACGGCGAAGGACGCGTAAACTTATTTTCGCGGTCAACTATGTTTGCGGGTGTAATAGCATGTACATTCCGTTAATAGTTTTTGGGGAATAGTGCTGAAGTGGTAGTCCTTCGCCAAGTATAAATCTGTGGTCTTTCTTCGCCGAAGTTTTTCTTAAGCGCCTTTTTTCGTAAAATTTTTGTATGCGTCCGTTTTCGCCGTCGAAGCACTAGCGCGCCTTTATTCATGTCTAGTGACGATATTATTATTATTAGGTATTTATACCTTGTATATACCACTTCATGGATGTACAATAAAAAAAGAGATTTGGATATTGTTTTTCCATTACTGCTTACTTTATTAATTTAAGTTAAAATTAATAATAATAATCTTACAGCCAGTAGGTTCCGTTTTCATTCCAGAGTTTTTACCATCGTCATTTATTTACCATCGTATACGCGGTACTACGCTTGACGTATACGAGGTACTCCGGGATGAGCGACGATATAGTTCAATAAGCCCAATTTTTAATTGTTTAATCTTAATCTTAAAATATATACAATGTGGTTGTTCGCGCTGATTAGGTATTTCATTGATTCTTACAAAGAAGTTGGAAACTGTGTCCCTATGTACTTATTTAAAAACGTCATTTAGACTCTGGTAATGTTTACGAAGATATTAACATTCATTCATATGCATCTAATACGGGAAGGCTGATTTTCTAAAATATGTTTTTACAGCCTTAAAAGGATTTATTTTTCAAAAATGCAAATAAAAATTGATTTTCTTTGGTTTTTAAACTTTTTCTATACGTACTATATAAAAGAGTTTGTGATGACCTGAATTGTTAATCTAATAAAAAATTGGTTATTTTTCCTTACATTTGGTAACTTTTTCGTCTAAACTTGGTTAGAAAGTTCTTTGAGCGGCGGCAACACTGGCCTCCGCACATTGGACTGCTCAGTCCGCCTAAAACGTGTTGTGTGTTGCTAAGAGGGGGAAGAGAGTGCGAGTTTACCTCGTCCGTTTTAGTCCTCGAATACTGCGGATTGACGTTGGACTGACGCATGTCACACATAGACAACATGTTCTGTCCCAGCAAAAACTTTGAACTTTTTGGGAAGTACTTATTTTTGTATCAATGGAGTAAAGCAATACAAGTCGCCTCAAGACAAAAGGTAAGCGGTTACTCTCGAAAAGTGGTTCCCCAATTTAGGATAACCGCTTACCTGTTCGTTTACAGAATGCATTATTATAACATGTGCATGTCATTGGAGGTAATCGAATAAATGTAAAATTTTTTGCCTTTGCATAACATGTAATGGATAAGCGAAAATTGTCTTGAGGCGACTTGTATTGCGTTACTCCATTGATACAAAAATAAGTGCTTCCCCAAAAATGGAAAATTTTTGCTGTGGTGGATTGCTTAGGTCGACTGAATGTAGTGGTGTAGTGGTTCGCAGTGCACGCTACCATTCCGCAGGGCTTGGGTACAAGCCCGTTTCAACACAACATTAAAAAATAAAAAAACCAAAAACGTGTTTTGTATTATTATTATTAATATGTTTGTGAAACTAGAATAATGTCTTGTTACATGTTATGAAAACTTGTATATTTTGTTTAAAATAAAATTAATTAGCAAAACAAATCGTTATTTATTAACATCTAAAGCTTTTTGATAAATAAATAAGAAAACTGGATATTATTTTATTTTCTAATCTCTGCACATGGATACTCTTCAAAGGATCTTTCAGGCGCTTGAGAAAAACAAATTTTAATTTATTAATTGATCACATCAAGTTGATATTTTTTGTTTGTAAATTTAACTCTTGTATTAAATCCCAAATATTAAAAAAAAATCTGCCTTCTCAAAAAATTCCATTGTGGCAAAGCTATGCTTAATATTTACATCTGGAGAAATGTCAAAAATCTGCCTACCTGCTGACCTACAGTTTTACGCCGACTCCGAACGGCGATTGTATTTTTAGGGGAAGCAGTTTTTCACGGCAGAAATACACTCGGAGGTCGGCCATTGCCTGCCGATTGGCGATCGATGTTCAGAAAACATTTTTTGCGATGGTGCTTTGACCAGAGCTTAAACTCCGGCCCCGCGAAGTGGTACCGCGCACTGCTACACCACAGCGGCCGCATTTGTTTTGGATTAATTGCCAGATATTAAGAGCGCAATTACTAGATTTCAGCATAAAACAAAACAATAATTAAGTGAAAACTTCAAAACAAAGTAATGTTTAAAAAAGGTTTTCTATGTTTTTCAAGCTTATATTTAACACGAGCACTCAAATGAATAAAGTAAAATGCTGTAACGAAAGATTCTTAGAAAGGTTTTTTAAAACCGCACTAAAATAAATAAAACAAGTAATTTTTAAGCAAAAAACAAAACCGACTTCAATTCTCATATAAAAATTTAAGATTACCGCTAATTTCTTCATGATGCAATGATCGGATCTAAACCAAATTAATATGGGACCACCTCGGAGACACTGCCTTTCCGATAGAAAAACAATAGAAAATGTCGAAATCGGTTGACGTGGTCCAAAGTTGTGAAGTAACATAGGTACATAAAAAAAATATTCCAACGAATTGATAACCATCTCCTTTTTTTAAGTCGGTTAATAAAATAAATTTAGGCTTTCGTTGACGTTACTAAAACTCAAATTGGTTCGCCTTCTCACAACTAGCTCGCTTCCAAATGGGTGTTTGGTTAGGATTCTTCGTGTAAACACCGGAACTCGTGAGCTGTTTGAACGGATCCAAAATAATCGCTTTTGGCCACTGCCTAGTGAATGGCTGTCAAAAACATTCCCCACATGCACGGACTTCTGCACCCGATTCAATCCTCACATTTGACACTCATAATAGTAATAATATTTTAGCACTTATACTTTTGCTAACGAATTCGCGATGAACATCTTTATGTTGTTACACAATTGGTGGGACCCATGATAAAAACATTACAAGTTAAACTCATTCTCTCAATTCGTCGGCCATGTTTTTTTCTGACGTTTGCCAGCATTTTAAAATCATATAAAATTTAAAATAAAAAAATTCCAACAAGCATTTCAGTAAATGTTTTTAAAAATAACGTAAAGTAAGTTTGCTATAATAAGCGTTAAATACGTATTTTTAATATTAAGCTTATTAAAAGTTTTTTAAATAAACCTTTAATAAGCTTTGAGAGCGAATGTTTATAAATAACTTAAACTTATAAATGAAATGCAAATGCCAACGACATGAAGTAGTAAATATAACATTATTCAATCGTAAGTGACGTGTTTACGTTTTTTAAAATATATTATTAAAAGAAAAAATTAAATAAAACCGATGCGGTAAAAAAAATCCAATCCAGGACCCGCTGCGCTAATCGGTGGAGCACTCGAGTCTTCAAATGATGAGTTCTCCTTATCCTTTCTTAGTTTAACATTCAATTAAAAATGAATTAAATTTTTCCAGGAAAGTACAGCAATGAGAATGGCGGCGATGAAGCGGAATATATAGCTGCATCGATGTCGTTTTTCCAATTTGCCAATAACCGCATGTAATTGAGAGCACACAACAAGATGTAATAATTAATTTTTTTATGCTTAATTTTTGTGTGTTATCGTGAATTTTGATGCTAAAATGTCTATTCCCTATTTATATTTTCGCGACTGTAGATGAGTCCGCCGAAAATTCGCATTTCGTTTAGTTTCTAGATGTTAAGCAATCTATGTATGAGTTTTTAATGAAGTATCTTTAAATAAAGGGTTATAAAAATGTTTAGAAAAAGATTTATTTTGAAAATTTTTAGTGAGTTTATATTCATACGCTTACAAACAACTTTTTTTGAACCTTTATTATAAGTTTAAACTTTTACGCTTTCTTTTGAACATTTATTACAAGTTTATATTTCTACGCTTATAACCAGGGAACGGATTTTTAGGACCTAAAAACCTATAAAAAAGGCAAAATAAAGTAACGAAATAGGCTGGAAAAGGCAAAATAAAATAGCGAAAAAGGCAGGAAAAGGCACTAGGTATTGCAAAAAAGGCAAAAAATGGCAAAACAAAATAGCGAAAAAGGCAGGAAAAGGCAAAAAAAAAGGTATTGCCAAAAAAGGAAAGTAAGGCACTAAAAAAAGACAGAAAATATGAAGAACAATCAAAAAATATATTTTTATATTACAAGTAAAAAGAGAAAAACTTTGAACTAGTTTAATTATATGAAAAATTTTTACTTTGAATCTTTGACTATTTTATCCTTTCGAGTTTCTAACTCATAAAACTTTAATCTGTATAGTTGTAGTAACATTGAACCATAAAATGCATTTTGAAGTTTTCTGGCAGCATTTTCATTCGATTTTCGCGAAGAAAAGCCTTGAATGTTCTAAATGTGCGCTCGACGTAAGTTGATACAAGTGGAGCCCAATTTAAATATGGAACGTTTGAAACGTTCATATTATCAGAAATAAGGGCGTTTTCCTCGCCCTTTACAATTTTATCCACACCCCTTATTGTCTTCAAGCCTACGTTAGCTGAGAAAACGGCTTTGAATTTTTTCAACACCAATTTGGCAAGAGGTCATTGTGCTTCTATAAGCCGCATGGGCATGTGTATATTTTTTAATCTTAAAAAAAAAATTGTAAATGCTATAATCACTTTTTTAAAGGTAGAAAAGGCAAAAAAGGCAAATATCTTAAAAAAGGCAAAAAAAGGCAACTTCAAATGTGTATATATGGATTCAGGCAAAGCTAAATCGTGGACATTCTTAATCGAATATACTCTTTAGCAGAA
>NW_023458555.1:74933783-74960698 GCF_013731165.1 Rhagoletis pomonella | reverse complement strand
AAATCAACTTCTACAAATTTACTTGAATTAACATCCTATATCTCAAAAGCATTTAGTGAGAGCAAAACTGTTGATGTTATATATACTGATTTCAGTAAAGCATTTGACAAAGTGTGCCACTCGTTGCTCATCTATAAACTTGATCTTCTTGGTCTTCCACCTAATTTTCTACGTTGGATCTCTTCATACCTCTATGATAGATCACAAAGGGTATTGTTTAAAAATACTATCTCTGACGTCATTGATGTTACTTCAGGAGTCCCTCAGGGTAGCCACCTAGGCACGATTCTGTTCTTGCTTTTTATAAACGATATTTCTACAGATAAAAAATTCTCCAAAATTTTAATGTATGCAGATGATGTAAAACTTTATAAATCGTACGTTTCAATTAAAGAAAGGTCTTTGCTACAATCAGACTTAAACAGCATGGCTTACTGGTGTAAAGTAAATCTTATGCCTCTAAATCTTAAGAAATGTAAAGTAATGTGCTTCTCGCGAAGAGCTGTTCTGCCAGTTTCTTATATAATAGGTAACCATAACCTGGAACAGGTATACAATTTTGTGGACCTTGGTATCACAATTAATTTTAGTCTTCACATTAATGTGACAGTCAACAAGGCAAAAGGTGTACTTGCATTTGTGAAACGATTGTCAAAAGAATTTAGTGACCCTTATATCACTAAAACCGTGTTTGCAACATTAGTTAGGCCGATTCTGGAATACGGCTCGGTGGTTTGGAATCCAAGGTATCAAATTTACTCAGACAAGATAGAATCAATTCAAAAACAATTCCTACTTTTTGCTTTAAGAAATTTCCGATGGGATTCTCAATATAGTCTTCCACCTTATACGAGTCGCTTAAAACTTATTAACCTTCCTACACTTGCCAGTCGCAGGGAAATGCTTGGTATAATTTTTATGGTTAAATTACTGACAGGCTCAATTTCAAGTCCGTCTCTTCTGGCTGATGTAAGCTTTAATGTTCCCTCACGCGTATCAAGACACTTTTGTCCCATATTTCTGAAAGCTTGTAAAACCAATTTTGAATTGCACGACCCACTCCGTTGCTTATGCCAGGATTTCAACTCTCATTCCAGCACGTTTGATATATCAGATCCGCTTTTCAGCATTAAGAAAGCGATACTCTCCTCTCTCAATAAGTGAATTATTGACATAAATACATAAAATCAGCTGATGAATTTAGTTCTGTAGCTGAACAGTTTTAGATCTCGACACTTAACAAACTCCTGCCTATCGTGACTCGGCACAAAAATTTAAAATATTGGTTCCGTACGTCATGCGGGCGGGAATGGAGGGTAAAAACCGTTGGGATATTATTATTATAAATGTTGCTCGCACCACTCGAACTCCGGTCCTAAGGAGTGGTGGTACGCACTTCTAGCCATTCAGACAAAGCGACCAATTGACACTCGTCACGAAAATGTGGAGATGAATATTAGCCCCTCACGGGGAAATTTACAAGATTTTCGAATGAAATTTTTCCACGATGTGAAATATATGTAATATGTCAAGTAATTTTGAATCATTGTCTCAAAAGTGCTGCTTTTCATTTCACTTTTGGATATGTAGGCAAATGCTTTCATATTTGTGTGCATTTGTACTAGGATTTTGGAGCTTTGAACTAAAGAGCCACTCTTTTAATTGAACTAGTTCATTAGCTCGTTCATTGAAGTGTTACACCCAGAAAAAGGTTTAGTTATAATTACCAAGATTTGGTTATAGTGACCAAGTGGCATAGTTGGATATGGCGAAATAAATATCTAGTTCACGAAAGTCTGCAATTTACTTGGCTCTTCTAGTTGGGACAAATGTATATTTGTTAATAATTAAAAAACGACTACCTTGAGTGGACAATATTGTTAGTTGAATAAAATTGTTGAGCAAATATAAACAATGCTTTGGTTGATACAAGTTGATTAACTCAGTGAGAGGGGAGACAGTGTTGCCAAACATGGGCTTTTCCTACCAAAACTGGTAGGTTTTTTCCATTTGGTAGGTTGGTAGGCTTGATTGGATTTTGGTAGGTTTCGGGACTACGAGTAATAGTTATTTGAGAAAAATATAAAATATGTATCTCCAAACATTTTAGCGATTTTTTTTTTACATGAATACTTCACCGGTGCGTTCGTATAGCGGCGGCCGCAAACATGATTCCTCAGTACAAACGTATACCCTTATTATTGCCAATATACAATGCGAACATCCATATACACTTTATGGCGTACTTGGACAAGATTCCAGGAAAGTCTGCCAATGGGCTTGTACCCAACCATATTCTGGGCGGAGGTCTTCGCAAGCGAAGTCTGTGTTCGCGAATTTTATCGTAGAAGGCAAATGAGGCCAGAATAAATATTATGTCAGATATTCAGGCAGCGTTATAAGCCTTAGAGTCTTTTAAAACGGCATCAAGGCTTGTGAACTCTTGCACCACCCGGGAGCCCACAATAGCGAGATAAGAACTCGCGGGTTGACTTGTCAGTCGTAACTCCAAATTGAGTCTGCCTTTATTTAATTATACAATTCTTAATCTAACCTAAGCTGCTGTCGGTTGTTGTCGCTGTCACTGCAATTTTTGGAAGCTGTTTCCTTTTGTTTTATTTCCATAATGTATTTGATGATGCTTCGGTTGCTGTCGCTGCCGCTGCAATTTGAGGAATCTATTTTATTTTGTTTTATTTCCATAATGTATTTGATGATGCTCCGGTTGCTGTCGCTGCCGCTGCAATTTTAGGAATCTATTTTATTTTGTCTTATTTCCATAATGTATTTGGTGCTGCTGCCAGTTATTGTAACTCGTTGTCTGTTGTGCTATTGCTTTGTCATAATAATAATTATTCCAGAGAATTTGATATTTAAGACATTTGTGCAGGTGCACCAGATGCGACATCATTTGAATAGCTAAGATTATCAGTGTCAGCAGTTTCGGTGGGAAAGCGGTTGCATTCCTTAACTCCCCCCTTTGTTAGATGAATTGTCCCGATTCAAAGATGAATAGTAATTGATCCTTTCCATCATTTGATCAATGGACATTGCTGGTTTTTGCATCGGAATTTGATCGATGTTAACTTTAACTTTGGTTTTCTTATTTTCTCGACGTTTACAAATTATTAGTATTGCTATTATTAAACTTATAATAACTATTAGACTGTAATTCATTATTTTGCTTTTTTTGGCTTCGTATCTGAGTTCTGTAATTTGCTGAATATTTTCAATATTTCTAAAATGCATATCTTCCATACTTAAATTCTTCATGATTGTTATATTAATTAATCTGACTGGGTTTGGTAAAAGTTGTACTGCGAGAGGTTTATGATGTTTATAAGTTACTTTATCAATTTCAATATTACAGTCTTCAAATCGTATCAAATAATTTCCGTTAATAGTAAAATTGTTAGAACTACAGTTGTGATATATAGTTTGATTCTTTGCATTGATTACATAAACATGGTTTGTATCCATTTCAATTACTTTTGATTGGTTATTAATCATATATTTACAGTGCATTTTACTCTTAAATAAATTTTCGATACATTCATCTTTATATTCTTCTAATTCTTTCTTGAAGGAAGTCTTTTTATATATAACACCATTTAGTGATAAGATTTCATTTTCTTGGATATAAATTTCTGCTTGATTAACATTGGGTATAGGTTGAACATAGATTGATTGATAGGTTTCTTTAGTAAAACAGGGAATTTAACTAATATTACAATATTTCCGTTATGAGTGACAATCACAATTTTGATCTTACTTAATTTTTCA
This sequence comes from Rhagoletis pomonella, assembly GCF_013731165.1. NCBI lineage: Eukaryota > Metazoa > Arthropoda > Insecta > Diptera > Tephritidae > Rhagoletis > Rhagoletis pomonella. The sequence continues at coordinate 74,956,915 of NW_023458555.1, read as the reverse complement.
AAAGTAGTATTAAAGTTTAAACTGTCGTCATCTGTGATAATATCCCTGCTCAGAAGGTTATTTTGGCTTGTCATTAGGATTTCTTTGATTCTTATGATGTTAGTCTCAATATACATTAGATTTTCTAACAGTTTGTTAGTCCACTTTTCTTTTGATAATTTGTTTAATTCTGTGTTAACTTCATTAATATTTTGAAACAATTCCTTGTAATGATGATTTAGATTAGCAGTGATAGTTTTAATTTCATGGTTAAATTTCTCATTAATATTTTTCTGAAGATTGATTTGTTCAATTGCATTATGTGCGTTCACTGTGTTTACTTCTAACTTTCCTTCTATTTCTTGACGATCTTCATCATCCATTGTGCCATAAATATATTTCAATCCTGTTCCCATAAAATTAAATAATCCTCTTTTCTGAATTCTATTATGTGGAGTAAGTGTGTCTATCTGAGTTCGAATATGCTTTATTTTAGCCATCATAAGTGGATTAGGTTCTATTTCTTTAAGCACTAGTGCTTCTAAATTGTCAACTTGTTGTTTATACATTGTTGTGTTAATTAAATAGGTAATTCTATCGTACCTTTCAATTAATTTTACTTTGTCTAGCTTCAGAAGTGAATATCCATTTCCGTGATTAAGATCTATGATTTCGATTTGTGCTGTGATCAAAGGGATCGCCATACAAATTAGGAAGAGGTGGAACATTGTGAACCTAAAAGATTTTAGGATTTTATATTATCTTTATGTATTATCCTGTTTTTATTTTTGATCATTATTTTATTTCCTAAATCTTCTTTGACCACTTGTTTTTTATACCTAGGTTTTAGTTTACTTTGATATTGATTATCTTTTTCGAATATTATTTCATTTTCATTAAATGTCCGCATTTCTCTTTTTTTATTTCTACTACTCAATGTCGTTATTTGTGCGTCTTTTAGCTTGTTAGGCAAATCGTCATGCTTAACTTTATTATAAAGAATTTCGAAAGGCTTTTTGTCTGTTACTGAGTGTACTGTTTGATTATAGGATTGGGCTGCTCTAATTATTACTTCTATATCATTTACTATTTCAAACTCCTCCCTAATGCATTTTGCAATTTCTATTATTGTGGAGTGGACTCTTTCTATTTGTCCATTAGTTGTTGAATGCTTAGGGTCGCAAAATTTTATTTGTATTTTCATTCGTTCTGCAAAAGATTTAAATTGTGCTGAACTAAATCCCGGTTCGTTATCGCAAGTTATCCTCTTTACCGCTGGGAAGCTTTGTAAAGCTTCTAATACTTTATCTTGTAGTTTAGTTTTATCATCAATGTGTTTAATCACCAAAAATTTTGAGTATGCGTCTATTAAAGTTAAGAATTTTAAGTTTAGCGCAAAGAATATGTCAATGTGAATCTGTTCTCCCTCCTTGTTTGGGATTGGTGCCTCGCCAATTGGAATTTGTTTAGGGTGTCTATCGTATTTATTTTTATTGCAGATATGCAGTTTCTAATAAATTGTTTGAATTGTTTTTTCATTTCAGGCCAGTAGTAGTCCTTAAAAATCTGTTTGATATTTTCCTTATAGTTTCTGTGTGCCCTAGTGTGAGTTTATCTCACAATCTTCTCCTGGTCTTCTTCGTTAATTACATCCATTGCTATTACGTCTGTATGAACAATTTTCTTTGCTATTCTATTCCTTAAAATTTGTTTTACTTCATATAAGTCTTCCATATTACAATGAATTCGTGTTAGCAGATTTTTATTCAATCGTTCTCCTATAATTTCTTTTAAAAACTCCAAGTCTTTATATTTTATATGATGTCGAAACGAATTAAAATTTTTCGTTCTAAAATGGTCATTCGTACTATCCTTGTTTAATACTATTTGCTGTGGAAAGGAGTTTAGAGGTTTCTTAATTGTTTTAATGTGAAAAATATCTAAACTTTCTGCTGAATGTGCAGTTTCTGTTAGGTCGTCGTTGGCATTTTCTAAATTATTATTGTTTAAAAACTGTCTAGAAAGAGCATCTGCTATATGATTGGTATTCCCTGGTTTATATATAATTTTAGGTGCATATTCCTCTATCAAGACGTGCCACCTTTTCATTTTAGAATTGGGGTTTCTTGCCGATACTGCGAAAATTAGAGGTTGGTGGTCTGTATGAATTTCTAAATCCGCTACTCCGTATAAGTAGTTTCTTAGACTCTTTAACGCCCATACGATTGCGTATAACTCCTTTTCGTTTGTCGCATAATTTCGTTCAGTTTTGTTTAGGGTTTTTGAAATGAACGTAATGGGCTTATTATCTTGTGCTAGTACGGCTCCAATTGCTTCATTGGATGCGTCTGTTGTTAGTATAAATTTCTTGCTAAAATTTGGTTGTGTCAATTCTACTTGTTGAATTAATTCGTTTTTTAGTTTGTCTACTGCGTTTAATGCCTCTTTATCTAATTCAATTATAACTTTTTTTGACTGATTTTGAGAAACTCTTCCGTTTTCTCCTGCTAAATACTTTGTTAATGGCTTTGTTATGTGTGCATACTTGTACACAAACTTTCTATAATACCCTGTCATTCCTAAGAAGCTTCTTAATTGCCTTAGCGGTCTTGGTACAGGATAATTCCTTATTGTTTCAATTTTCTTTTCGTCCGTTTTAATAACATTATGAGCTACTTGGTAGCCCAAAAATTCTACGTTTGACTTGAAAAATTCTGATTTCTCAAGTGATATTTTCATATGTGCTTTTTGCAGTGTATTTATTATTTGAACTAAATGTTCATAGTGCTCGTCAGCGTTGCTAGAGTAAACTATGATATCGTCTATATAGACGTGACAAAATTTTCCTACGTATGAACGAAGGATATTATCCATAGCTCGTTGGAATATTGAAGGAGCATTCCGTAATCCAAAAGGCATTCGAATATATTCGTATTTGCCGTTGTTCACGGAAAATGCTGTTTTTTTCAATATCTTCTGGTTTCATTAATATCTGATGGAAACCCGATTCTAAATCGATTGTAGAGAAAACTTTCGCTTTTCCTAAATTGGAAAGTATTACATTGCAATCTGGGATGGGATACTTGTCTGCTATCGTTTTCTCGTTTAACTTTTTGTAATCAATAACCATCCTCATTTTTGGAGTACCGTCTTCATTGGTACCTTTCTTGGGAACCACCCATATGGGTGAATTATAGGGGCTCTTGCTTTCTCTTATAATATTTTGTTTTATCATTTTTCTTATTTCTTCATTATCAAATTCATTGGCTGATAGCGGGTAAGGATATTGCTTACTCCAAATAGGACTGTCTGTAATAGTCCTGATTTCTGCGTTTACTTCCGTTCTAAAAGGTAGCGACGTATCTATTTTCCCATGTTCATTTAAAATCATACTTTTTATTTCCCCTATTTTATGCTCGTTGTTTTCTTTTAAGTTATTTATTTGTCCTAGCTCGATTTCGTCAAGGGTGTAAAATTTCTCTTTTTTTCCATTTGTTAAGAGTGTATTATCTTCAAAATTTAATTGTATTTTCGCTTTGCTTAGCAAATTCATTCCTATTAGTATATCGCTTTCTAAATTTTTAACTTCATAAAATCGTGTTGAGTGGTTAAAGATGTCTGCATTATAACAATGCGTAATTGTTGTATAACCATTTATCGTTCTTACGCGTTTTGCAATTTCTAATTGCTCTCTATTAGGTAGAATGTTTGGTTTACAGAAGCAATTTGTTGCTCCTGTGTCTATCAATACTTTTAATTTTCTGTTTGTGCCTCGCAGTTGTCTGAATATGCAAGGCAAGGGGTTGCTTCGTCTAAAAAAGCATTATCCTGTATATTGTTAATTCTTTGTTGTTTCGGTTGGGGTTGATGACTATTACCTGACCCGAAACTTCTTTTTGGCGTTCGCTCTTCCGGGTTATTATTAGATTGGTAGTTAGGCTTATAAGTATTCTGCCTTGGTTGAGAGTTGGTTTGTTGTTTAAATTGGCCTGAACTATCCACTTCCATCGGTTCTGGCTTAGGTTGATTTTGCCAACCAAAATTTTTATAACTGTTGTTCTGTTGACCGGCACGTTGGTCAAAACGTAAACTATTCGAATGTTGATTATAACTATTTGGTTTAGGGAAATTCTTATTATTATTGTTAGAATTCCTATTTCTGTTCATTTGACTTCTGGCTTGACTGAATTCATTAGCGATTGGATTCTTGGTTAGACTCCATTTCTTGGGCCTTAGCTAATGCATTGGGTAGATCTGTGGGGTTAATGGCCATTAAAATATTATTTAAAGGATAATTTGATCCTGTTATAAAAACTCTCAGTGCATCTGACCGATGTCTTTTGTTGTATTCTTTAGTTATCTCTGAGCTATTCCCGTAGGTCATAATACTTTTATAAATCATTAGTGTCAATTGCGAATTCACTTGGTTATAATAATCTACTAAGTTCAAATTCGTTTGCCGTATTAGATTCAATTCTTGTTCTAATATATGCAGAGGACGTTTATCTGCATAAGCAAAGTCTAGTCGGCTTATGATGGCCTCAAAATTAAGAACTGTGCCATGATTTGTTAGAGTATCGTTGGCTTCTTGTGTAATTTTATTCCTGAGAATAGTTAGTGCGGCAAAATATTTCCTACTTCCTTTAACGTACAATGAAATAGTGTTATGAGCTGCTTCTCTCTAGCTCACGTAGCCCTTACCATTGAATTCGGGTAATGATTTTATGATATCTAAAGTCTCATTACATTGAATTGTTTCTGCAATGCTTTGTGTCTCGAATTCTGTCACATTATGTGTGCCTGTCACATTTCTTAATTGAAGTCTTAATTTCTCTATTTCAATTTTTAAATCAGGTGTCTGAGCTGCAATAAGTTGTGCTAAAATTTCACTATCCGTACTCATTTTGTCCCTTTATAAATTTATTCACTTTGTCGCTTTACAATTTATTCCCTTAAAATTATTCACTTAAAATTAATTTGTTTACTTTTCTCCGGTGGTAGGATACTTGATTGCTGTGATTTCTGGCAGAGCTCCTTCGTCCTTTGGAGGTCCTTAATGTCCAGATATCTTGGATAACTTGATTGATGAGTCTCAAACTACGTCAATTTAAGTTAGTTGATTGTGGGCACAGAAAATAAAAATTAACACTTATTGCTTTATTTCTCCTTTTTTTTATCCCAAGGATACTTTTTATAGCAATATTGAAAACTTTGATCATAAGGATTGTCCGAAGTCCTTTTCCGATCAATAATTAATTTTTATATTCTTATGGCCCCTTCGTTGGGCGCCAGATAAGAACTCGCGGGTTGACTTGTCAGTCGTAACTCCAAATTGAGTCTGCCTTTATTTAATTATACAATTCTTAATCTAACCTAAGCTGCTGTCGGTTGTTGTCGCTGTCACTGCAATTTTTAGGAAGCTGTTTCCTTTTGTTTTATTTCCATAATGTATTTGATGATGCTCCGGTTGCTGTCGCTGCCGCTGCAATTTTAGGAATCTATTTTATTTTGTCTTATTTCCATAATGTATTTGGTGCTGCTGCCAGTTATTGTAACTCGTTGTCTGTTGTGCTATTGCTTTGTCATAATAATAATTATTCCAGAGAATTTGATATTTAAGACATTTGTGCAGGTGCACCAGATGTGACATCATTTGAATAGCTAAGATTATCAGTGTCAGCAGTTTCGGTGGGAAAGCGGTTGCATTCCTTAACTTAGCGAACCGCTGTGGAGGGTCGAGGGACATGAAGAGTTTGAAGGCAACGAAAGGGCAAACTGTCTTGCAAAGAGTGGAGGCCAAATGCGTTTGCATGGTTCCGAGCCTTTCTACGGTACATCTAAAGGATACACTGCAGACCTACTTAGGAGCTAGCTGGGAATTGCTGCACACTAGCGGAACTCGAAGGGAATAAGACAATCAAAGAGATTCATAACTTTTCAGGAGGAACTCCAAAAGATACCTTGAACTTAAAACTCTTACTCGCTACCTGACAGCCCACTGCAAGTTAACGTACCGATTAAATTAAAGGGTCTTTGTGTAGAGACTGACTGTAGGTTTTGTGGGCCGGTGAAGGAAACCCCAGAGTATATTCTATGTGCCTATCCACGATGCATGAATAGTAGATTGATGTACCTTGGAAAGGATTGTCTTCTCCATCTAAAATTTGGAACATGGCATCATCCAAAGTGCTGAGCTTTTTAAATAGTCTAAGGTTGGAGCGATTACAATTAGGATTTAGCACAATACATCTTCTTAGGTCGCAACGCGGGTATCTCCGACGTAATAATAATAATATAGTCACTTGAAACGAATAAAGACGCTCGTGTGTTTTGACGCCGAAAAAGGATGCGTGAAAAAAGTTTGCGAAAAAGAGACGCTTAAACATGGATTCAACATCATTCCGAAAAAACTCTTTGGGGAATTCGTATACTCGCAAACATAGTTGACCGCGAAAATAAGTCTTCTTCGTCTTTCTTCGCAGTCAAAGAGGTTAACGGGTCTTCCTTTGCCCTCGCCTATGTTAAGAGTCCTTCTTCGCCGAAATTTTTTTACGCGTCTTTTTTCGCTGTAAACTTTTGAGCTCGCGTCTTTATTCGTATCTAATGACGATATGTATGTATGTACAGTAAAATGAATCGTTATACTCAGCTAATTTGTTTTTATTGTACTAGCTGTGTTTTAGTTTTACTAAATGTTATGTTAGCTATGTTTTTAATAAATTTGACATTGAAAAAAAAATATCAAAACTCAAATAAATGTTTGGTAGGTTTTGGTTGGTTATGGTAGGAAATTTTGGTAGGAAAAAAATGTGTCTGTGGCAACACTTAGGGGAGACCAGTATGTTTGCATGTATGTATTTATATAAAAAAATATTTATTGGTTCAAAAATGGTGGGTAGGCACTTCGTCGTCTAGTGGATATGACAAAAGCCGCAAATATCCGGCTCGAAGGACCATGAATAAACCTCGTAGATCTATTGTTGGGTGGCGAGCGTATCGGCATTAATTATTTAAGTGAGTGGCATAAAGGTTTCGCTTACGGCATTGCAACCCACACAGATTTAAAAAAATGAAGTTAAAATATGTCGAGTATATTGATCTCAACTGATAAGTGTTAGACTTTTGTCCATCAGCAGGTTTAATTTTTTTTTTTTTTAATAAGGACCTGTATGTACATTCGTGAAAATCTTTATTGCCATGTTCTGGTCCTTCGAGCCTTCATGGTCCATCGGAACCGAGATTTTTAATACAGTCCACATTTAAAGTACCAGCACAACACACTGAGCTTCAACAACGAGCGATTTTTGTTAACCACATCAGCACACTACCGCTTTTTTAACACCAACGCTTATCCCTGCGATATTGCCAGAGATTCAGCCAGCTGTGCCACAAACCGACAACCGACAACTACAGCACCAACAAACGCAAACACAACCACCTCGTGCAACGAGAATGTATTGCAACCAAATAACTGAGAAACTAAGGTACGTGGTACCATTTCAAATGCACAACATTCCAAGATATGAGAAATAGTTTAAACTAGATCCACGCGAGTGAAGTGATTTGCGAGAACAGTTAAATTTAACAAAGAAAAGTTAAGTTAAAAAAATAGCATACGAGCTGTGTCCATTTATCCGCGATTGGCAATCACAGTTTTAACTGGTGCACCGTGCACCCATTATCGACCGTATACACATTACAGTGAACAGTGTCACATCTAATAGGCTCGACGTGCAACACAGTTGGTTTCAGGTTCACGTACACGGCAATCATTTTTTATTTTGCCACTTGCCACACTCAATTTGCACGTGCAAACATCAAGTTTACAAAGCACTGGTTAATATCAATAATAATTTTCGATCTGCATTAGTCATTTATTCGTGCATCACATTTTATGTAAAATTTGCATTAAACTCTTAAACACTTGTTCGGTGGTCACATAGCCTCATTTTTTTTTTCACTTTCACGTTTTTTTCACACAATCACTTCTGAGCGCTGGATTTAGTCCATTTTTGTATTATATGCCTGTTAATTTCACATATTTATCCAAAATTACATATTTTTGATATTCAACTAGCGACGTTGAGTGTATGTTATAATTTGGCATACATATATCTATAAATATATCCATACACATAAGTATATACGTACATTCGTCGCACTGTTGGGTGGCGAGTAGGTACATAGATTACGCACATAAAAAGAATAAAGATTTTGATCATCTGCAAGAAAAACAAAATTAATCTGTGGGTGTTTTTGAATTTTTCTCCTATTCGATTATTAGTGGAAAGCAATTTAGGTTGGTGTTTAATAGCACGCCAAAATACTCTTTTCGCAACTTGGCAAAGGTTTCGCTTATTCATCGGCATACGACCGGTCGGCAAGCTTACGGTATACACATAATAAAAACCAGATTTTGATCTGAGCAATACCATATTTATTTCATAAAAAATAATCTGAAAATCAACTACCGTGATGGAATAATTTATTCGCTTAGCCGAGTCGGTAATAGAATTCGAGGCTGATTTTAGCAGCACGCCCCCCACAGAACAAAATAAGCACGGTCTTGCTATTCAGCAAGAAGAACTTAAGGCTATGTGGGAAAAAACAAAAGCAGCATACGATATACTTATAAACCAAGAAGGTTTACAGAAAGAGGATATAAGAGCCATCAGAAAGAAAAATAAAATCTCGTTCGCGTGCTATGTGAAATGCATGTCTGCAATGGCTTCTCTGTGTGAGTCGCTTGTGAACGCAGAGAAGGATGTACAAGATCAGTCTGTAGTGAGCACAATATCTACCTCCCTCCGTGTGATACCGATGTGTTCAAGGGCGACTATCTATCATGACCATCATTCCGTGATATGTTCACGGCCATATACATCCTTAACAAGCGCCTCAGTCCGGTTGATAAGCAATTTCACCTCAACCAAAAGACTCAAGGGGAAGCCAAAGACATCGTGAGAAAGTGTCCACTCACCAATGAAGGCTTCCAAACAACCTGGAAAAATTTATGCGAGAGATACGAGAACAAACGTATCCTCGTAAATACACAACTAAAAATCCTGTTCAATCTTAATTCAGTGGAGAATGAGTGTGGTAGCTCAATAAAAAAAGTTGTAGCGGGATATTATTAATTGCTTATCGTCCCTTAACAATCACCAAATTAACATTTCGAACTGGGACGCGATTATAATATATCTCTGCTCCACCAAACTTCCCGAAATCACGCTGGCTCTATGGGAACAAACCATAGAGCACAAAAATGAAATACCAAAGTGGGAGGATATGGACAAGTTCCTATCCAACAGGTTTCAGACTCTAGAAACCTTATCAGGATTAAAGGGTGCCAAATCCGTAAAAGCGCCAAAGCCGCAAAATACGCGGTACACCCCAGAATCTCCCACGGGAATTTCAAGCTAGCGTAAACAAGCATTCCTGCAAACTTTGTCAAACAAATGAGCATAAGTTACGCAGATGTTCACGATTCCTTAAGCTTACACCTGCTCACAGAGTAGAAATCTTGAAAGCCAATAATAGCTGCCTGAATTGTCTAAGTTCCTTGCATACTGTGTCACGATGCACAAGCGCATTTAATTGCACTACGTGTCACGCGCGATATCACACGCTCCTTTACCTTGAGACAACTCAGCCAAAAGCAGAAACATGCCAGATGCCTACAAGCCCGGTTGACGATATTGCTTCTACATCAAAGCAAGCTCAGGAAAAGCGCCATTATGTTAAAAATAAAATCGTTAAGTCGTGTTACGTAAACACAAATGCAGGTGTACTTCTAGGAACGGCTCGCGTGAATATACATTTCAATGGCATAGATTATTCTGCCCGCGAACTTATTGATTCTGGTTCTGGGTGTTCTTTCGTAACCGAAAGGCTCAAACGCAGAATCAACCTACCATCAAAATGGACGTGTGCCCAAGTTTCAGGCATCACAAACTCCACCTCCGCGCAGGTTAAAGAAGCATGTAGCATAGAACTGCGGTCCCCCGTTGACCCATTGTTCCGCCTACATACAACTATGCTCGTCTAACTAAATTAACTGGAAATCTTCCATCCTGCCATATCAGCGCATTGACTATACAGGCGTTTCCAGATCTAGTCTTAGCAGATAAAAGGTTGTATGTCAACGAACAAGTAGACCTTATACTTGGCGGGGATATTTATCCGCAAATTATTTTGAGTGACTTGAAGAAAAATGTTCTTAGTACACTTCTCGCCCAAGAAACTCTGTTCGGTTGGATATTAACCGGTCGCACTGACGCACCCAATCCAACCAACAATATAGTTTCCTATTTTAGCGAAGTCGCCTTGGACAAGCAGCTTACTGCTTTCTGGGAAGTGGAGGATTTGCCAAAGAACCAAAATCTTAGTGAAGAGGACAAATACTGTGAGGAACTATATAAGAAAACAACTCAACGATCCGAAGATGGGAAATATATAGTTTCACTACCTTTCAAGCAGGATTTCCCAATAAATATCAGCCTAGGACCCTCTCTTAAAAAGGCATGCTCGCAATTCTTCCGGAATTAGACGTGACTTGCCAAGGATCCCGTCCTACGAAAATAATATAGTAGGGTCCTAGCGGAATACGAGTCGTTGGGTCATAAGTCACAAATACTAAATAACATCCCAAGCAAAATATGAAAAGTGGAGATCTCGTCGTTATAAAAGAGGATAACTTACCACCCAACGAGTGGCGACTAGGAAGAGTTGTCAACGTACTCCCCGGTTCCGACAACCGAGTGCGTGTAGTGGACATCGCTACGGAGAAAGGACGAGTTAGGAGGCCCCTCGTAAAATTGGTCCTACTTCCAGCCAACAACGAAGGAAGCGAGGACGGGGAGCCAACAAATACTTCGTAAATAAAAAAATCTTTTAGCGACCCCTACTCTATTCCATTACGTATTAGGCCATTATCATCCCACATCCTAACTGATCGCAGAATTCCACTTCCACCTTTGGAGTGATTCCACCTCAAAATCCCATTTTAATCCCAATTTAGATTTAATATTTATTCGCAATTAGGGTCAAGATGGTTCTTGGCCGGGTTTCCCGGGTCGATCTGGTGATATAGAACCGACCATCTCTAGATCTGTTAGCCACCAAGATTGTCATAGAATATTCTGCCCCAGAAATAGATGAAAAGGTTGAAAAGCTAGGAACCATGATGAGCAATTGACCCCGGCTTATGGAACTTAACCTCCGGATATAAATCAACTGTGTTTTGTGCGTATGGCAATTTAGCCCGGATTGCTCACTGGGTTGCCGGTTTTCCAACCACACAAGAAGCTAAGGCAAAAAGATGCAGACCACACAAAATGCGACGAAAACTGACATAATGCAACAAATTCGTGGGATTCATTGTTTTTGAGTAGCTCATTTTTCGACATGCGTTCATGGTACGAAAAGCGGCAGTTTTTAATATATTTTAGCCAGGGTTGGGTGAAACGTAAAGGAAAACGAGCTTATACTTCCACCCACATGTGTCAAGACCACTCAATTACTAGGTTCGACAACCAGATAATTATTGATAATGATCCCTTATTGGCGTTCACGTACACAAGAGCTCGCATTTATACAAATAATAAAAATTATCTCTATATCTTTTAAGTTTAACATAACTACCCAACAAGCAAAACAAACTTAAAGTGGGGTATTTAGAAGTTTACTAATATTAATATAACAAATTTACTTTAAGTTATATACCTGCAGATATTTCAAGAAAGCAAATACCCAAACATAATTGCTGGGCGAATTGTTTTAGGCGAGCATTCAATTTGGGTATATTTTTTATGATCCCAGTTACACGGATTTTATATGGAGACAAAATTCCATAAGCTCTGTTCGACTATAGATGTAATTTGTTTTTTTTTTTTCTAACGTGCTTGGCAATAACCGTTAGTATATTTCAGGAAGGGGGAAACTCAATGCTCAAGGGAGCCACATATAGGTTTTCCAAATGCTACAAAAAACCAATAAAAGCACATCTACACATTTTTTAGATTGCTGGTCAAACCAGCTACTACTCTTTAAAAGGTAACAAATAAACACGCTCCCGTTTACTACTTGCAATATATTCGCAATATTCTTTCAAATGAGCTGATATACAGTTTAATAAAAAAATAATAATTTAGTCAAATATGACTAAGCACAAAAAGGCACAAAGTGGTAGGCTGGTTCAACCGGATGTCAACCATAGAAAATTATTTTATTATTAGCCAGAAAACATTGCTGGTAGTGAACCAACCTATTATCTCTATGCCAAATGTCTGTCATTAGGATTTGAGACTTTGTCATAAACTCACCCCTCAGATTAGCACTGCAGCATCTTTAAAGTTGCGTGCCCGGGATCAAGGGTTCATTACACAGTTGTCACCATCTGTTTCGTCATTAGCATCCTATCCAGTGCATCGTGTATGCAATCCATTCAGCAACTTTTTCCTTCCACAAAGGTATACGGGGCAGCTTTTCAGCTAGGACCACGATCTCGTACTGCCTAAATTCGGACTTGTATAAGCACCCAATACCGCGAGCGGGCAATGTGTAGCATTAGCCTGGTAACTTTGTTCACAAATATGACATACGGTTAAGCTGTAAAACAAAAAGAGGTTATCAAACGCCTCACTTTGTCATGCATTGCAGATAAGCCATTGGCTATATATGTACATATGTGCATTTAACCTTCGTCAACGAAGACCGCTTGTATGGAGTTTTTCCCATCGCTGCTACATTGTTGCGATCATTATTTGCAACTCTTATCTAAGCCGTAACTCAAGGTAATTGAAGTGCGATGGCTTGCGTGCAGCAGGGAAGGTTAAAATCACTTAATGTATTAATCAGGTCATAGGGGTCCACTGAATATAGCGTTTTATTATCATCTCTAAAACGGTTCAGCCAATATTCGCGGAACTACTTTAGGGCACCGCAAAGTATGCAAAAGTACAGAAAAAGTTTTTTCAAATAACTGTCGTCGCTCGGCATGCAAGTGGCAAACCTCGAGTATATTTCTGCCATGAAGAATAGCTTCTCATAAAAAATACAATCGCCATTCGGAGTCGGCGTAAAACTGCAGGTCCCTCCCCTTTGTGTGACAACATCAAGACGCACGCCACAAATTGGAGGAGGTTGCGGCCAATCAGTAACATAATTAGGGGATTCCCTTAAACTCGTAAAGTCTTAAACCGTGTAAAACTCGTAAGTTACGAGGCTTTTATGGGAACGCCCCCTTTGCGAAAAAGTATAAATAAGTGCGTAAAGTGACTGTTTGACAGATAAACCAGGACTTTGTGAAGCAATTTTTGTTTCGTAGTATTTTCCATAACATCCCGCCATCTTGTCTATATCACCCTTGGCTAAAATACAATCGAAAATGCCGAAAATTAGCAAAAAACCAAAGTCAATACAGTTAGTGGATGAAATTTATTCATTTCATTCGTGTATTATTTTTTTTTTCATTTACTTTCATTATTTTATCATACATTTTAGTATAAAAATTTCGGCCCCTCGGCAACATTGAAGTTTACGAGGTCGTTTGCGCATCAAATTGCCGCGTAAATTTACAAGGGGCTCGTAATAGAGCTCCATACAATATTTGACAGTTCTTTTACGAGGCTCGTAAATTTACGAACTTTGCGAGGTTTACGAGGCTTTTACGAGTTTAAGAGAAGACCCCTAATGTGTAAGCGCCAATCTATTATTAAAATTATTACATACACATGTGCGGATAAATAAACAAGTTTAAGCTAGCTTTACCCGCTATGTAAATGAAAAAAGAGCACACTCAGGAATTTAAATTATTTCGATAGTAATTTATAAACTACTTTTGTTTCAATAATAGCTAATTGAAATTCTCACTTTTCCCCCTGCCACGAACTGATTTGTTTAACACTAGCCGACCCGGCGATCTTCGTCCCGCTCATAATTAGATTTTTAATTTAGTCGTTTTGTTCCAACATTTTCTCCAACAGTCCACGATTTCTATTGGCAAATTCATCGGCTAAGATTTGGTCGTTTGCCTCCTTAAATAAACTAACGAAAGTGTTATGTCCATGAAGAAGGTCCCCGGCGGCAACAATGATCCGGATCTATAGTGAATTTGCCCTAGAAACTTTATCTTATAGTTGGTGGCAATTTCAAAATGGATGTGTATCCTTGTTCAACAGAAATACAATATACATAAATAGACTGAGATGAAATACCTTAAATGCCAGTTTCAAGAAAGCAATTTAAGTAAAAGATTGTTTTTTTTCTGTCAGGTTCTATATTAAATTCAATTAAAAAAATAAATCTCCATTAAATTTCTTTTATTAAACTTGCTTTTAAGGTATTTCGACAGGTAGTGGTTTGAGATTTACCACTGCACAAATCAACCCTGGTATGTCCGAATGAAGCTTTAATGCATAATAATATTGGCAAATCACATCCATTAGGCCAATCGTAATACACGAGAGTTCGATAAACTCAATGGTGCAACAGGTCGATTTAGTCTGACATTCACGGCACCTTTTCTCACTTGTCGATTTTTAGTAATAAGTCGACCTCAGCCTCACCTCACATCTCTTTTTTGCAATTAGACTTCCTTTACCAATTCCAATACATGTTTTGAATATTCGTCAAATCGGATCATAAAAAAAAATTTTTAGTAATAACTCAACTCATTTAGGATTTCACTCACAAACATACCTACAGAAGAATTATATACACATTCAAAGATAAGGAAACGTCAGTACGTTTTTTACTTTGCCATGCCCTCTTTTCAAATAGCCTACTTTTCTCCATAAGTATGGGATTGATTTCATATATCTCCATACGAAGTTCCAGTACTGTACCATGAACACTTCCAGAGATATGCAGTATGAAATCTGGCTTGTATGGTAGGTGCCACGCCCCCCTTTTCCAATAGCTCCATATTTTCTCAATGACTATGCGATTCATTTCATATATCTCCACACCAAGTTTCAGTACTCTACCAAGAACAATTCTAGAGATATGCAATAAGAAAAATTCGACTTGTATGGGAGGTGCCAAGCTGGTATAAGGTTCCAGTACTCTACCATAAACCCTTCCAGAGATACTTCTTATGAAAAATTCGGTTTATATCGGATGTGCCACGCTCCATTTTCAAATAGTCCGAAATTTTATTCATGAGTATGCGATAGATTTCTACTCTACCATGAACATTTCCAGATATATACAGTATGAAAAATTCGGTTTGTATATGAGGTGCCACGCCCCTTTTCCACTAATTCCAATTTTTCTCCATGAGTATGTGATTGATTTCATATATTTCCGTACCAAGTTCAAAAATTTCTCCAATTTTTCTCAAGGGTATGCGAATGATTTCATATACATAGTATCCCCATACCAAGTTCCAGTACTCTAGCATGAACACTTCGGTGTTCGGTGAAAATTCGGTTTATATGGGAGGTGCCACGCTCCCTTTTCAAATAGTCCGAATGTTTCTTCATGAGTATGCGATTGATTTCATATATCTCCGCACCCAGGTACCATGAGCACTTCCAGGGAAATGCAGTATGAAAAATTCGTATTGTATGGGAGGGCCCACGCGCTTTTACAATAGCTCAAATTTTTCTTAAGGGTATGCGATTGATTTCATATACATAGTACCTCCATACGAAGTTCCAGTACTCTACCCTGAACATTTCCTGAGATATACAGTGTGAAAAATTCGGTTGTATATGAGATGCCACGCCCCTTTTCCAATAGCTCCAGTTTTTCTCCATGAATATGTGATTGATTTCATATATTTTCGTATCAAGTTCGAAAATTTTACCATGAACGCTTCCACTACTTACTTTAGTTAGCATGAGCCTCTTAAGAGTAATAAGCCTCTTAAAAGTAATAAGGGATTTGATTTTTTTTTGAGTTGCGTCGTTATTGCAGAGGACCATCGGCATGTGAATTCATATATTTCGATAATGAAATAAATTCGAGCATAAATACGATTTTTAGTCACATATACATATTATTTTTCCTGTTATCAATACATATTTTGAATCTAAGGATAATCGGACCATAAACCCGATTTTTAGTAATACCTCGACTCCAACGCCACCTGGAGGCTCTTTTTTTTGGAATGGTATTGCTTTCCCTATTGCCAATATCTCTAATATGAGGCGAATCGGACCATAAACACGATTTTTAGTAATAACGCGACTCCAGCGCCACCTAGCGGTTGTTTTTATAGTTATTCTGCTATTCGGAATGTAGACAAATTCAAGAAGCAAATATCATAAAAATCGGTCCAGCCGTTCTTGAGTTATAAATGGTGTAACTAACACGACTTTGTTTGATATATATAGATGACGATGCCCTTGGAAGCAGTCAATTATCCGACTGCATTTGATTTCATTTACTTTAAATTGAATTCGGCTTAAATAACTTCAAAGTCAGTATGTTTCGTTTGAATACGCTTTTGTTCTGCACTTCACAGATCATTTTTCATACTTCCAAGACACAAAAAAAATTTCACAGGTTGTCACTGTTGGGACTCGAACCCGGACCTTTTGGATGCTTGATAGTAACAGAAAGCATCACTGCACTCTGAACTACAGCCAGAAATATAAATGTGCTTTTGTTTCACTTTCTGCCATCAGGGATGTTTATACCCTGACGGAAGTAAGTGATTTTTTTTAAACTCAACTATTTGAAATACCACTTTGAAACAAATGCAGTGAATAAATGTTTCGAATTTTGATACTACTTTTACTCAAAGAAACAATTTGTGTCTTGGAAGTATGAAACAGCATCATGAAGTGCACAACGAAAGCGTATTCAAAAGAAACGTACCGACTTTGAAGTGCATTAACCCAAATTCATTTACAGTAGTTTAAGTCAAATGCAGAGCCAGACAATCGACTTGCTGCTTGCACACAATTAAAACTGAACGTTTGAAGGCACACTTACATTTCTGGCTAGAGCTGAGCGTGCAGAGATGCTTGCTGTTACTTGTTATCTTATAGAAGGTCCGGGTTCGAATCCCAACAGAGACAACTTATAAAAATGATAATACATTTTTTTTGTGTCTTGGAAATATGAAAAACGTCTGTGAAGCGAAAGCGTATTCAAACGAAACATACTGACTTTGAAGTGCTTTTAGCCAAATACATTTTACAGTAGTTGAAGTCAAATGCAGAGTCGGATAATTGACTGCGTAATAGGACATCGCCATGTTAAAAGTTTCAATTAGTTATTATTGAACATAAAGTAGTCTATAAATTACTTTCAAATTAATTTAATTTCCTGCAGGGTGCCTATACCTATGTGTATAAATGTACGTCTATACCCAATTTGCCACAAACTGAGAACGAGTTCGAATCGAACTCGATCCTACGTCTCTACGTCTGGTACTCTATTGTACAAAAAATTTAATGGGCTATAAAACTGCTTCCCATTTTTTCTTAAATTCTATTAAAAATGTCTGAAATGTTGAGGAAAGCTTTTTTATTTTTTTTTTTAATATTTTTCACTGTTTGAAAATTGGATTTATATAGATTTTGTTTAAACAACAAACCCTATTTTTTTACTAGCTTTTATTTAACTTGCTCTGTGATAGGGGCAAATCTGCCATAAATTTTTGACCAACTTCCCGATGACTTAGAGCAGGGCAGGCGAACCTTTATACATACACGTGCCATTATTTCCAAAGAATTATTCAATGTAGCCATGACGTACCAAAAATAAGTCGTGACTTCAGTGTTGCCACAAAAAATTACCAAATTCCTTAAAAACAAATGAAAAATCCTCAAAATCCGAACAAATTACTCAAAATTGTCTTATTACAGATATGAGTATTGTGTACTACCTACTATTTATTTACAGGTACTTAGCATAAAAATTAATTACATTCTCCAATTCATTTGGCATGATGCAATAATGAAAGGTGTTATTCGTTGGCAACTTCTCGCTCTAATCCGCCATCTTGAACTACCTTAGGAGAAACTGTGTTGTTTCTTTGCTAATTTCACTGAACATTTCCCAAAATATCGAAAAAAATTATAAACAAGCTACATTGATTCAATTTTCGCTGTTCGTTTTGTTCTTATTCGCTGACATTTCTTTTCTAATTGCGTGAAATTTGGTAAGTATTGTAATAAAACCGAATTATTTTACAAATAAATTATAGTTTTGCATTTATTACCCGTAAGTTACAACATATTATTTTGACTTCATTGATGAACCATTCCATTTGCAGCATTCTCTGGTGAACTGCAGCTGCGGCCGAATTTGATTGTGTGCATCATCCTGCAGATATTTTGAAGTAAGTTGGAACCAGCTCTTTGTTATTTCAAAACCTAATGAACCATTCATTCGCAAATTTTGTGGACGCTTCTGCTGTGCTGCGTTCCTGCTCCGCCTGTGTATTGCTCCGCTCGTGTTTTATAGTGTTGCGTCCCTGTTGCGCCTTTGCAATATTGTGTGCGTTGTGCTTTAGACACGTTGAAGTAAGTTGAAACCAGGTTTTTGTTTGTTAAACACCTAAAAAGCCATTTATTTGCAGATTGTTTGTATGCTTCTGCTGTGCTGCGTTCCTGCTTCACCCGTGTATAAGAATGCTGCGTTCCTGTTAATATACCCGCGTAACTGACATTTGCTGCTAAAAATTGGATTTGCTCACACAAGTTCTTGGCTCAATCCTTATCCATTCTTCCTGAAATATACTAGCCAAAAATGCGATTGCTTTTTAAAAAAAAAGATATCCATTTTGAAATATGAGTGTTTTTACTCTCTAGAAAATAATTTATGCAACCTCGCATACGTGGGTTTGCATTATCTTGATACGCGGTTTAGCATTTTATTGATACACGGCTTTGTACTTTAAACGACGATATGTAGATGTATGTACATACATATATATCACATATATTGACTTAGATATGTATAGACAATTCATGATGTGTACATAACTTTTTTTTATGTTAAAACTAGATATGTATATTAGAGGGCTGCATGAATGCATTCAAAACTGCTTATGAATTATTCATATACAAAACGAATTTAAGTGAATAGCTGTTCTGAGACTTGTGTCGACATTACAATATTTAACAACAATGTGAAAATAAATTGAATTGAAATAAATGACAATTTTTTGTATGAATATCCAAAAATATTTTTTCTATGCACATATGTACAAACATACATATGTATGTATGTATGTATTGCTGCGCTCCCATTATATACGAAAAAACTTGTTTGTAGAAAAAAACTTTTACCGAAATGAGTTTGGATGATTTGAATGTTTTCTATTCATTCATTCACATTCTTCCATTTGAAGGTAGAAAATATAAAACAAAATGTATATTCATAACTTACAAAATTCCAAACGCTGAGTGTTTTGTATGTGAAGTAAAATATTCAAATCTATTGTACTCTGTTTGGCTAGAAGTTTGAATGAATTCATGCAGCCCTCTAATGTATATAGTATGCTATTATTATTATTCAGTTCAAAAAAGTCCTATCTCAAATGAAAATACTTCGAAAATGTGCTGAGATAGGGCGTTTTTGGATCGCCAGCTGAGATACAGTGTTTTTGAACCGAGTTCTGAGATAGGGCAATTTTCAATCAAATTCTAAAATAAGGCGTTTTCCAGCCAAATTTTGAAATAGGGCGTTGAAAAGTTTTCTGATATCGAGTGTTTTCGACCTGGCTGCCGAGATAGGTCGACATTCCACTCAGCCATCGATATATAGTCGCATTTTTCGGTATATGGAAGACGATTAAACACGATTTGTTTTTATATCGATTCTAAAAAATCAAAGGTAATTTTTAGCCACTTCAAACTTGCATATAATAAGACTAAAATTGAAGGGGCTATAAAACTGAGTGCTCAAAAAAATTCTAACACTTCTGAGAAAAAAGTGTGAATTTTGGGTGAAAATTTGTTGTATTTTTTGTAGTTTTCTACGAAGTTTTAAAATTGGGTTTTGGGTTTTGTTGGAAATTGAACTTTATTTTTATTGCCAATTCTTAGAAATAAATTAACATGAGAGGGAAATAATATCACTTTGAAATGGGGTTTCTATTGATATGACCGATACTGTATGTATATAATAAATTTTAAAAATCAAAGCGGATTTATAAAATGAACACAACGTATTAATTATAAATTCTGAAATATATTGTTAATTTCAAAAACAAATAAATAAAACATTAATAAGCTTGCTGTATGACTCGAACTTGGATGTACGTGAACTTGGGTAACGTATAATTGTTTATATGATTCCTCAAAGTATCCCTTATATAACACTGTGGAACACAAAAAAACCTTTGTGCGAATATATCAGGTTTGATAGCTGTTGGCCATACCAGTAATGCCTCATACTCAGATTTACTAGATCAATTCGTGTTCTCAGAGAAAAAAAATTTTCACGATCCAAAAATCTGAAAAATCTTTTTTCTCCAAATTTTGAACATTTATCGTTTTCGGCCTATATTTTGTGGCAAATACCATACAAAGCAAATATAGGCCAAAAAACGAAGAATTTTCAAAATTTTGAGAAAAGAATTTGGCCGCTATACTCAGATTTTTGAATCGTGAAATTCTTTTTCTCGAGAACACGAATTGATCTTGTAAAACTGAGTATGAGGCATTATTGGTATGGTCAACAGCTATCAAACCTAATATATGCGCACAAGAAGCCCATTTGAAAGAGGAGGACAAAATATCACACCTAAATGAATTCCTCTATTTGGCCTGTACAATATAAGGGAAACATTTCAAATTCATAAGGGATAATTTACTTAGTGATGCGGCTTATATAAGGAATTATATATGCCATACTGTTCTAGATGGGTATTCATCAGCTCAAAAATTTTAAGCATATTATCATATTCCTGTGAATAAAAACACGCCTAATTTTATTATTTTAATTATCTACAACTTTATGAGACTACCAAGCCATATAGATATCTATTCAGATAATCGGAACGCTGTTGAGAAGGCATAAAATTTAGTACTTTTTCAACTAAAAGGCTTTTTTTCTTCCCGTTTTTCTTGTACTTCTAAAATACAATATTGACCTAAGGTAGTTCGATTTCGAGTTGTCACAACGTACAACACCTTTCATTATTGCATCATGTTCATTTGGTACATTTGTTTCTGCGGCTCAAACAAAATATCATTGTTATTATTTTTTAAATAATATTGCGGCAACTATATCAGTACTCAATCTAATCATCAAGTTAGTCCTACACATTTTTGACCTACTAAACATACGTTCTCCTGAAGCATTAGAAAAGGGCTATATTAGTAATGCAGACATATTTTTTTTAATTGGGAAATTTATATGAACCCGAAGAATCTTTTAATTCAAAAACTTTTTCCAATATTTTCTAGACCTAATGAAGACTCAATATTAATATTCTTATGATCGAACGATGCGTGTTCTCCCGATTCGTTATCGAGATTTTGCAAATTCAAAATAAGTTGAAAATATAACAATGGAATGAAAAAAATTATCGATAACATTTTGAATATTTATTAGCAAATGCAGATGTGCTTAAGAGCGAAAAACACCACACAAGCGGCTTGACAAACCACGCGAAATATCCCTTTGCTTAAAGTTAAAGTAAAGTTGTGTATAGGGGTGTTTGAAGGTTTAACAAGCCGCTTGCGGGAAATGTGAACAAAAATTAAATTTTTTTGATTTTTTTGGCCACCCTGTTGACGTTTGACCAAACCGCTTGCATTGTGTATGGTAAAATCGCCTCATTCGCAACGGAATTTTCACCGAATGAGGACGCAGGAGAGAAAACTCGAAGAGAACCAAACACTTTTACATTGTGTACAGGAAGAAAACTAAAATTCTTTACTTGAACGAGTAATGGTTGCATGGTGTATGGCGCGAAATGGGTAGTAGGTTTGAAGAATGTATGTTCAAAAATTTGCATAGCGATTTAACAACTCTATTGTGTAAAACATGGTTGCATTTGTTGTCTGCAAATATATCGAGAGAAAGTCCTCAAAACTTTCTCAAAATAAAAATCCTTAAAAAATACTCAAGCGCACCTGAAATTCCTCACGTTTTGAGGAATTACTTCAAAGTGGTCACACTGCATGAGTTATCACCAGGGAATGGATTTTTAGAACTTAAAAACCTATAAAAAAAGGCAAAATAAAATGGCGAAATAGGCAGGAAAAGGCACTAGAGATCGCAAAAAAGGCAAAAGAAGGCACTAAAAAGACAAAAATCGAAAAATAATCAAAAACGTCAAAATACATTTATTTTAGAAATGTTTATATTACAAGTAAAAAGAGAAAAACTATGAACTAGTTTCATTATATGAACCATTCTCTTTTAGAGTTTTTATATCACAAAGCTATAATCTCTATAGTTATAGTAGAATTGAACGACAAGATGCATTTTGAAGTTTTCTGGCAGCATTTTATTCCATTTTCGCGAAGAAAAGCCTTGAATGTACTAAACGTGCGCTCGGCGTGAGTTGAACAAGTGGCTCCAATTAAAAATGGAAAGTTGGAAACTTTCATATTATCAGAAATAAGGGCTTTTCCCTCGCTATAATCGCTTTTTTGAAGGTAGAAAAGCCAAAAAAGGCAACATCAAATGTGTATATTGGAATCAGGGAAAGCTAAATAGTTGAGATTCTCAATCGAACATGCTCCATCTCTTTAGCAGAAATAAAATTATAGTTTAAAAAACTAAAACCTCGCTATTATAATTTCCATTCGTACTGTCATCAGGTATGTAACTTGAGAATAGAAATCGCTGCATCTTTTAGGCGCACCAATATTACATAGTTACATCCCGAGCTAATAAAAGGAAGGTAAAAAAGGCAATTTTTATAAAATCCGTTCCCTGCTTATTACCGTTCTTGGAGACATTGGTTGGCACTTAAATCATGAAAAAATTAAAAAAAAAAAAACGAATTAAGCGTCTCTTAAATGCCTCTGCAGACATTTATGTCTGGAGTTAAATTCCAAGTTTCCAAAATTTTAGTATTAGTCACATCAGAATACATAATAAATTTGAGTGTTTGCGATAAAAGAATTTATTACCAAAGAAAACTCTTCAGCGACTCTTGATCTGTCTGGTTTTTCATCTAAAGTCAAATCTGATTTTAAATTTGTTAAGTTTGGCAAACACTTGTAATTTTT
>NW_023458555.1:74928633-74933683 GCF_013731165.1 Rhagoletis pomonella | reverse complement strand
GCTGAATAATTAAAATTGCCCATTTCCTTTTCAAGGATATCAAAAAAGGTATTCACATTATCTTTTGTGAAACCTCGTGCTCTTGCCAATGAAGTTCCCGTTGGAGCGCGCAGCCAATCCTTACCCGCAAGCTGATTTTCTTTTGAAAATGGGTGCATAATATTATTTTTTTCAGCTAGTTGATAGGCTAAGTACTTAACATCCATTCTGCTTAGACCAAATAATTTCGATTCCATCGTCAAAACGTAATCCACCAACATCTTTTCTAAATTTTCGGGAAAAACTGGTTTGCGCCCTAATTTTGTGTTTACGACCTTTTCTATTTCGGTGTCGTTCTTTAACGCTAGCCTTATTAAAGTTGACTTCGGAACATTGTACACCTTAGCTGCTTTTAGATAGCCGCAGGTATTAGATCGCACCGCTGTGATCGTCTTTTTCATGTCCTCGGGATTCCAATTTTTGGCCTTACCAGGAGCCATATTCTACATTAATAAGATCTTTATGAACTCAAAGATAATCGAGCTAAAAGAGCAAGAATTGTTCTGCGGGTAATAAGACCACTAGTCCATATTAGCCTCTATCGTGGTAGTCCATATTACCCTCAATATGTGCCGGCGATATAACAGAGTTTAATTCCAATATTAACTATATTTATTAAACTATAACCATTTAAAATTAGCAAAAATTTAAAATTGCACAATAAATTTTAAATAAAAACGTCAAATTCACTTTCGCACATATAATTATCAGCAACCACTATTTTACAACTAGTAATTTTTAGCAAAAAAAAAACCGACTTCAACTCCCATATAAAAAATATATATATATATATATATCTCATGATCCACTGATCGGATCTCAACCAGATTAGTATGGGATCACCTCTGAGACACTACCTTTCCGATGCAAAAAGAATTATCGAAAGCGGTTGACGTGGTCCAAAGTTATGCGGTAACATACATAAAAAAAAAAAATATTCCGACGAACTGATAACCTCCTCCTTTTTTGGAAGTCGGTTAAAAATCACTATTGCCCGAATATCCGCACTTACTGAACGACAAATTCAAACTGAAGAAGCTTGTGGGAATAGACGAAGAAATCAAACGACAATAACGGAGGATTCCACTACTGAAATTCAAGATAACTAGGTGGTCCTTGTTACCCACGTAGTCCATGTGGAAAAAAATAAATAAAAATTGCGACATCATTTTTTGCACAGAAATAAAAAGGGTGGGAAAACACATTTCTACTGAGACCCTGTAAGTCTAAATAACAATAGTTTTGGCCCAGTTATTAAAGTTTTTCGTAAATCAATCGTTGGAAAAAGTAAAAAAAACAGCACCAAAAATCTCATTATTACGATTCCGTAGAAAAGATTTTTAAATATTTGTATGTAGATTTTTAAGCTTAATCTGTTTTGTCATCTGAGGGTATTTTTATCAAAAAGTTCTTGGAGAAACTATTTTCATTCATAAAAACTCCATTTTTGGAGGCATTTTCAAATCGGTCTACGTGAGCTGGACCTTAATATTTTTCCGAAATATTTTGGTGGACATTTTCAAATATAATAAATTTTGTAATCCCGCCGAAAAAACTTCAACTTTTTTTGCTGATGCAGTCTAAAATATATCTATACTTTTTTTGTGCCTTTTTGTAATCTTAGTTTAAGCCAGCCAGCTCGAGCGTTTGAACTAAGTTTAAACCACAGCCATGCACTGAAAAACTGGCCCTTGGAATGGTGTTATTTTTTTGTTCAATGATTTATAGGGTGTATGTGAAACAGTGAAGACTGATATTGCATATTTTTAGTGTTAATTGTAAACCTTGTTATTGTTTATATGCAGTATTGTTATTTCTATGTACGAATAACATGTGCAGGGAATAGAAATAATGATAGTGATGATATTTTTAACTATCACAGTTACGGCTAGACGGATAATGACAAAATGCCCCAACACTCCACAAAAATTTCATCCATGGGTCACAGATAATATCCCACGCTTTGTTACCTATGGTCAACTGTCAGAAGAAGCTCTGGTAACACGAAACAAAGACCTTAAGACCTACAAATGTTTTCTATTTGTCTCGCAAGTGCAGCAGAAAAAAGATGAAGGAAGATATATTCAATAGACTTTTGATCAGTTCCGACTGTGTTATATCAAATATTAGAAAACTACCCCAAAAAAATTGAAGGATTTGCCGAAAGAAGCAAAACATTTGATAATTATGGAGAACTATAGTGATGATGAAGATGTTGATAGCGATGACAATGACGTAAGATGATGACTGTTTTTATTAAAGGTTATATTTTTTTAAACTACGTTCTAAGCTTAAAAAACATAGAGACAATTTTTACAATTCGAATACATTAATATATAAAAAATTACCTATAAAGGACAATGATGTTTACCTTTTCATGAAAAATCAACAAAACAGTTGTTATTACATCACTTGGAAACGTGGGTGAATTAATCTGCTCTTTGAAGAAATCTTTTGAAAGTAGTATTTCCGTAAAGTGACGATGACAATAGTTATGAAGATGATGATAAAGATTATTATGATAATGATCGTGATGATATTAAGATTGTAATTAATGATGATTATGATTTTAACAAATTATTAGTCATAATACAAATTATTTATAAGAACTACAAGTAAAGTTGTAAAAAAATGTTGCCTCTAAACTATTTTCGGATTTGTCTTTTTTTACTTTACTTGGTGCTAGATATACAAATACATCAAAATATTTTAAATTAAATGTACGTATGAATTGATCTCCAGTTTCAGGCTCGATTACCCCACTGTGAGCCGATTTTTCAGAAATGATAAGTAGCACATTGTCCTTGACCAATTGGATGCTTCTTCTGAAGAAAGAAAGAAGTATATTTTATACCCACAAATGTAAAAAAAGTACCGCTCAATGACTACCATAAGAAAATTTCCTCTTTTTATAAAATACGCGAAATTCAGTTACAGTTGAGAGCAGCCTTTTTCTCGCAATTTGGTAACTGGCCCATCTGTTTAATATCTACCTTTTCATTCCTCAGAACCTACAAATAAACGTATGAAAACCCCATGCTTTAGGTCTGACCGGTCCAGACCTTTTATAAAAAGTGTGCGAGTTGCGCTAAAAATGTCCTGATTTTCTCGATTTTAGCAAGTACTTTAGTAATTTAAACCGTTAGTTTTGTTATGAATAACTATTAACTGATATTTACACATATAGTTGGTATAAACGACAAAATAGGAACCGCACTTGGCAGTGCAACTGCTTTGTGGCGGCAACAATATGCCAGTACGCAAAATGTCCCCCTCTCAACCATGTACAACCATTATAAAAAAGTTGAATATAATAATAATAATAACATAATAATAGATTGGCGCTTACACATATGTTAGTGTTTGGCCGAGCTTCTCCTCCGATTTGTGGCGTGCGCCTTGATGTTGTCACACAAAGCGGAGGGACCTACAGTTTTACGCCGACTCCGAACGGCGATTGTATTTTTATGGCAGAAATACACTCGGGGGTTTGCCGTTGCCTGCCTAGGGACGACCGCTGTTAAGAAAAAACCTTTTTTCTATATTTTTGCGATGTTGCTTTGACCAGGGTTTGAACCCAGGCATTGTGGAATGGAAGGGCGCACTGCTTACCACTACACCACAGCGGCCAGTGAATATAATTCACTGATAAATCTCTTAACTGACTACCATTAAAGAGGTAAAATTTCAAATCATAATTTATGTTAAAAAAGTACTTACTTCTTCAGTGTTTTGTATTTTATTCCAGATTTGTATTTACTCCCTCACCTCCGCGCCCCCGGAATAACCAGTGCTGAGTTTTGACTTTAATTTTATTGATGGACGTTATCTTTAAAATATGAACGCAAACTTCCTTTTGAATTTGCACGTTGTCCTGAAGCGTGTTACCCCTTCCCAAGCGGAATATGGGGAAGCTTGTGCAAGTCGAGGCGAGGAGGTGAGCGAGTAAATAAAAATCTGGAATATAATAAATATAAAATACTGAAGAAGTAAGTAGTTTTTTAATATAAATTATGATTTGAAATTTTACCTCTTTAATGGCCACGAAACTTCTTCTAAATACGCTATATGTGTGACCAAGGTATTTCATATGAATAGTTATTCAGTTAAAGAGATTTATCAGTGAATTATATTTAACTTTTTAATATTGATTGTATAAAGTAATAAGCGCGAAAATACGTTTACATAAAATTGTTTTGATAAAAGTATCTTCATCCCGATTTTTTAGCGGATTTGGCTTTGAGGTACAGGTGCGCTAAGTGGTTGGCCATAGCTGAATGTGTGTATGTGTTAACACATTTGTCCCCGCCGTGCATGCTTGGTGTACATACAATTTCTTAATTATGAAAAAGCACCCGTGAAGTGCAAAATTCATAATTTCAATAATTAATTGCATTGAATATTTGCGTTGAACATAGACTACTTTTGACCACGTTTTATAAGTGCGTGCTAAATTTTGGTATTAAAGTATAATCTTTAAATACAAACACTTTTAATCGATAATCAAATAAAACATATTCATTTTTACTATTCGTTATTTTCCTCAGTGTAAGTCTGTAACTTGGTTCATTATTAACCAAGTTTCAGTTTCTTAAGGTGCCCACACTCACTGAGGTGTACGTATTCCGTATCTGTTTGACGTAGCAACATATAAAATTGACTGTTGATAGAGAGAAGTACGCGTAAACCGGTTTTAAAAAGAAGAAGCTTGGAGCTTTCGAAAGATATGTATAAAATTTTAGATCTGTGCGTATTTGCCCAGCAAACAAAATTTTTTTGAACATTTTTAAATTTTTTTAAAAATCGATTCAAAACTGACTGAGTTAGAGTAGTGAGAGTAGTGATGCTGAATGCCAAAAATGTTATTTTATTTTT
Source organism: Rhagoletis pomonella (assembly GCF_013731165.1). Taxonomy (NCBI): domain Eukaryota; kingdom Metazoa; phylum Arthropoda; class Insecta; order Diptera; family Tephritidae; genus Rhagoletis; species Rhagoletis pomonella. The sequence goes on along the minus strand of NW_023458555.1, from coordinate 74,928,769 downwards.
TAATGGTTGCTTAATCTCTTTTTTTTTTTTAATTCAGCATCATCAGTTTCTCCATGTAGTGAACAGCAATATTCTGAAATAATTTTTCATGGATAAGTTGAAAAACTCAGTCAGGTTTGAATCGTTTTTGAAAAAA
>NW_023458555.1:74925107-74928533 GCF_013731165.1 Rhagoletis pomonella | reverse complement strand
ACAGGCATAAGTGTCGTTCCATCAAAATTACCCCAAGTATTGTCAAGAAAAGGTAAAAGGCAGATTGGTAGCCTTACTTCTGGAGAGAGGGGATCTACGATCACAACTATTGTTTGTATGAGTGCAGGTGGAATATTTGTTCCACCACTATTTATAATTCCACGCAAGAAACGCTCAGATTTGTTAAAAGGAGCGCCGCCAGAATCAATATACGAATGTCATCAATCCGGTTGGGTTCAAACATACATTTTTACAATATGGTTTCGGCACTTCATAAAACACGTAAAACCATCAGCTGCTTCACCAGTATTGCTCGTCTTGGATGGTGATTCGAGTCATACAAGTAATATTGAGCTTGTTGATTTGGCTAGGGAAAATCACGTATCTATCGTATCCATCCCTCCACACTCAAGTCACAAAATACAGCCGCTAGATAAAACTTTCATGGGACCTCTTAAGAGTTATCTTTCGGAAGAAATACGTGTTTGGATGCGTTCGAACGGCAGAGCTTTGACACCCTTCGATATGGCAGAGCTATATGGAAAGGCCTATTTGCGAGTTCACAGTGGGAAAATCGCAATTAATGGATTTCGCACAACCGATATATTTCCTCTGAACCGATATATATTTCGCGACGATGAGTTTTTGGCTGCCGACGATGTAGCATCGCATTCTCCTCCTCGAGAGTATGAAAGCACTTATGAAGTACCAGAGGAAATACTAAATAACGAAATCATTGTAGAGTGTCCGCATCCAATAAACGATATTTGTAATGGAAATTTAAATCGTTCAGTTCTAAGCGAATCCAACAGACGCCAGAATATTGATTCTAATGAACCCAGCACCTCCAAGGGAATTATTAAAAAACTAAATTTTGCAAAAGAAAAGTGTACAGGTACGACTGCTTAAATAAAGATTTTGATTCACTTTTTAAAACTTTCGTGCTCTATTTTCATTCAAGCACCCAAAAAACACCAAGATAATTCTAGTCAACCCAACACTTCCAAAGCACTTATGAAAAAAATTAATTCAGAAAGAAAAATGTGCAGGTAAAGTTGCTGAAATCAAGGTTTTGATTTGACATTTATAGATATCATTTCATTCTTTATTTTTATTTCAGGAAAAGGGAAGAAAACAAATTCCTCATCCTCTTCGGACTGGGATGACAATTACAGTGTCCGTGACGAATCTGACGGCGAAATTCTAGAATTTGTAAACGCAGCTGAGAAAGAGGATGCAAAATGCCTATATTGCTCTACGTTTTATTCTGAAGATCGGTCTGGTGAAATATGAGTTCAATGTGTCTCTTGCAAAAATTGGAGCAATGAGGAATGTGCTGGTTGTGAACAAGAGCTCTTTATATGCGACATGTTTACACAATAATCACTTCGGCTAATATGGACTACCTGGTCCATATTACCCTCCAATATTTTTTTTCCGCACTTATGGGTATTTTTACGTTTTTTCAATTTATAATATATTTTAAGTTTGGAGTTATTGTTTCACAAAAAAAAATAAAAATTAATTGTTGTTCAAAGTTAATCACATAAATTTGATTGTATTATTGCATGTATTTGGTGAACTATTTAGAAAAAAAAGATTGGTGGTCCATACTTGCCTACTTTACTCTACCAACACATCTTAATTTAACTCGGAATGACGCTGACGGACAGAGTTTATTAGCAAAGAAATAAAAAGGGTGACAAAATACCTTTCCAAGTCTAAATCGCAATAGCTTATGTTCAGTTATTCATTTTTCTAATGCCAATCTTTGAAAAAAGTTAAAAAACAGCATCAAAAATATCATTATTACGATTACGTTGAAATTTTTTTTTAAATATTTGTATGCAAATTTTTTAAGCTTAAACCGTTTTGTCATTTGAGGGGATTTTTTTAACTCTTTAAGAAACTATTTTTATTCATAAAAAACTCCATTTTTGAAGGTATTTTCAAATGGGTTACATGAGGTAAATCTTGATATTTTTCCGAAATAATAGATTTTATAATGCCAATGGAAAAACAGTACCGATATTTTTTTTGTATGGCGAGTGATGCAGTTTAATATATATATATTAATAAATAGTAACTAAGCAAATAACGAAGACAATAACAATATTACTTTCTTGTTTGTTTGTACTTATTTTGCACGTGTTATATTTGGTTTTGTCCTACCTCGAGAATTTCGTGTATATTTCACCAACCAGTTTATATTATATAAATCGATATACTGAAAAAGTGCGCAAACATCCAGCAACTTTTTTTTACAGAATGCAACTATAATCTCCAAGGTATATGTAAATGAAAACACTTTTGCGTGATCCCACCTATTTCACAACTATATGTCTACTTATATAGTCGAAACCCCTTGTTTTTATCCTTTCTATAAAAAAATAAAATAATATACTTAGAACCACAGTAAAAGAAAAATAAGATCACTATGTATTGCCTAAATACCGGAACAAGAAGGTTCTATTGCAGTTTTGATATATCTTTAAAGAAAACTCAGAAATTGCTTGGAAATATGAAATATTAAATCTCGTTTTTCACTTTGCACACACTCAAAGGAAAAAGTGACGACTTTAAGAGTAAATTGCAAGAAAACGTAAAATTTTTAGCAAAGTATTTGATTGCATATTGATGTAGAATTTTATTTACTTTCATTTGGTTCTAAAAACTTCTTGGGCTTTGATTTTAATTTTTTGAATTAATCTCCAATTTCGATATCAATTACCCCACTTTGGGGCTTGAGAAAACGCGTGATTAGAGCGTAATATTTTGTGTTTATGTATTTGGGTATATGTAAAAAATGCTCACCTCTTAAAATTATTTTAGTGGTCAGTACTGGATAATCCTTACTAATATAAATGCGAATGGTTTGCTTGTTAGGCTTTAACTACTCAACCGATCATAATGAAATTTCGCACACTAGTGTCATGAAATTAGGGGATAGGAATGAAAAAATTCCTGTTTTTTGCATATCTTATATATTTTACAATAAATCAATATCATTTTTAAAATTTTAGTTTTACAACCATTTATATTTAGTTTGAAATCTCTTGACATAAAATTACCCTTAATAATAAAGTATTCCGAATATCTTCTCGAATAGCCAAGCGGCCATTAAGGCACTCTCTTCTACCTCTGTTAGATCTCAATTAGTTGAGGACTGTCGGAGAAAGCTGGCCTATATCTCTGACCAATACGAAATTACCCTAATACGGGTCCCGAGACATAGGGACATTTACGGAAACAAGGCAGCGGACGAACTAGCAAGGGGCGGCTCCGCACTAAATGTGTGCCACGCAAAAATTACAGAAATTTATCACTTGGAGGACAAGCAGAGGTAGAACCGTACAGGATCGTACGTAGAAGATACCTACAAACTTACTGCAGTGTGCACAGAGTACTGGCCCGTTGGGGTAAAAA
>NW_023458555.1:74921668-74925097 GCF_013731165.1 Rhagoletis pomonella | reverse complement strand
CCCCCCTTGCTTTCACTTGCGGTGAAGTTCAGGTGGCCATCGGGAAGGCGAAAGCCTCCAAAGCCTTGGGTCCCGACGGAAAATGCATGCTGATGCTGAAAAATTTGGGTCCTGCGGGGGTAGCGTACCTAACGGAGGTCCTCAACTTGTCAATGGCCACTCTCATCATCCCAGACATCTGGAAGGTGGGGAGAGTGTTCCCTCTGCTCAAACCGGGGAAACCTGCCAACAAAGGAGATTCTTATCGTCCGATAACACTCCTTTCCCTGGTAGCGAAGACACTCGAGGCCTTGCTACTCCCGTACTTCACAAACCACTTGACCCCAGCGAAGCATCAGCATGGTTTCCGTAAAGTGCACAGTACAACAATAGCACTTAACGCCATAAACACTCAGATAACTCGTGGCCTTAACCGAAACCGTCCCTGTGAGAGAACGATTCTAGTAGCGTTGGACTTGTCAAAGGCGTTTGACACCGTCTGCCATTCCACGCTACTAGAAGATATAGAGGCCTCCTCTCTCCCACAGAGGCTCAAACGGTGGTCGGCAAATTATCTGAGTGGTCGACACTCGTCGGTAATGTTTAGAGACAAAACGAGTAAACAGAGGAAAATAAAACAGGGGGGTCCACAGGGTGGTGTCCTCTCCCCGCTACTGTTTAACTTTTACATTTCAAAGCTCCCTCAACCACCAGAGGGAGTCTCGATTGTCTCTTATGCCGACGATTGCTCGATCATGGCGACTGGGAATAGAATTGATGACCTGTGTTCGAAAGTAAACGGGTATCTCTCCGAACTTTCTCGCTTCTTCAATGCAAAGTGTCTAGCCCTCTCCCCTACGAAATCCTCTGCGACCCTGTTCACAACCTGGACGAAGGAGGTCAGGCTACCGCTGGGAATTCACGTCGATGACACACCAATTCCGACGGTGAATAACCCCACAATACTCGGAGTAACATTCGACAGCCTGCTCTCCTTCTCTGCGCACGCAACCGCTACTGTCAATAAAGTACAGAGCCGCAACAAGGTCCTCAAGTCGCTAGCCGGCAGTACTTGGGGCAAAGACAAAGAAACGTTGCTGGCAACATACAAGGCAATAGGCCGGCCGGTTTTGAACTACGCAGCGCCAGTGTGGCCGCCAGGGACTAGTAGGACGCAGTGGACGAAGCTACAGACTGTACAGAACACCGCACTCAGGACAGGATGCCTCCTGATGTCACCTGAACACCACCTGCACGGCGAGGCGCATATGCTCCCTGTAAAGGAGCACGATATAATGCTCTGCAAGCAGTTCCTGATCGGGAGCCATAGAAGTGGCCACCCAAGCAGACAGCTGCTTGCAGAGGAGCCCTCGCCTAGGCACGTCAGGAGGCATCTATATGAACTGACAGACGAAGTCCAGAGGTTCATCAAGCAACCTCTGGACCCGACATCTTACCGACAGGCCCTGAACGGCATTCACAGGGACTCAGTCTCGATTTATATAGACTCTAGACCTGTGAATGCCGTTCTAGGCATACCACCCCCGGACATAGACGAGACGGAGCTTCATCTGCCTCGGGAGACTCGCACAACACTTGCACAACTTCGCTCCGGCTACTGCAGCAGGTTAAACTCCTACCTGAGTAGGTTGAATGAGGATGTGCCGAATGAGTGTCCGGCATGCGGAGAGGCCCCCCATGACTCGAAACATCTCTTCGCATGCCCGGAAAACCCGACAACCCTAACGGCCTTGTCCCTGTGGACAAACCCCACAGAAGCTGCACGCTTCCTAGGGTTGCCGTTAGTGGAACTTGACGACAACGACTGAGATACCAACCGTCCTGGGCGGGGTTGCTGTAGCCGCTACAACAACAACAACAACAACAACATTACTGGAAAATTGATGCTTTTACGAAATACGTTTATACGTATACGTTAAAGGAGATCTAGAAAGTTTATACTACTGTAGAAAAGGTAAGTTTTTTTACTTTCAATTTGAAAAGTTAAACTCAGTCAATTGTGTACATCTATAGGTGGTCATTCCATCAACTTATTACTTATTTGCGATTCAAAACACCAAATTTGCTATGCCAATGCGAAAACTATACAGTGCTGCCAAGTTTTTCCGTTTTAATACACTAGTCGAGTGGAAATTTTAGGCAATGACGTGAAATTTTCGATACGATTCGACTCTCTAAAAACGACTTGCATACGACACCACTCTCGCAATGAGGGTGATTATGCAAGAAAATGCGCAACACCCATAAAGAAAATGCTAAAAATTAACGGTATGTCGTAGTTACTTTAAACTTCTACCTTATTGTACTAGAATCGAATGAGATACAAAACTGCGTACTCAAAATTCTTATAAGAAATCGAATTAAAAAGCTTGATTTTTTTTCAAATTTTATTTATTTGCATTAAGTTTTAAACTTAGTTTTATACGGGGTTTGTTAAAGAATAAATATATTTTTATAAAAAAAATATTAAAATTAACTTGAAAAAAAGTAAATAGTCAAAACTTATCAATATGTTGTGACCTTTTTAATATATGACCCACTTAATATTAAAATCGTATATTCAGTCTTTCGTTCTTTTAAGTAATTTTATGTGAAAAATCTTAAGGAATTAAACCTACTTTTAATAAAATTAAAACAAATTTTTTTATTACTAACGGAAAAAATAATAGAAATAATAAAGTAAGTACGTTTATTATTGATAGATATGTACAGTGAGTCATAATCAAATTAAACAGTGAGGTTTTTATAATAATATTGCCAAGGTTTTTTCATTCCGAATTCCTTTTTCGTAAATTTTTTATAAAGTACAGCTCACTATCTAACAAAAAACATATTAGTCTAAATTGAATTTTTTGTGCAAAAATTAGTAAAATTGAAAAACTTTTAAATTAGAATTTCTAGGAAAAAATTTGGTGTACAGAGTTGTAGCCTGCTAAATTTTGATATATCAAAGTGATTTTCTTACATACAAAGTATGCTGGAAATTTTTTTATATACATATAAGAAAATAACAGCACCGCGAGGAAAAAAGTATCAAAAAGCAACGCGATTTTTAGCGGCTTCGAACTTGCACTTTATTTTATTAAAATTTAGTAGGCTACAGGTCCGAACACCAAATTTTTTCCTAGAAATTCTAATTTAAAAGTAAGCAATATTAATGAAATTTTGTTGATTTTTCCTCATTTTTGCACAAAGTATGTAATTTAGATTAATATGTTTTTGTTTGTTAGTGAGCTATACTTTATAAAAAATGAACGAAAAAGGAATTCAGAATGAAAAAACATTGGCAATATTATTGTAAAAACCTCACTGTTTAATTCTGAGTATGACTCAATGTACACCGGTCAAAAAAATAACGGGTGATTTTTTAAGAGCTTGATAACTTTTTTTTTAAAAAAAACGCATAAAATTTGCAAAATCTCATCGGTT
>NW_023458555.1:74915784-74921568 GCF_013731165.1 Rhagoletis pomonella | reverse complement strand
ATTACTTGAATGATGAATAAAAATTTATTCATCATTCGCAAGTGCTTGAATGAAGAATAAAAATTTATTCTTTATTTGATATTACTTGAATGATGAATAAAAATTTATTCATCATTCGCAAGTGCGTGAAAGAAGAATAAAAATTTATTCGTCATTCAAAATTGTTAGAATGATGAATAAAAATTTATTTTTTATTTGAATAATAATTAATTCAAAAACGCCCATCCCTGTATGCATGCATGCATACATAGATTCCCTTCAAGACCAATGATTTGATGGTATTCATGGGGAAGTTAATGTAGGTACATTTACATATTTTACACTTTTAACATAAATGTCTATGCACATATTGTAAGGTATCTACACTTCTTAACAAACAAATTTTTTTAATGTACTTGTCAATGTTATTGTGGCTTGTTAACATTTTTTTAAGTTATCATGAATGGATAAAAGAGACATCTTCCTTGAATTCAGTACTAAAACTTGGCATTTCAAGTGCTTATCAAAACTTTACGACAAGCACATATTAACAAGATTGGCCATTTATCTTAAAATTATTTAATTTTAATTATTTGTTTATAAAAATGCAGTTTATACTTTAACAAAACCTGTATAAATCCAAGGTTCAATCTTTGCGCAACATTAAAAAAATCAACAAACTTTCGGAAAGCTTTTTAATTCGATTTTCTAGAAATACATGTTTTGAGTACGCAGTTTTGTAGCCCGATCAATTTATATAAAGTGCAAGTTTAAAATACATAGCTGCGACTTATCGTTGATATTTAATATTTGGTTTTTTTTATTGATGAAGGCGTTGCTAACTTTCTTCATTAAAAAAACATCGTCGAACATACTTAGATAATATGGAAGAAAATGACCGACATCGTCAAAAATATGCCACACATCAACGGTAAATCCCAGCTACTTTAAACTTGCAGTTTATTATACTAAAATTGAATGAGCTAAAAAAACTGCAAAATATTAAAAGATAAAATTAAAATAGAAAGCTCGCAATTTTTACGAAAGATTGTCGACTTTGTTTAATGTTGTTTAAAGATTAAACTTATTTTCATACAGTGGTTGTTAAGGAATAAACTATATTTTTATAAACAAATAATTAAAATTAAAAAATAACAAAATAAATAGTCAAATCCAGTCAATATATGAGTGTCGTAAAGTTATGATATTTAATAACATCTCCTTCTTAATTAACGATGACAATGTTTCTATATGAAGCTGATTTCGACATTTTGTTTTAATAATATTTAGTATCGAAAATATTCTTTCAAAACTTGCCTAAGAATGTAATATAATGGTTCGTTCAAAACCTTGTTTCCAAACTTACGAGGGCAAAAACGAGAAGGCGAAGACAAAAAGAGAATAAAAAAATTTCCTGCAGTGAATTTGCGGATTCCTAAAATGGTATAGTAATTTAATTTTTTAAATTTAAATAAAGCATGAATACCCCATTGAATAAACGAGTAGATAAAAAATATATAACGGTAAAAATGGCACATACATAAATATATTTGCCGATGAGTCGTTTTCGTAGTTCGCCGGCGAACTGTGCTTTTCATCCTCTGGCGCAAGGTGTGTTTAACAAGGTGGTGTTGGGGCGACATCTGAGTTTTGCGCCGTGAAAAGCATTACTTCAAAATGATGTGTTTGTTGTAAGTCATACCCATGAACGAACGAATAAAGATCACCCAGCACGGCGTGCGAGAAAAAAGTTAATTTTTTGCAGTGACGTCATTTTTTCGCCGCCATGTGAATAAAACGGAATGAAACCTGTGTGTGAATGAAAGAACCGATTAAAAAATGACGTCATAACAGGCTAACCTAATATTCACGCACGCCGCCAATTTACTGTCAAAAATTTCTCATGCACATAAAACTTGTATGGGACCAACCGAAATTGAACGGCGTGCGTATGAAGCTAACTCAATTTCCAATTTTTGTTCTGCGTGACATTTTGATTTGACGTTTCGCTCAATGAAATCAAATGCAAACGCACGCAAGCCAATTTCGGGTGACGCAAAAAAACAAATTCGACGGCGTGCGTACCAAAACGCAAGCCGCGAATATTAGGTTAGCCTGTAAACCATTACTTTTTTCTCAAATGCAATTACAAATACACGGTTGCCGTGCTGGGTGATCTTGTTAGTTGGTTCATGAGTCATACCAATGACAGTATGGATATCTGCAGGGTTTGCATTTGCACACACATGCTCTGCTCACACACACGCCAGAAACACATTTAACTTGCACTCACTGCTCATACACAAGTGTGTGCATAAGTGCCCAGTAGCGAAAATGGTCACTGGTGACATCGTCACTAATGAGAATTTGGTGACATCGTCGCTCTTGCTGTGCATCCTAAGCGACATATAGCTGACAATGACACTGGTGACAATGTCATGCAGGTGTACTCCTATCAAGGACTTATAACGGACAATGTCTTTCAGCGGTCACTTATAAAAAGCTCAGGGCAGGACATTGTCGCTTGAATATCATCAATGATCACTGCATGACAAAGTCATGCAGATGCCATCAACGACTAAAGTACCATTTGTATGAAAAAGTCATGAACGACTTCCATATAAACGGAGCCCAAAGTCATTGAAGACTTGATATGGCCGCACAAGACACTTAAGTGACTAATTCATGACATTCGCTACGGGGTGGAAAACAAACTCTGCTCACAGAAAAGTGTGTGCGGTTTGTTATTAAGCGCATGCACATGTGTGTGAGCCGATTTTTGTACAAATTTCTGCCCATGCACATCCATATAATATATTTTTAAATGAATTTTTTTATAAAACGTTATTTTTTGAAAGACAATAAAAAGTGATATGTTGTCTTTGTTTTTTATTTGACAGAAAACATATGTATTAAAAAATTAATGTAAGATTTGAGTTAGAATTCGAAGTGTATAAGTTTCTCTACGCAAAGCACACACATGTGCGGTTGTTTTATATTAATAACAAGTAAGAAAGTCTAAGTTCGGGCGGAGCCGAACATTAAATACCCGACGCAAGTATTAAATATATGTTTTTTCACCTTTCCGAAACCTACCGTTAGATGGTAAGCCGGGGTGTATCAATTTTGAGTAAATTAGCATCCTTAAATTTCGAAATATTAAAGTCTCAAACATTTCTGAAATTTCCCGTTATATGAAAAGCGGCCGTTATTTTATTCCGACCTCAATAATTTTCAACTTTTTGCTTTTATGTGGCAAGCACAATAAACGTACCGAGTTTGGTACAAATTGGTAGAACCGATATACATATATGTGATCATAAGTGGGCGGTGCCACGCCCATTTTCCAAAATTTTACCATAAACGTATTTCTTGGTAAAGAATTGTTGCAAGCATCAATTTTGAATACATTAGCTTTAATATTTACTGATTTATCGAAGATTTCGTATTTCTCTAAATTGCCGTTATATGGGATGTGGGCGTGGTTATTGTCCGATTTTAAAAATTTTCGGCCATTTCGTATCTTATACCAAGCCTAACAACTGTGCCAAGTTTGGAAGAAATTGGTGTAGCGATTACCAAGATATACGTGGCTACGCCCATTTTCCAAAAATTTATAATATTCTTATTTTTCGTCTAGAATTTATTGTAAAAATCAATTTTGAGTAAATAATCTTAAGTGGTTACTAAAATATCGCAGTTTTCGTATTTCTGAAAATTACCGTTATATGGGAGGTAGGCGTGGTTATTGTCCGATTTTTTTAATTTTGAGCCATTTAGTATGCTGTGCCAAGGCCAAGAACCGTGTCAAGTTTGGAAGAAATTGGTGTAGCAGTTACCAAGATATACACATGTAACCATAAGTGGGCGTGGCTACCCCCTTTTTCCAAAAATTTATAATATTCTTATTTATCGTCTGAAAATTATTGTAAATATCAATTTTGAGTGAATTATCTTCAGTAGTTACTTGAATATCGCAGTTTTCGTATTTCTGGTAATTACCGTTATATGGGAAGTGGGCGTGGTTACAGTCCGATTTCGCCAATTTTCAATTCCAACCTACCTTGGATTAATGGAAACCTATATACCAAATTTCGTTGAGATATCTCAATTTTTGCTCGAGTTATCGTGTAGACGGATGGACGGACAGACGGACTCACAGACAGACATGGCTTAATCGACTTCTCTATTCATTCCGAGCATTTATGTATACATTTGTCTATATCTATCTCGATCCATTTTCGCTGTTACAAATAACCGTTATGTGAACAAAATTAATATACCCTTGTGCACAAGTGCGCTCGGGTATAAAAATAAAGTACACACATGTGCCCGTGCTATATGCCAGTCGAGTCGGGTAGAACAGTGACAATCATTTTACCTGTCATATGATTGACAATGCTGATAGAATACGATTTTTTTTCGGTGACTATCATTTGACCGGTCATATGATTGTCACTGATGATGGAAAGTTCACAAGAAAAGAAAATATGTACATCATTATAAATCACAATAAAATTTAGAAAAAAAAATTAAAGTGTTTTAAAATTAAACAAAAAATTTTAATAATGTTATGAGCAGAGAAAAGCTCGTGTTGTTTAATATGACGTCGAAACCCATCAATTGTGATCAGTCATATTTGACCAACTTTTATAGCAAGTATGATTTGTCAATACTGACCTAAGATCCCATCAAGCATGATTATTCATTTGAGACCAATGTTTATATCATTGATGATTCACATGTATACGACTTTTTCCATCAAATTTTGCACATTGCCTTTAATATTTTGTATTACTGTCAGGATTGTCCGTCATTTTACCGGTCAAATGATTGTCACTGTTCTTGCAGGGATGTGATGTAAGCAAGATTTTAATTTTTTATATGCACAGCACACGAGTGTGAGCGTAAAATGTTAGGATGTGCTGCGAATGTGTGTGCAAATACGAACCCTGGATATCTGCGAATGATTTGTTAGTCTAATTTTTTGCTTATATACGGCTAACACCACCTTGCTAAATACGCCTTGCTCTGACGAGTTCACCAGCCAGCCGTCGGCGGAGAACAAACTGGTCACTAGAACGAGATGGAATCGATTCGAAGTCGTTTGGTAAATTGGGTATTTATGTGTAAATACCCTGCAGAAAAAAATTATAAATTGATAAAAAAAATAACCCACTTGTAGTTAGCTTTTTTGCAGGATTTCTACAAAATATATAACTTGTAGCTACAAAAAGCTAACTTGAAAGTGGTTGACAGGTAATGCAGGAGTAATGAAGGAGATTGTTTTTTTTTAACGCGTTTCTATTTAAATATCCTGCTCTTCGCAAATACTTTTTCGAATTGAAGACAAATAAAAGGAAGAACGAAATTTCATATTATCATTTTGAAGTTATGTCTGACGGAGTTCAAAGTAGTTAGTTACAAGTTAGTTACATCAAATTCAGACTACATCTAATGCAGAGGTAAACTACCCTTGACTATTTCGCGGCCATCACCATATAATTATAGTTAGCTTTCGTCAAAAAAAAATATACAGATAATAAGTGACTTTTAGCTCCTTCCCAATCAACTTAAAGTTAGCTTATAGTTAAATACATTTCCTGCGGGGTACCTATACGCGTGCATGTGTGCGTACGGTGCTTTCTTTGTGCACTTTTTGCTCCGTTTTAATTTATCAGTTGGTTAAAAGCAAACTTAAACTTGTTTTCGCAAATTAGTTGCTTTTCAACCACTGAGAGATTTATATCATAATTTATTAACATTAGCTTAAAAAACATTTGGAAAAATGCGCTTTCTTATTTT
>NW_023458555.1:74912846-74915684 GCF_013731165.1 Rhagoletis pomonella | reverse complement strand
TACTAGGTACCATTTTCGCATAAAGGAATTTCAATCTCTCCCCCTTTTCCCTTCTTGGTAATTGCAACCTTTGTAAAGCAGTGTCAAAATGACGCTGTCAATCGTTAGTTGCGTTTTTTTACTCATTTCCAGTAAAAACCAGTTAAAGTTTTTACGAATTTTCATGATTTAGCGTTTTCGTACGCAAAACCTTGCAAAGTAGGGGAAATTGAGAGAGCGAAAAATGACAGCTGAAGTTGCAAGTTTTTACTGAATTTTACTGGATAAATTTTTACTTGTAAGAATTTGCCAGTACGAAAAACATCTGATCGCAGTTGCTGGACGAAATTTAAACTAATAAGGAAACTGTTTGTGGCTTTTTATTGTGGAAATTCACAAAATAAACATATTTAAATATAAAATATATTGTTTTATTAGGAATATGCTGCGAATAAACAACCAATTTATCAGCTGTTCATGAAACTTGCAAATTATTACTGGAAAAGCGTTCACGTACTTTTTTGTAAATTTTTTCTATGAGAGCGAATTCCTAGAAATTAAGTTACTGGAGAGTTGCTGGCAAGTTACTGGATAATTTGTAAAAAAACACAACTATTATCTAACCTGTTATTACTGAATCATGCTGCATATATAACCAATAAAAATCACTTTATTAGGTGCGTTCGTTTAAAATCTCCAGTAAAAACCAACCAACTGCCAAATTCTGGCGAAATGTCATATGTTCTCTCACAAGAGAAAAATATCCCAAATAGTACGCGAACAGAAAATTTGCAGAAACTTGCAAATTAGATGAACAGCTGATATAATTTTTGTTTACATTCAAAAGTGTAAAATTTAAAACGTACGAAGAGCCATCACAAAGTGTTATACTGACACAGTTTATTGATTAAACAAATAACTACTTATTTCTTACAAGTTTAATTAGTCGCATTTTGTAATTTTTAACTTCCAAACCATCAAATTCAATTTTGTGATTTGCGTAAATGCCAACCAGCTGTTTTTGATCAGCTGTTTTCCTGTTGGCAAATTGCTGTTGGCAAAAATTTTTCCAGCAGAAACCAGCAGCTTCCCCTCAAAATGAAATGTCACTTTGCTCTCTCAATTTCCCCTACTTTGCAAGTTTTTTGCGTACGCGAACGCAAAAACTTGTAAGTTTAGGTTAAACATGAACAATTAACAGCTACGCGAACGAACCTATTATTGCTTACGAAGTTTGATTTATTTTCACTTTTCTACTTCTATTATTCCAGTACGTTATTCACATTGTACAAACATATTTATATCATTTGCTGGATTCGTATGACATCACCCAGTCTAATTCCTCAATGATTCAATCAGCAATTACTTGAACAATTAATTTAAATTTTTTTCATGCACATTTTATTGCTATGTTATGATTTATAATTACCTACAAACACCAAAATAAGAAAGCGCATTTTTCCAAATGTTTTTTAAGCTAATGTTAACAAATTATGATATAAATCTCTCAGTGGTTCAAAAGCAACTAATTTGCGAAAACAAGTTTAAGTTTGCTTTTAACCAACTTATAAATTAAAACGGAGCAAAAAGTGCACAAAGAAAGCACCGTACGCACACATGCACGCGTATAGGTACCCCGCAGGAAATGTATTTAACTATAAGCTAACTTTAAGTTGATTGGGAAGGAGCTAAAAGTCACTTATTATCTGTATATTTTCTTTGACGAAAGCAAAACTATATTTATATGGCGATGGCCGCGAAATAGTCAAGGGTAGTTTACCTCTGCATTAGATGTAGTCAATGTAGTCTGAATTTGATGTAACTAACTACTTTTGGACATAAAATATCAATAGTAAAAACAAAATATTTTTATTTATTTATTTTATTACATTTCATATTTGTTTCCATATTCTGCTGTAGGAGGTCCCATATTTGAACTCCGTCAGACATAACTTCAAAATGATAATATGAAATTTCGTTCTTCCTTTTATTTGTCCTCAATTCGAAAAAGTATTTGCGAAGAGCAGGATATTTAAATAGAAATGCATTAAATCCGTGTACACGATAACTCGAGCAAAAATTGAGATATCTCAACGAAATTTGGTATGTAGGTTTCCATTAATCCAAGGTAGGTTGGTATTGAAAATTGGCGAAATCGGACTGTAACCGCGCCCACTTCCCATATAACGGTAATTTCCAGAAATACTAAAACTGCGATATTTAAGTAAGTACTGAAGATAATTCACTCAAAATTGATATTCACAATAATTATTTAGCAAAAAATAGGCTTATAATAGAAGGTTGAAAAATGGGCGTGACCCCGCCCACTTATAACCACATACATATGTGTATCTCGGTAACCGCTCGATCAATGTGTACCAAACTCGGTACGATTATTGTGGTTGCCCCATAAAGGCAAAACGTTGAAAGTTTTGAAATCTGACTAAAATTACGCCCACATTTATATAACGGTAATTTTCAGAAATGTTTCAAACTTTGATATTTCGAAATTTAAGGAAACTAATTTTACTTAAAATTGATACTAACAACAATCCCTTGAAAAGAAGTAACATTATTATGGAATTTTGGAAAATGGGCGTGGTGCCGCCCACATATATCTATATAAGTTTATCTCATCGAAGATGTTTAAAATATACGTAAAACCACCACTGCTTACTATGTAGCGGTGGTTTTCGAAAAGGTGAAAAAACTATATTGAATACTTGCGCCGGGTATTTAATGTTCGGCTCCGCCCGAACTTAGACTTTTTTACTTGTTAAGAAATAATTTAGGTAAGTAAATTAAGTAATTTAGTTAAATAAAAATGGAAAGGTTAGTAGTTTTTAATAATGTTTTTTT
>NW_023458555.1:74891115-74912746 GCF_013731165.1 Rhagoletis pomonella | reverse complement strand
AGTTAAATAAAAATGGAAAGGTTAGTAGTTTTTAATAATGTTTTTTTAGTATTTGAATTAAAAAATTGGAACATTGTACTCAATAAAAAGTTTTTAAATGGTCGTAAATCAAACCAGCGCCACTAAATAACTACTCGCTCGAGGCGACAAACTGAAACTTGACAAAATTGTAAATTCTTTTCGATTGACGCTGCACCAGTTGAGGGGTCTTTAAGTTATATTTATTTTTTTTTTTAATGCGGTGCAATAATTCTTCATTGAGAATTGCATGGGGCTGCAAATGTCGGATGTATCCGACATCCATCTTCACAATCTTGTATCGCCATCAACACCACCTTGTATAAATTCGCCTTGGTACTTAACATCAAGTTTTGTCAAATGTCATTTGCTTAAAAGGCCCTACACACGCATTGATTTATCGGCCAACCAGTTGACCAACCTACTTAACGAAATTCCCTACAAACGCACCAACCAGTTGGCCGATTTTATTTGAGTGAGAGTTTTTGAACTGTGAACAACACAACAGCACTTGCTAAGCTATGCTTAATGTGACTAACTATTTCATAGCTCAAAGAAGTACAGCTTAGGTTGCGTTAAGTTACCGCCGCGAGTCGATTACGAAATTTTTAGAGCTCAGTGTTTGTTTAGAAGTGCCAGCCAAAATGCTTCCATCTTAGCCTCCCGAAGGTTGGACAGTCTAAAAGAAAGTTTGAAGATGATTCCACTCCATCTTCCTCTTGACAGCTGATACAAAAGGATCAGTTGAAATTCCTAGTCTCACCGCATGAAAACCAATCGCACAATGACCTGTTAGAACCCCCATCACAGCCCTTGAGAGGTAGCGTGTTTTAAAGTGCCCTATAAAAACATGTACTGCTGCAGATGACCCGGTTTCCATTACCCTAATAGTAGTTCTTGCTGCGACAATTCTTTCTGCAATATCCGCAGGCGCAGTGTTCAACATATGTATGTTAAGCGCCAGTGTAGGTAAGAACCACACCTACAATGCTTCGATAATTCCTGTTTTACAAGTGTAGCTTTCTCTAGTGAGTTCTACCAGACCAGGGCTACCTGAAACAATATAGGCTTAAATCTGGTTTCCTAAACCTAATGAATTAATTTGGGCGAGACCCCACCTTTTACAGATAGCTCCCCTATAGCAGTACAAGGCAGCCGATACCTTTCCTACCCTTTACTCAATGTTAGGCTTCCACGACTGCAGCCGTTGATCGGCCACTTAGTTGATACAGGTAACAATATCAGCGGAAATAAGGTCAAGTGACACTATTTCGCAAACTGGTGCGAAATAAAATAAATTGACATTATTACCTTTTCAAAAGCGAAATAAAGTCAACAAAAATTCGGAAATAAAGTAAACGATGCTATTTCCTCATTCAAATGGAAATAGCGTTAACAATGCTCGAGCGCGGAGCTGCGTGGCAATAATATCAATGGATTTTATTTCGAAAAGGTAATAATGTCAATTAAATATCTTTCGCACCAGTATGCGAAATAGTGTCAACTTAACTTATTTCTGTTGATCTTGTTACCTGTCACCCGCCTAGTTACCTAGTTACGGTAACCTTGAGGCAGATCAAAAAGGGTGTACAGAAATCGACCCTCAACCAATACTTCCACATCTACATAGGCGATCTCCCGAGAGCACACTTTTTCCAATTCCTCTAGAAGGTCGTTTACAACCGCAATCCAGAGCAGGGGAGAGAGAACACCACCTTTTGGAGTGCTCCTATTGACTCTGCTCTGAGTGCAGACGTTCCCCCACTCCGCCGCGACAGTTCTGTCATGAAGTAAGCTGTAGGTAAGCCCTATTAGATTAGCTTCAACCCCCAAATTATGAATATACTTGACTATTTCCTCTGGAGGGACATTGCTGAAGGCCCCCTCGATATCGAAGAAGACCTCTACTGCATAATTTTCATGCGTGAAGGCTTTCTCTGACCACTTTACCAATGTGTGCAGGGCGGTATTCACCCACCTTTTCATGCAATAAGCATATTGAGCTCATGAAAGACAGTCACGAGTAATCGCATTTCTTATGTACAGCTCTATCAGTATCTCTAGCGTGTTTAGCAAAAACGAACCTTTCCGGACTTCGGGATGAACGCAACACTGACTAACCTCCAAGCCTAGGGGATGTACCCGGTCCTCACGCAGTTCGCATAAATAGGGTCCAACCAATTGCACGACACCTTTAGATCCCTTTAATGGCGACTTTAATGGCGAATTTTTCGCCCAGAAGATCGGAGAAGTACAGGACCAGGGGAGAGATTCTGTAACCAGTTAGCGACAATTTTCGAATCGCTCTCGCACTTTTTGACGCAAAAACATTTATATCATGAGTCAAAAAGTACGATAGTGATCCGAAAATTGGCGCTAACTGGTTACAGAATCTCCCCCTGCAGTACAAAATATCGCAAAGAAATACATTTGACTGTACTTCGAAGTATGAAGTACAAGAGCGAAAAAAGAAGTACTGTACTTCCGAAAGAAGTACGGTTGGTCACATTAGCTATGCTAGGAATGCTTCTCATTTTTATGTATTTGTTAATGTTACCGCCCTCGTTTTCACAAATTATACGCATTTTCACTAGCGAAACGAACAGAAAAACACACGTTAACGTTAATGCGTTAAGAGCCTCAAAAATCAAAAATTTTTGATTTTACTCCAACCTGACAAACAACTTGACGAAGGTTTGCCAACTTGCCTACACACGGCTTATATACCACCAACTTCTAGCGGTTGGCCAAATGGTTGGCCCATAAATCGATCCGTGTGTAGGGCCTTTAAGGAAAGAGCGATACTGGTCGCACCTTCCGTACGGAATCAGCTGTTTGTACTAGTATATGTATGTACATATGTAACACATGCAGTGTTGCCGCTTTGCTAAATTTTTTACCGAAATTGGTATATTTTTTCTTTATTTATCATATTTGTTAATTTAGTAATTTATTTTTCAACTTGTTAACTTTTTCGATTCAGACCTACATGTAACGTAGGTCAAAACAAGTTCTGGTTCCACATTAGGAAATAGGCCGTAAGCGTTTCCTATTACAGAAATTCCAGGTAATCCTGAAAGTTTCGTAAAGCGAACAGTTCTTCTGCGTTCCTAGGTTACTATAATTGTGTGATCTACAACAAAGTGCTTGATAGTGGCTATTGCTATATCCACCGAGTCCTTTTCTAGAAGGTTGTGGATAGTCCTACCTTTCCTTGACAGTTCGTTAGCTTTGCAATTGCTATCAATATTCCGGCGTAACCCGACAACCAAATGAGTATAATTCTAAGTAAATATGTATGTACGTTCAACAGGCTACGGCGTTCAGTAGGGGACTTCCCTTTTGTCTATGCCTGAGTCGAAAGCTTTCCGAATTGCTTTCAAGCATTGAATTTTTGAGATATGTTCGGCCACTTGTTGGCATATGTATGTGTGTATATTGGTCATAACTAGACAAATATTGATTTTAAAGTGCTCCTAAATTTTAGTTTAGTTTAAATAAGTTTGGTAAATTTTTGTTGAATTTGGTAACTTTTTCTGATGATTTTGGTAAAAAATAAAAAAATTGGCAACACTGAACACATGTAAGCAAAATATAGCCACCTAAAAGCCAACACTACGTTGCTTATGCATTTGGCAGACTTTTCGTTTATTTTCTGACAGTCAGTTACGGCTGTTTATTCATATTAGTTGTGTTTAATGAGCTGCTCTAGATTATGCCAGGGTAAGATATCTCACAAAATTGTGTTTCATGAGGATTTTTCTTCCTCTAACTTACTCTGGTTTTTGTTTCATGAGCCTGCGCTAAGTGGAACTAGAGCAACTTACAGCACCATTTTCTGCACCAGCTTTTTTGATGTAGTAACTTAGAGCAAGCAACCGCTTTGAGAATTTCTGCCTTAAAAGTGTGTCATGAGATTTGTAATCTGAGTCGCTCAATTCCTTTTTTGACATCTGCTCGATTTTGCTCTAACTTGAGCTGCTCCGAACTTTTTTCGGTCTCATTAAACACAACTATTATAGTCAGCCCTTAAGTTTTTATTCCAAATTTGTTTTAAATAACATACCTAAACGGTGTAGTACATAAAATTTACATATTTTACGAATAATGTAGGGTAAAATATTTCTCATGAAATCGTGGAGAGATTGAGCAGGAAAAGCGTAAACATAACGTGTATGCGAAGCGAGAGCGCGCGCGTTTCGTTCCTCAACTTTTCAGGATAAAACCTGTAAAACTGTCAAAAGGCAAAATTGCTCCCAGAGAAAGAGAGTAAAACTAAAAAGTACGGGAACGTTTTTCGGATAAAAAGTGGTAAAACTGTCAAATACACCGTGGACGCCATTTTTTTTGTATATACCAGTTTTATTTTACCATTATACAAATATACGAAAATACTTAGAAAACTTGGATATTTCTTCGCTACGATATATTTAAAAGGTGAAAATGCAATTCCAATTCGTATGAACAGCTGATGGTTTAACACTTACCAGCTTTTACCAGCAAAAATTCTTCTGGTAAAATCTTGCAACATCTGACTAAGAGAGGACCGATTTTGCTCTCCCATTTTTCCCCTACTTTGCCAGAGAACCGAGTACGGGAAAGCTTTCTGGTAAATTCCTATAAATTCTTGCAACTTCTTGCGAGTTCGGGAACGCAACTTATGCTGATAAGTAGCAGCCAGTGTTGCCAAGAAACCAAGAAAAATCACGTCTTTTCTCGAAAAAAACACCAAATTTTTATTTAAGTACTTAATAGACTTTGCAAGCTTAAAAACTTTTTTGTAGGGATGTTGATTCAAATTAATAATAAAAACCAATGTTTCTGGTTCGACGGACAGTAGGTGAATATGCACTTAAATTGGTATAAGTTCAAGTGTTGGCACAATTCGTATCGGATTTTAAAGTTTTTTTATTTTAAAATAATGGTGATGATTAAATTCGCTATGACACCTGCCTGCGACTTATTTATTTATTTAATTTCAACAATTAGTTTTTACACACATAGATTACTAGACTAAGTAATTTTAAGTACAATTATAATAATAAATAAGAGTAATTATTAGCAGTATATATGATGCAGCAATGAAATTAATTTAGACTTAAAATTATCAATGCTATCCGTGAATATGTCTAATTGACCACCTATCTCATTTGCGTGCCTAAAAGCATAAACAGACGGCAGCGTTGATCGGGATCAACTGATTTGCTTGACCTTTTCTTGTCGGTCTAAACAGGAATCTCGATAAACTATTGTTGGGTAGCTCGTTTCCAATGGGATGGTGACAATAATGAGGTTGACTTACGTTTGATGATTTTGGGATTACCGGTGTTCGGTGGTCTAACTGCTGCCAAATGAATAGAACAGAATTTATATCCACAGACTCTTTATTTTCACAGGTAACAACTTGGTTGGGGATTTGCCGGAAGAAATGTGGTGGAACAATGCCGATATGTATATTCCCCAGTTATACGCACTCTGAGGATTGACTTTAACCAAACCAATGTCGTCAGCTTTAATAAATTGCTTGGTTAGGACTACTTCCGTTCTTGCGAGGGCTGATGTGTGTTGTTCGGTCAGTGTCCAATTCCAAAAATGAAAAAATATTTTTCTAGCCTCGAGGTATGTGACCACCGATTCTTTTATCGTATCTCAGTGTGAGCGTTTTCATAGTGTCCATGTCAATTCGTGTGGGGCTAGTTTGGTGGGGCTAGTTTTTGTGAATAGCCCTCTCCGGCCACGGACTGTTTAGGATTGGGAATGTACACTTCCTATCCTATCTCGAATTGGCGTGCTCTTTTGCGGGTCAATGCCCGTTGTGCGGTTTGTTGATATTGTTCGAACTGTCTCTCTCGAATTTAATCAGCCAGAACTTTACGTTGTTCCACCTCCTGGGTATGGTATTCACGACCGGTGTGTAGGAAATACGGCGTGTAGCCCGTGGCTGAATGCACTGAAGTGTTAATATCATGAATAACACGAGAAAGATAGTTTTCCCAGGAGGAATGTTCAAGAAGATCAGCCATGTGAGCACGTAATCCACGTTTAATGCTTTTGTTTGTCGCCTCTACCTGATTGGCTTGTGGATGGTACAAAGCCGTTTTCATGTGTTTGATATTATAATCGGCGCAAAGCTTTGCGAAAGTTTGACTGATGAATTGAGTACCATTATCTTATATAATGGGTTCGGGGCAGCCATTCAACAAGAATATATGTCGAAGATAATTGACTACGGATATGGCGTTTGCGTTTTTCATGGGCTGCGCCCAGACATATCGCGAGTAACAGTCGATGGCTACGAAGATCCATTGGTTACGATTTTTAGACATGGGCAGCTTACCGACGAAGTCAATCGATAATTGTCTACCCGGTCGTTTTGGTTCTCTATATTCGCCGTGAGGTGTTTTGGTCCTCTCATTACTTGGTTTAATGCGGTGGCATAGTTCACATTGCCGAACGTACTGGTATACGGACTCGTACATGTTTGGCCAGTAATAGTGTTGTGAGATACGGCTATAAGTTTTCCAAACACCCTGATGCGAATGTTGGTTATGATTTTCATCGAGGACTTTTGTTCTGTCAGAATATGGTACACAAAGTGTCCACAGTATTTCCGAACTTTGATTGGAAAATTTCAATCGATGATGTAGGAGGTTGTTCTCGATTTTATATCTATCTAATGGTTGTTTTGAGGCCATGGCATGCATTTTGTTGTACCATTTATCGCACGTGTTTGGGTCAATGTTGATCACGGATGTGATTGTGGTACGATTAACGTGAAAATTACTCAGAAGGTGGATTTCTACGAACGATGTTGAGGAGAGCAAAAGAACGAGATAAGGCGTCAGGAAGTTCTAAATGTTTTCCTGGTTTATGAATAATTTTGAGATCGTATGGTGATAATCGGATCGGCCAACGGCATAAACGTCCAGTTAGTTCTTTGAGAGTTTGTAGCCAGCGCAAAGCTGCATGTTCCGTTACCACAACCAATTCACGACCCTCAAAATATGGACGGAACTTTTCGACCGCTAAGAGAACGGCTAGGCATTCCCGTTCGGATGCTGTGTAATTTTGTGCGGCTTTCGAGAATTTCTTAAAAAATACTGAACCACACGTTCAAAGGCTTGTTCAGCAGCGGAATTCCATTCAATGGGTCTCTTTCGGTTTCCTTTATACAGTTCACAAAGGGGAGCTGTTATCTCCAAAAAATTTATAATAAATTTACGGTACCAGCCTGCTGCACCAACGAACCGTCTGACTTATTTTGCCATTTTGGGCCGTGCAAATTCAACAATAGCTCGAATACGAGATGGATTCGCAGATAGACCCTCTTGAGACAAAACGTAACCCAGGAATTTCAATCGTTTACAACAAAAATTCCATTTGGAGGTTGAGATGGTTAAGCCGGCCCCAGCCAGACGTTTTGCAACAATAACCAATATCTTAACGTGTTCTTCAAACGGCGAAGTGCAAATTATGAAATAATCCACATATACGAATGCATGTGGAACCAAATCACGGAAAATTTTATCAATGAGAATGACTAATGTGGCGGGTGAATTTCTCAACCCCATCGTCATGCGACGAAAAGCATAAAGTCTGTTACCGAATGCCAAAGCGGTTTTCAGTTTACCCGATTTTGCCAAAGGAATTTGAAAGAAAGCTTGAGACAGATCAATACTGGTTAGGTATTTAGCTGACTAAAGTCGTGCCAAAATTTGGTTTGTATCCGTAATTGGATAGGCATTTGGAATGGTAATTTTATTCAGCTCTCTCGCGTCAAAACACACGCGATACGTTCCGTCTTTCTTCTTTACAGCCAGAATTGGTGACCGCGAAGGGCTTTCTTCGATGGTCATAATGATGTCACGACTACGCATTTTATCCAATTCGGCTTGAACTTGTTCAGCCACATATGGCGATACTGGATCCTCGCGTTTCATGACGGGTTTTGCATCATCCGTATCAATTACGTGTTCGATCTGATTAGTGACATTTAAAGGACCAGACTCAGGAGTTGGATTAAAAAGTCTGAGAACGGCGTCCAACATTTGTCTTTGATCTGGGGTGAGATTATGTGGAAGGCTGACGCTCGTTATTTTTGGGGTATCTAGTTCACCCTCTAAACCGAGTGCGGAAGCGTCAATTGGCTCCAGATCCTTACTCATGGAAGATACCTGAGCTGTTCTTTCCCACTCCGTGGTGGCTGGTTACAAAAATTAATAAATGTATCCGGGGTAACCATTTCGACTTTAGCGGATGCAACTTCTTCAGTATAACTTTTGGCTGTATGTTTTAAGAATCGTTGAATTTTCTCTTGGTTCTGCACCAGTTCGAAAAAGAAGGCCTGAAGGAATGTCGGTCCCATAATTGGGTGTTTCAGTGAGATAGGTACGACAAGAGTTGGCACCAGTCGGGTAAGACTACCGACCGTATATAATACATCCACTTTACCAATGGCCTTAAAAGAAATCGAATTATCGGCAAGACCAATGGAGGTTTTGGTAGGTTGCAACTGCCCCCATCTGTACTTCTCATAAAATGTTTGTGAAATGACTGTGACTTCGGCTCCACCATCGAGTAAAACCATATGAGAATGGTTGTTAACCATAACCGTGAGATAATCGCGACAATCGTTCAGAATGTTATATGTCAAACATTTCTCTGAGATAAAGAAAACATCGCGGAGTCGTGGTTGGTTAACTTGATTGACTTCGTCTTGCTGGTGAGTAGGGACTGGAGCTGAAGTAGGTTTGGTAATTCGTAGTGTTCCTTTAGAACATTTAGTTGATGGTTCTTTGCCATCCCTTTTAGTTTGATTAGATTCATTAAGAATTAGAGTAGAATTATTGCTGGAATTCGGGACTGAAGGTTTGTCGAGTTGTAGAGGGACTTCGGTAGAGTGCGGATTGTTAGAGACAGTGGATTTAGATAAAATTGTGGATTCTGAGTACGATGGACCACTATTCCCAATCGACTCCCTTACGCGTTTTTTGAACACGAGCATTGATCAGACGTAACCCCTGGTCGTGTACATTTGTAGCAGATCACCATATTCGGTTGGGTTCGACACTTTTTGAAGTGATGGCCCCACACGAGTTATTTTGCACATCGTACATTTTCGTCGCCCTCAACAACGAGAAATGGGTCGACGATAGTTCCTACTTTCGTATCATTCTCCTTTGGATTTTTGTCATTTTTATAATCCTCGACTGGTTTCGAATACCTACGTTTCAGAGATGCTTAATTGGTTTCTTTTGCTTGTTCAAGTATGCACATTCCCTGTCATCGGAGTCGGACCCAGGAAACGAAGCGGTATATTCCGAATGTGAAGAATCGTCCGGTGAATCATGTATTGCCGAAATTTCCCGTGGCGCTGATCGCTGTCTATCCGAACGGGTTCTTTCCGGACGGGGTGTGGCAACAATAAACGAACGTGGTGCAATTCGCTGAGCGAACTCACGCAATTGCTCCAACGTGTGGACTTGTCGAGTGTGGACGAGTTCACGCAGATGATCGGATAAGGTACCAATGATGATATCGAGGTGGTCCCGTTCATCCAGACCACAGGAATCACCCTGCAATTGGAATGTCAAGTCATCGATATGTTTCAGCAGTGTTTGCGAACGTGGATCGAATTTTATTTGTGCATATAACATTATTACTTGGGCCCGAGTATATTTGTTGAGGAAACGAGCTGGAAGTTTCATGCAAAAATCTTGATAATCTCTGAAGTTTCTCAGTTCGCTGAAGTACCATTGTCGAGCGGCCCCCGTGAGAGTGGGTACTAAACGCGTAACCAATTCATGGTCGGGTACTCCAATCTTATATCGAAATGAGCCAATAATAGCCAAATAATCTTCAACCGATAGAAATTTTTCGTTCACATGAACGCCATCGAGTTGAGCACGTCCCATCCATGATGGTAAGCGTCTGAATTTCCTATCCATTGCATCCGCTTGGGCAGATTCGTCGAATACAGTGGCTTGATTTGGTCGTGATTGTGGTGGACCGGATAGCGAATAATTCTGATATAAATGAGATGGTTGATTAATTGGTTCTTGGATATGTGACATTCTAAGACCACGGTAGGTATTGATCGCTTGAGTTTGTACGGTTGAAGGACCACCCAAAGAACCATAAGTAGGATCCACCGAGGGTGGTATCCAGGTATGATTCCGGGTCGTTGGCATGGTTTGGTTCATGTCATGAACGTCAGGGATTGGTGTCTGTAAATGAACCCGGTCACGGATCATTTGCTGTTGCATCTGTGTTTGGGTTCTCAAGAACTCAGATACCATTTCGGACAGTTGGTGTAATGAGGGTGTTGGTTCCGTCCCGCCTGACACTGAATTGAGAATGGCTGGTAGAGCATTTGAATTAACCGTACTAGTGGTCAGGGTACACCATGGTTCAGTTGCCTGAACCAAAGTCGGTATATTCGGGTTTGGAATCAAATCTGGTATGGTTAAGGGTAAATATTGGGATGGAACAGTATTTTGAGTTGAACTCATCGTTCCCCGTTCATTCTCAAAACCATGGAAGGTCGAGTTTAAACTTAATCGGGAATCGCCCATCGGGATTCCCGTATTCGGTGAAGGCATCCGAAGTTCACGAATCTTCGACTGAAATTTTCCGATCAGATCTGCCTAGCGTGTAGCCGATTCGGGTTTTAACTTTAACCGAGCGGTTCGATAACAATAATGTATCACTTGATGAAGACGACCCTGAGGTGATAACACCTCATTCGCCTCCACTTCCCGATATGCTCTCTCACATATTTCCAACTCATTCATTGGGTGTAGGGCATGGTATTTTATCAACCATGGTTGGCCAACGTAAGCAGATATTTTACCGGTGACAGGTAACAAGATTAACGGAAATAAGGTCAATTGACTTTATTTCCCACCCTGGCGCAAAATAAAGTCAATTGACATTATAACCTTTTCAAAAGCGAAATAAAGTCAACAAAAATTTGGAACTAAAGTCATTGGCGCTATTTCCTCATTCAATTGGAAATAGCGTCAACAATGCTTAAAGTATGTCGATTCATAGAAAAAAATGTTGTTCTTACAATAAACATTGCCCCGTAAGTGTTGTTTTTAAATAGATGAAAAAGGTTGTTGCCAAATCCTGAGTGTTGTGATATTAATCCACACACAATCATGAACTACAACCATTTGATTTTATTAAAAAAAATTTTAATTAAGAATATGTAAAAACACAATGCGAAAAACGAAACGCCTGCGCACAGCTGGAATACGAGAAATATTTGAGGAAAGAGTGTAGAAATGATCCATAACTTGCAAAACATGTTTCGTTTCCATGTCCATGTCCAAAAACCACGGAGGAACACTGAAAGAATTCTGTGTTTTAAATTAGCATATTTTGAACGAATTCGGAATGTCTAAGGTGGAAAAGAAACCAACCTTTCTATAAGGAAACAATTATAGAAAAAGAATTTTCTTACACTGTATTCATGTCTCCGCCAGCAATTTGTGACGACATCATTTAAAAGCAGCTAAGGAGAATGACGACACTATTTATTAGATGACACATTCAACGAGCCAATGTGCCAAAATGCGGGTATAAACAATTATTGATTATTTAATATCGGAACCGAGATCATATAAGTTAATTGATTGGTTTTCACAAACTTTTGAAACACAAATTATATGCTTTTTTACTGCAGACAAGTTGTTGCCCCAAAACAGCAGAAATCTTCCAATCAGGGATGGCAACTATCCTTAGTTATGAGGTGCCATAATGAGGATAAAAAAGTGCCAAAATGTGCCAAATTGAAAAATAAAAGTGCCAAAAAAGGTGTCATTCCTTTTAATCATTCACATTTAGCAATAAAATAAAGCTACATTTTCCAAACAAAAGTGCAATGATAAACTAAGGTAAACCAGTTGAAAAGCCTTTATAAATTAGAAAATTTTAGTTGAGAAAAAGAAGTGCTCGCAAAGGATTTCACAAAAATGTGTTGAAATGTATTATTTTTTACAAAAGTGCCATTTTGGCATTTTGTGCCAAATTGAAAAATTAAGTGCCATTTGAAGTAAAATAGGGACAAATGGCACGGTTTGAGCTAAGTTGGCATCCCTGCTTCTAATAACTTACAAATATAAAAATGTGAAATATCGAGGGCTTGAATTCATTAATACCCTCTATCTGCAATTTGCACAAAAACTAATTTGTGAGTTTAGAAACCATCTGGGACTTATTACCTGTCGTTATATAAGGTAGCATTAATAGCACTGATGACAGTTAAAGCTTAGGTGGATTTTTATATCAGAATCTCATATTTGTGAAAAGTGTGCAGATAGATGGTATTTTTGAATATAAGCCCCCGATGTTTAAAATATATAAAAATTGTATTTCAACGTATACAAAAAATAAATCTACCTGCGTTACAGCACGGCGGGAGACGGGGAAGGGGGGGGCCCCGGCGTAGCGTGACGTGATGTGTGCGCGGGCCGCGGCGAAACTAAGCAAATTTAATGTTCGAAAGAGAAATAATGTCAATGGATTTTATTTCGTTTTTAAAAAGGGTGGGAAATAAAGTCAATTGACCTTATTTCCGTTGATCTTATTACCTGTCATCATTTTGCCATTGAGAGCGGCTATTTCGGTGTCGGTCCATTGAACCGGCGCTGGATATAGGTTATATATCTCCCCTTCGATCTGTCGCTGTTCGTCTGTCAAATAAGTTGCATCGAGGATGGGAAACAATTCCATGTTCAAAGACTCAAATACCAAGTTGTAAAGATTTTTAAAAAAATTTTACCAACGGTAGACGTAAAGTCTGTACTATTATGGTCTGAGCTATAAGATGGCTGTACTCGATTTAAAATCAATACCGCATTTACTTCAGTTATTATTATTATTATTCTATGATTGTGTCTAAGCCTAATCAGCGAAAACCCTTCTATGTATGAATATCCAATTTAAAAAAATAATGCCGCATAAATCGATCACTATTTAAGTATAGCTTTTAATCTAATTAGTTTAACAAAAAATTCACGCTCAATTGGTTGTATATTTCATGTGATTTTCGGTCTAAAATTTTGTTTAGTGTTATACCGAACGTGGGCTGAGAATGGCGTTTAACGCACTAGCTCGAATCTTTTTAGGGACCAAGTTGTTTGCTCCCGGGATGCAGCGAAGGCCTTGAATACTTGGGAGTATTTCCTGTATCTCCTTCGGTCCCTTCTGTCGCCAACAAGGTACGCAACAAAGATCAAGACTATCCACCCCCGAATTTACCGGAACACCAAATAAGACTGAGAATATTCAACCAGTTTGAGAATGGAAAACGAGATTAATTTGTTACGAGTTTCAAATTTTATTGGGAATGAATACCCAAAGAAATTACAAAAAAATAAAGGAAAATAGTTTGGTTCAATTAATAATAAACCGTGTTGTCGGTTACGTTGCTTGAACTTATACCGATAGACTAAATAAAAATTATCAGTCGAAAATCTTGACCGTCGATGTGTGGCGTTACTTGATTAAAAAATTCAATTAACTTGCTTTTCACAATTGGCGAACTGACTGAACGAGAATGGTTATGACTGCTGATCAATGGTGTTCGCATGGCAGATCGATCACCATTCACCCCCGCGGAAATAAATAATCAGAATATCCACAAAAATTTTGATTGAAAACGAGCTAAAAATCAATTAAATCATGCCGTGTGAAGACTGAGGACGATATTGATTTACAGTGATTATGAGTTCAAAGAATGTCTAAAAGAAAAAATTTATCAAACATCTATTAAAACCGAATATGTATGGTTCGCCGACGTACAATTTTATGACCAACAAAATGAGAAAAATTACTACAAGATTTTAATTTTTCCTTAAATCTAATTTTATAATGTATTAAATTGATTCGATGATGAAATTGCTATATTCCCTCAGCTGAGCACTCGGTTATTTTATTCCGGGCTTAAATGTGGTTATGTTCAACAAAACTTATTCTTTTTCACCCGTTTAGTTGGGCGCCAATGATTTGCTTGACCTTTTCTTGTCGGTCCAAACAGGAATCTCGATAAACTGTTGCTCGGTAGCTCGTTTCCAATGGGATGGTGACAATAATGAGGTTGACTTACGTTTGATGATTTTGGGATTACCGGTGTTCGGTGGTCTAACTGCTGCCAAATGAATAGACCAGAATTTATATCCACAGACTCTTTATTTTCACAGGTAACAACTTGGTTGGGGATTAGCCGGAAGGAATGTGGTGGAACAATGCCGATATGTATATTACCCAGTTATACGCACTCTGAGGATTGACTTTAACCAAACCAATGTCGTCAGCTTTAATAAATTGCTTGGTTAGGATTACTTCCGTTCTTGCGAGGGCTGATGTGTGTTGTTCGGTCAGTGTCCAATTCCAAAAAAGAAAAAATATTTTTCTAGCCTCGTGGTATGTGACCACCGATTCTTTTATCTTATCTCAGTGTGGGCGTTTTCATAGTGGCCATGTCAATTCGTGTCTATACCGATATGATGGTTCGTGTCTTCAATAACTATTGGTTACGTACATTCATCTGGCAAATCTGGCGGATCCGATATGGCGACCAAAAGTGAAATTCGACGAGATTCGCTTGAAACACGTTAAGGCGTTCTTACGCGATATGCATTTGCATGTGTACATGCCTCTTTTTACATATGGAAATGCCAACATATCTCGTAAAGGCTTCTGTTGTTTCTATTTTCATCTGACACACAGGTAAAATCATCTGAGTTTAGTTTATTTCGTT
The DNA here is from genome assembly GCF_013731165.1 of Rhagoletis pomonella. Classification (NCBI taxonomy): domain Eukaryota; kingdom Metazoa; phylum Arthropoda; class Insecta; order Diptera; family Tephritidae; genus Rhagoletis; species Rhagoletis pomonella. The sequence continues at coordinate 74,897,961 of NW_023458555.1, read as the reverse complement.
TTTAAAGATCGTATTTTTAAATAGTTCAATAAAGACTGACTCTCAATAGGACAAACATACGCAATTACATATGTATTGAAAGTCACATTTACAGATGCAAATATGTATCGTGTAAGAACACCTTTACTCAGGGGTTTTTGAAGTCGCTGAATAAGAAACAAACATTAGATTTACAAAAGTAAAACTAGGGCTTAATGGGGTATCGGAGTCGCTGATGACGAATCCGTCAAAAGATTCGCAAAATTCAAAATGGAAGATTCGATATGGAGAAATACTCGTACAATTATAATTTTAGATTCTAAAACACAGTATAGAGCAGGGGTTCCCACTTTTTTTACCTCGGCACCCTTGTTGTGCTAAAAAAATTTCGCGGCACCCCTACTAGAGCCCTTGTTAGTCGAGTAATCGAATAGTCGAGTAGCAAAAGTTGTTTAAAAAAATAATCGACTTCACTAATCGAATAACCGTTTCCTTTCGACTTTTTAACTAACAGCTCACAAACAACTCGTGGACTATCTCTTCATTTTCGATTTTTCGAATAGTTGTTCTCTTTCAGTAAACATTGTTTTTTTTTTTTTTTTGAATACTTATGCTTATTGACAAAGCCAAGCCATGCTAATGACAATAATTTTATGGTGAAAACCATGATAAAAACATAACAAGGTAAAACCATTGAGAGGCAGTCTGACGTTTGCCAACAATATAATTTTAAAATCAAAACTCAAACTCACACACACATTCTCATTTCCAATCTCAAACAACAACAATTGTGAACAATTTAATTTTTTTATTTTCAATTTTATATGATTTTAAAATGTTGGCAAACGTCAGAAAAAAATCATGGCCGACGAAATGAGAGAATGAATTTACCTTGTAATGTTTTTATCATGGTGAAAACTGTCCCTATTCGAATAATTTCGGTTAGTCGATTTTCAGACTACTCGATAGTTAGGGGTTAATCGAAAGTTAACGGCTAGTCGAATTCGATCGGTTAATCGAATAATTGCTATTCGACTATCAACCGACAAAAAAAAGTTGCTAATCGACTAGTCGACTAACCGAATAGCCGGATAGTCGATTTTTAACGAGAGCTCTAACCCCTACTCTTCAAATGTCTACGAAAACTAGAAAACACAATGCTCCTTTAGCTTTAATGTGAGGACTGAAATTGTTTTGATGATATCATTATTTCCTTTAAGTTTATTGGGAGCTTTGACAATTTTACCCTGAAATCATTTGACGCTGAAAGCTTGCTGGTGTTTTTGTTTTTAACCAAAAAACAAAAAGAATAAGGTTATCAATTCGTCGGAATATTTTTTTATTATTTTTGTCTATGTATGTTACCGCATAACTTTGGACCGCGTTAACCGATCCCTATAATTTTTGAAGTGAAACTTCTTTAGCGGCGGTTGGTTGGTTGGAAGTAAATTGGCAAATTCAAAGGAAACTGCACACGGAAATTGTGATGCAATGGAAATGGTACAATGGGAATGGTGCAACGGAAATGGTGCAACGGAAATGGTTGGGGCCGAAACAAGTGCTTCTTGTGTGTATGCATATGGTATTAATTTAACAAAAATTTCCTAATAAAAGGTTAAAGAATAACACTTAGAAAAAGACCAATACAAGAATGAAAGTAAAGGTGAGTACGTACATAATAGGATAAAGGCAAAAGTAACAAGTAAGAAAGTCTAAGTTCGGGCGGAGCCGAACATTAAATACCCGGCGCAAGTATTAAATATATGTTTTCCACCTTTCCGAAAGCTACCGCTACATGATAAGCCGGGGTGTAAACATTTTAAGTAAATTAGCGTCCTTAAATTTCGAAATATTGAAATTTCAAGCATTTCTGAAATTTACCGTTATATGAAAAGCGGCCTCAATTTTAGTCCGATTTCAACAATTTTCAACGGTTTGCTTTTATGTGGCAAGCACAATAACCATACCGAGCTTGGTACAAATTGCTAGAACGGTTAGCGAGATACATACATATATGTGATCACAAGTGGGCGGTGCTACGCCCATTTTCCAAAATGTTGTCATAAACGTATTTCTTGGTAAAGAGTTGTTGCAATCATCAATTTTGAATAAATTAGCCTCAATATTTACTGATTTATCGAAGATTTTGTATTTCTCGAAATTACCGTTATATGGGATGTGGGCGTGGTTGTTGTCCGATTTTAGAAATTTTCGGCCAGTTGGTATGCTGTACCAGGACCAACAACTGTGCCAAGTTTGGAAGAAATTGGTGTAGCGGTTACCAAGATATACACATGTAACCATAAGTGGGCGTGGCTACGCCCATTTGCCAAAATTTTGTAATATTCTTATTTTTCGTCTAAAACTCATTGCAAATATCAATTTTGAGTGAATTATCTTCAGTAGTTACTAAAATATCGCAGTTTTCGTTTTTCTGAAAATTACCGTTATATGGGAGGAAGGCGTGGTTATTGTCCGATTTTTAAACTTTTCAGCCATTTAGTATGCTGTACTAAGGCCAATCAATCATCAATTTTGAATAAATTAGCCTCAATATTTACTGATTTATCGAAGATTTTGTATTTCTCGAAATTACCGTTATATGGGATGTGGGCGTGGTTGTTGTCCGATTTTAGAAATTTTCGGCCAGTTGGTATGCTGTACCAGGACCAACAACTGTGCCAAGTTTCGCAGAAATTGGTGCAGCGGTTACCAAGATATACACATTTAACCATAAGTGGGCGTGGCTACGCCCATTTTCCAAAAATTTATAATATTCATCTTTTCCGTCTGAAACTCATTGTAAGTATCAATTTTGAGTGAATTATCTTCAGTAGTTACTAAAATATCGCAGTTTTCGTATTTCTTAAAATTACCGTTATATGGGAGGTAGGCGTGGTTATTATCCGATTTCGCCCATTTTCAATACCATCCGTCCCACGCCCAAAAGAAGTTCACGTACCAAGTTTTGTTAAGATATCTCATTTTTTACTCGAGTTATCGTGACAACAGACGGACGGACGGACGGACGGACGGACAGACAGTCACCGCTTAATCGATTTCTCTTTTCATTCTGATCATTTATGTATACATTTGTCTATATCTATCTCGATTCGTTTTGCCTGTTACAAACAACCGTTATGTGAACAAAGTTATAATACCCTTGTGCACAAGTGCGCTCGGGTATAAAAACGAAAACAAAGATGCGTTAAGATCAAGGCAAAAATTAAGACCGAGATAATTTAAACACTTTTTTTTATATATACATATAAGGGCAAAGGTGAAGGGGAATATGTAGATGAAGAAAACGATAAACATAAAAATAAAGACAAATAGGAGGATGAGGATACCGATTAAAGTAAAGATGCAGATAGGGGAAGGAAGATTAAAATAAAGGTAAAGAGGAAAGGATATAGGGAGAGACACAGAGACTCAATCTGGGAACTATTTTGGGATTTTAGAGATTTTCGGGTTTCTCGGGACTTATCGATAAAATAATCGATATTTTTATCGGTTTTGTTATCGATATTTATCGATTTTGCTATCGAGATTTAAATATTTTGTTATCGATATTTACCGACTTTGTTACCGATATTTATCGATTTTGTAATCGATTCTTATCGATTTTTATCAACTTTGTTAGCAATATTTATCGATTTTGTTATCGATATTTATCGATTTTGTTATCAATATTTATCGATTTTGTTGTCGATATTTACCGATTTTGTTATCGATTCTGTTAACGATATTTATCGATTTTGATATCGATACTTAGACTTTGTTATCGATATTTATCGATTTTGTTATCGATATTAATATCGATATTTATCGATTTTGTTATCGATATTTATTGACTTTGTTATCGATGTTTATCGATTTTGTTATCGCTATTTATCGGTTTTGTTATCGATAGATATTTATCGATTTTGTTATCAATAGATATTTATCGATTTTGTTATCGATATTTATCGGTTTTCTTATCGGTATTTATCGATTCTTATCGATTTTGTTATCGATATTTATCGATTTTGTTATAGATATTTATCGATTTTTTTATCGATTTTGTTATCGATATTTATCGATTTTCTCATCGATTTTGTTATATATATTTTGATTGACGTTATAATCGGTTTTGTTATCGATAGAGTATAAAGATAAAAATGAAGATAAGGGAAAAACAGAATAACATGAATGTTACAGTGGTAGAGGTAGGGATCTACATTGATAGAAAAAAAGAGAAAAAATATTACCTTAAGCAAAAGCAGATGTGTGTATGAATAGATAGATAAGTAACGTAAGTTTCACTTCTACAGTGTGGCCCAGGCGCACTTACTTTTTTTTTTTTAAGGAAAGGTTTTACCTGACAGGTGGTCGAATTTGGTTTAAATCCGATCATTGGATCCTGAATAAATTAAGGATAATCTTAAATTCTTAGATGGGAATTGAAATCGGTTTTGTTTTTTTTTTTGCTTCAAAATTACTTGTTTATGTAAGCATTTGTTGAAAATGCAGTATCACATAGAAATGTAAAAGTAAGGCCCCTATTATGAGTTGCATTCGATTGTGGTCGAAAGTGCTGATCGAACGAATTTTCATTTGGTATTATGACGCTATTGTGAATTTCGCTCGGTTAGGTTGTTTACAATAGTATATTTTTCACCGCTGAGAAATTTTGTTTAAAAATCGAGTAAACTAAATAGTGTGCTTATACATATGTATGTAAATTTTCGCAAAGTAAAATGAAATAAAAAAGTAAGCGAGTTTATAAAAACGTGGTAAAAATGGGTACAACGGAGTTCTGGTTCAACGATTCGTCAGAGGATGAGAGCTTGGTAAACTGGCCAGGAGTTGAAAATGTTTAATAGGGTTTAAGTGTAGTATTTAGAATATATTTTGACATAAAATATGTTTAAGAAATTTGTCTGCAGATTTATTAAAAACTTCCGACTGTCTAAAGAGGCGTTTGTGAGCCAAATCTATTTAAAATATTTTAAAACTATCAACGGCTTACGATTTTATTCTCAGAGATCGTGCCAATTTAGTATTGGGATTTTCTTTCAAAATAAAACCAGCATTTCCAGCTTGTATTTAATATTCACGACGTTAGAACTGCATGAAATGAATAAAAATTGTTTAAAATTATTGTCTAGCCGCTATAAAGTAAAAAAAACAAATGCAAAATCATACACTTTTCACAATTTTCTAACACTTAGCTACACCATCGAAAGCGAAATTCTGTTCGACAGAAAATTCGATACTCAAAGAAAATTTCGACACGGTTGCATAGCTTATAATTTCACTTTGGATGTTCGATCTTCGATAACCAGCGAAGATCAAAAATCGAATGCAACTCATAATAAGGGCCTAGTATTTTTAATGCAATCTTGCCAACAGCAGGGTTTGAAATCTAGTGGCGGCATCTTCCTAGTCGCCACGGAATTCCGGGGATCATACAGTGACTTCTCCTGGCGTTTTCTGCCTCTTGCTTCATCCTAGACATCGCAGTCAAGTACTTCGACTTGCATTGCGAATGGGTACCTCACTACCACGAGAAGATTTCCTCTAAAATCGTGTTGATTCGCTCTTTGACAGTGTGATTGTGACGTTCCAAAGAATACAGGTACGACCGCACTAGGCGACGCGACACGACACTACACAGCGCGGCAAAATATTCTTTGCATGTATTCTTATGGAGCATACCGCACTACGCTGCAGCGGAGCTACGCGACGCGAGGCTGCGCAGCAAAGTTGATCAACTAGGCAAAATGTCGCGCCGCGTGGTATCGCGCAGTTCCGGTGCCGCATAGTGCGGTATACCTAGCGGACCGACATAACATTTAGTACTATATTTTTAACTTGAAGTAATTGGATTTCCAATTGTGAGTGAATACATATTCAAATGCATTTCATTCAAGAAGAAAATTGTATGTAAAGAAACATAATATTTGAGAAGAATTCGCCAAGAAAAACAAATATAAAAGGCATTAACATTACATCAGCGTCACTGGCATCCATCTTGTTTGAAGGTTTTGACACAAATAAATTAAAAAATTTGCAGCGAAGTCTCGCGCCGCTGCAATTTCAGTGCGATATACCAAAAAGTGTGGCGATGTGTCGCGTAGTGCCGCTGCAGTGTCACGTCGCTTAGTGTGGTCTTACCTTAAGTAATATATACACGTGCGCAAAGCTGCTGCGCTTGTTACGACAACAGCCCAGCCAGCAAAAAATCCGAAAATTAATGCGAAAAGGGGAAGAAAAGCGGATTAGGTCTACAAAAGTTCCGAAATTGGTTGTGAAAAGGGTACGTTTCGGCTATTTCCCTGAAAATTTTCTGATTAAATTTTACGTTGACAAAACGTACTGGGGAACTACGCCTAAGAGCGAGATATCCCTTTGCTGCAAGCTATTTGTGTTGTTTATGTTTATACTAGTGTGGCCGAAAGTTTCAAAATATAAAAAAAAATAAAAATTTCTTATATCATTTTTATTCCGTGATGAACCTGAATTTCTTATCGATTCATTCTAGTTTTTAAATGATTAAGTTCACATTATCTAGATGTTTTTTTTCTCCAATCCCCAAATACATTTTGCGGGAATTCTTAAATTTTTGTTTTGTGATTACCATTTTAACTTTAAAAAATACGACTATTTTATAATCAGCGACTGCGATAACCCATAAAGGCTAAGTTTTATAAATTTTGGATTTTTTTTTTTTTGTCCACCATTTTCACTTTTTATAATCGAGCGCTCTTGTGCACAAGGGTATATTAACTTTGTTCACATAACGGTTTTTTGTAACAGCAAAAACGAATCGAGATAAATATAGACAAATGTATACATAAATGCTCAGAATGAATAGAGAAGTCG
>NW_023458555.1:74888919-74891015 GCF_013731165.1 Rhagoletis pomonella | reverse complement strand
AAAAATGCAAACTGGAAGGGTATAAAACCTATTTCCTCCCCATTTTTTAGTTAGCTCCATTCATGGCACTGATAAAATTACCAGTAAGTGCATCATAAATATTTTCAATACTAACTCCGATTTCTTTATCTTACCTACGCTCAAGACCTTTGACGGTATAATTGGTTACGACCTCCTTCGAAAGATAGATGCTAGATTGGATATTAGAAGGGGAATTTTGTTTCATGTAAACGGTTCAGAAAAGCTAATGTATTTTCATTGTGGCGATGTTAACAGTATAATCGCAAATGGGGATATGGAACAATTAAAAGCGAAATACGCTGCCGTTTTTTCTGACCCAAACGAATCTTTGCCGTTCAAGACAAATATTGTGGCAACTGTCAGAACAAGCAATGATGACCCAGTTTACTCCAAATCATACCCGTATCCAATGGCCGCCTCTGAATTCGTTAACGAGGAAGTTAACAATCTCTTGCGCGATGGTATAATTAGCCCATCACGCTGGTTCATAAAGAAAAAACTGCGCATGGTCATAGATTTCAAAAAGCTCAACGAAAAAACCATAAGCGATAAGTATCCAATTCCTGACACATCCGTAATCCTTTCAAACCTAGGATGATTTCCCTACGATTTTTACGACAATAGACTTGAAATCTGGGTTTCATCAGATTGTACTTGCTGAGAAGGACAGGGAAAAATCCGCATTTTGCGTGAATAACGGAAAGTACGAGTTTTGTAGATTACCATTTGGGTTAAAAAATGGGCCGAGCATTTTTCAGCGAGCTATTGACGACGTACTGAGGGAAGATATCGGGAGAACATGTCACGTTTACATAGATGACATCATCATCTTTTCCAATGATAACGAAACTCACCTGCAGGACGTCAGCCGAGTGCTTGAAAAATTATATTCAGCCAACATGAGGGTCTCCTTGGAAAAAACTCAATTTTTTAAATCGGACGTTGAATTTCAGACATAATCAACAACGAGGTTCCGAAAACACTCCGCGCATTGCGTTCCATTTTAGGTTTGTCTAGCTATTATTGGCGCTTTATTAAAGATTATGCACTGATTGCCAAACCCCTCACAAAATATCTACAATCTAATGGAACAATTGGCACCAACTCCTCTTAAAAACATAAAAATTACATTTGATGATGAAGCCCATGAAGCGTTCCGAAAAATCAAGAATATTCTGTCTTCAGAGGACATTCTCCTTCTTTATCCCGACTACGAAAAGCCTTTCGATCTGACCACAGACGCGAAATCTCACGCCTTGGGTGCAGTCCTTTCTCAAGGAAGCAGACCCATCACTATGATATCGCGCACTTTGTCGCAAACAGAAGAAAACTATGCTACAAATGAGCGAGAACTTCTCGCGATTGTCTGGGCCTTTCAGAAAGTTAGAAACTATCTATATGGGGCAAACAATATCAACATCTTTACCGACCATCAACCGCTCACTTTTTCGATATCGGATAAAAATCCGAATGCGAAATTGAAGCGGTGGAGAGCCTTCGTGGAAGAGTTCTCCCCTAAATTTCATTATAAACCAGGCAAAGAAAACGTTGTCGCAGACGCGTTATCAAGGCAGCATATAAACAGTTTAGAACCCAAAGCCATGTCTCACTCTGACGGCGAGACTGTTTACAGTGAAGAATCGTCCACAGAAGTAATTTCCACGGTTGCGAACCCGATCAGTTCATTCGTAAATCAGATTGTTCTCGAAAGTGGAGATACAAATTCAAATACCAAAAAAATTCTGTTCCAATCACGCATCAGGCACTATATCATTTTTCATAATATAGACAATGTTTCTGATCAGTTAAAGGACTGCATCAATCCCAACGTTACCAATGGATTGCTATGCGACCTATCTGTATTAGGAAAAATTCAAAACAGAGTTAAAGCTGATTTTCCATCTGTCAATTTCGTGCATACAAAAAATTTGGTAACTGACATCTTTAACGAGGATGATCAAAAAGAAATCCTGTACGCGGATCATAATAGAGCTCATCGGTCTCTTAAAGAAAATATGAAGCAAGTCGTAAGAGACTATTATTTTCCAAACATGCGCAAAATGTTAAAAGAAATT
>NW_023458555.1:74859061-74888819 GCF_013731165.1 Rhagoletis pomonella | reverse complement strand
ATATAGACAAATGTATACATAAATGCTCAGAATGAATAGAGAAGTCGATTAAGCCATGTCTGTCCGTCCGTCCGTGTACTCGAGTAAAAATTGAGATATCTCGACGAAATTTTGTATGTAGGTTTCTCTTTATCCAAGGTAGGTTGGTATTGAAACGCCCACTTCGCATATAACGGCATTTTCGAAAAATTTAAAAACCATATTTCAGTAAATGCTGGATCAAAATTGTTGAAAATTGGTATATGAAACATAATTCTGGTAAAAAAATAGTATTATTAGGAAAATTTTGGAAAATGGGCACTACCCCGCCCACTTATGATGATGTGCTGTATCTCAGTATCCTTACCAAGCTCGTAACGAGCCCTGCCTAGGGCCTAGCTAAAAAATCTCTTGAAAATCTTTGAAATCGGGCAATAACAACGCCCACCTCACATATAACGGTAATTTACAGATACACAAAAACTGCGATAAATCAATAGCTACTGAAGCTAATTGACTCAAAATCGATAATTACAATAACCACTTAGCAGAAAATTGTATTATTATAAATTTTTGGATAATGGGGAGGCACCGCCCCCTTATGACCACAAATGTGTATCTCGGTAACCGACTCCAACTCAATAATTTCTACCAATAGGTTTCAATAACCTTAGTACAAGAAAAAAATTCGTTGAAAATTATTCAAATCGGACTAAGATTACACCCATTTCCCGTATAACGGTAAATTTCAGACATCCGAAAACTCCGATATTTCAATAACTGAAGACGCTAATTTACTCCAAATTAATAGCTACAATAATCTCTTAGCAATAAATAAGACTACAATAGACTTTTAGGAATTGGGCGTTGCACCGCCCACTTTATGACTACAAGGTGTAACCACTTTATAGATTTCTACCAAACTTGGTTCAATTATTTCATTAAGTCTTAGTTAGGGTTGCCAGATTTTGAAACGAAGAAAGAAGTACATTTATATTTTCGATAGAAAAAAAGCAGTACAAGACATAAAAAAGGAGTGATTTTTTTAATTCCACTTAGTAAGGTTATAATCCCTAAGCACGGCCGAAGGCCGCCTACGCAGAAAGGAGTTAAGTGCAAAAATACTGTGGATACCGAAGCCGGAGTTATATCCACAAGATGTGTTATACACTTTTGACAAAAAAGGCGGGTTCCTCCTCTCTTCCTCGGCAACACAGAAAGGAGAATTCTACGTAGTAAGGGTTATAATCCCTAAGCCCTTTAATTTTATTATTTTAAAATTTTAATCCTTATTTGCATTTGCCAGTTTTGGGAGATAAGTACATGCGGCACGCACGTGTTTTTAGTGTGTATTTTGTCTTAGACTTTGTATAAAAAAAGAAAAAAAAAACTGTGTAGGGTTGGTCGAATGAATGCCCTCCTAGTCACCAGTTCCGTGTTGTTGTTGTTGTTGTAGCGGCTACCACAACCCCGCCGAGATCGGCTGATATCTCAGTCGTTGTCGTCGAGTTCCACTAACGGCAGCCCCAAGAAGCGAGCAGCCTCCGAGTCTTTTCGATTGCTGAGTATGAGGCCTTATGTTGGACAAAAGACGGAGTATAAAGGACCCAAATGGTGGAAATTAGCCTATGGTTACAGAAGATATGTTATAAAGTTATCGACAAAGACCTGCGTGCCGCTTGCCCTTTTCTCCCAAACCCGAGGGTAAACCCAAATGAGTTAAAATTTAAAAACTAATTGATAAAATTTAAGTAAAATGTGTGGAAAATTAACAATAAAAACTACTTTTTTTACCTGCGCTTTTCTCTCAAAGTGTTTACCGCCGGTAAACCCAAATCAAGGTTAAAATTTGAAAACGAATTAAAAAAAATTAAGTAAAATCTGTGAATAATTAATAATAAACTAATTTTTTCGCGAAATCTATAAAAGTTCCTTTCATTTTTCAAAAAAAAGCTGTGCACCAGTTATTATTTTACACCCTGTATATGATAAAATATTAATAGCTGGAAAAAGGAGTACAAAAGAAGTACAAAACTAATAAAGGAGTACATTTCCACATATATTTTTTTTTTTGGAGTACAAGGGAGTACAATGCAATAAAAGGAGTACGTTTACTCCCAAAAGCAGTACGTCTGGCAACCCTAGTCTAAGTCAGCATATTATCGAAAAAGTTTGAAATCGGGGAAAACCCCCCTGCTTATCATGCAAATGTAGTTTAGAGCAAGTTGAAACGACGATATTTGATACCTGCGCCGGGTATATAAAGATCGGATTCGCCCATGAATTCAGACGAAAAAAATTCAGAAATTCTGTTTTTCAGAAAAAAAATAATCACAATGAAAAATTTAGAAAACACTTTTTAGAAACAAAAGAAACTGAATGAAAAGTTCAGAACGAAATTTGTAGCACGTGTTCGCCTGACGTAGCGCAGCATTTGCTCGACTGAAGGGGTTAACCGCTACAATTGCATTTGATGTATATCCCGATGTACCAGGTCAGTTTTAAATCTTTTGCCAATCGATAAATTTTCATTTTTCTGGCATCATGTAAATATGCCTCCGATCTTCAAGTTTTCATTATATTTAGATCGAATTGATCTACCACAACATTTCCATTCACGCTTGTTACTAAAATAAATGCATGGAAATGAAAAATGCATTCAAATTTTGGGAAATAGAATTCAATTCTCATTCGCTCCACAAAAAATAATCTGTTTCACCAAGCGACCAATCGAATGTATATTCGCACCCAACCAAAAAAAAATGTATCGTGTTTGTTCTTATTACTTTTAATGCACTCCATTCTGATAACACGTGTTTACTAATTATTATTTCCTATTGATATGAGTTCAACCTTCGTAGTAACAGGCTAACCTAATATTCACGCACGACGCCAATTTTCTGTAAAAAAAAATTTCATGCACATACAACTTGTATGGGACCAACCGAAATTGAAAGGCGTGCGTATGAAGCAAATGCCGATTTCGTTTCTACCGAAAAATGTAACCTTCTCTTTGCCCTCTACGCACAAACACCAAGGCACGGTGCACATTGGTGCGATACGATATGCGATGCAATACGATATGGATGCGACATCGACATGTTGGGTACGTGGTAATTGGTAGGAAGCGATGATAACTGTGCACACTTGCACGACAGCGACACCGATGCGATATCATATCGCATGCGTATCGCACGTGTGACACCGCTGCGATATAATATTGCGGTTTTCTGAATGAGGTGAGATTAGTATTGCGAGGAATTTTTTGCAATAAGCTTGATCGTTTCACAGGCTGAATCATCATCCTAAATTTTTTAGTCGAATTTATAAAAAAAAACATGTTTATGGAACTATACCGACTAAATACTACTGTAGAACAGACATGACGAGTTCGGCATTGAGAAATATAGCGTCTGAGGTCAAGGACACAGGAAAATGCACAAAAGAATATTTTTCGTGATGGCTTATTTGCCTTTGTTTTCATATCTTTAAAAAGAAATTTATAGAATCCAATAATTTTAAAACTATTTATTTTTGATTTTGGATAACAAAAAAGATTTGGTGTTTGTTTAAATGTTAATGATTAACTATTTTGTTTCAAATATTCAAATAAATAGTAATCAAAGTACTTAGAAACAATTAAGAAATAATTAAGAATGAAGTATGTATGTTGGTAATTATTTTTGATTATTCGTTATATTTTTACACTGAGAAAAAAACGCGTTGTAAGAATAAAAAATTGTTATTTGATTACCATTTAAAAATGCTCGTATTTAAATCTAGTGAAAAGTGTTAACGAAATGGATTTTTCCATTATACATACACTACGTATAATGGAAGTATTCAATTCAAATACACCTGTATTAAAATGAGGCATTTTTCACTGCACGGATGGCGTTTTGCACGTCTCGGATGCTTTTTCATATGTAATTAAGAAAGTATATGGATAAAAAGCATGCACAGCGGTGACAACACATACACACATACATGGTATGACATAATGCACTAATCGCGCGCTATGATGTTGATTCAAACTCAACATTTGAAAGCACGTTTACATGTATGGCTGTAGCTGAGTATGCAAAGACGCTTAATACAATTGGTTGCAGCCAAGAGGGTCCGGGTTCAATTCCCATCGGACGAAACTTAAAATTAAATTTTTTTTCTTAGTTACGAAAAAGCATCTGTGCACTTCACAACCACATATTTTATAACGCACATACTCAAATTTAAAACGACTTGGGTCGCTCTTTCGCTCTTTCATATGCGTATTTTTTTTTTTATTTAGCACTTTTTTTAATTCTGAAATTTTTTTCCCTCAGTGTATATGTTTTTTCCCTTATCTCTATCCTCTATTTTATAAAGCAACTTACTACCCCTGAATTGATGCAAAATTAACATTAAATATATAGTTATTTTTACTTTAAAAAATCGGGGGAAGTTATTCAACCTTTCATAAGAAAAAGAATATTTTTGGCTATACAACTCAAAAATGTTTGCTAATCTTCTTTTTTTAATTCAGATTTCACCGATTTCTCCTTGTAGTGAAAGCAATATTCTGAAATAATTTGTCATGAAAATTTGAATATCTCACTTAATTTTTAGCCGACTTTGTAAAAATAAATATCAGTTTTACTCGATATTAAACATACGTTTCTCTTAAATTTTCTAAAAGTTTATAGATATAAATATAGACCCATCATTCGAAAGGTCTAAACTCGGTTGAGAAGCAACTTATTTAACTCATTAACAAGCTTATAAGGACACAAAAGTTTGTGTAGTTATCACAAAATGGTATTGCGTGCCGCATCGCATGTCGCATCGCGTATCGTATCGCGTATCGTATCGCATATCGCATAGCATATCGTATCGCGCTAATGTGCACCGTGCCTTAGAAGAGGGCGATGAGAAAGTACGGTTGCCAGACGTACTGATTATATCAGTACAGTACTGATTTTTCAACTCTTGTACTGATTTTATTCATTTCTTCAATCAGTACGCTAATGTCCTGATTTTTCAAAATTTGTACTGATTTGTACTGAATTTTCAATTCAAACAAAATGCTTTAGGATTTTCTTAAGGTTTTTACATAACGTTGGAACTTCGTTAAACAGTACTGTAAAAAGTAGAAACAAGTAATTTAATTATAGTTGACATGTTTCAGATAATATTTTATATGCCCAAGAAATTAATACAACAAAAAATTCCATCGTTTTATGGGCATACCGCCGAGTCGTTACGTATCAGTTGCGATAATATGATGGAGCCTAAATTTTTTAAAAAGAAGGCAGAGGTTTTTTTGCGAGTGTTGCTAGTTATCTCGAAAATAACTTTCAGTTTAATAACAACAAATTTGAGTATTCGAATGGCTTTTGCTTATAACTTACAACTCTTTTTACCCAGTTTACTGACATTGTAAAAGAGTTTTGCATACAAGACATAGAGTTAGATACTCGTTTTAGCGAGTTCTGAGCATTTCAAAATTGTTGCGTAGTTGAAAAAATTTATTTAAGGCATGATTCCTCACTATTAGATGAAGTCCTTAAATAGTGGTACTGTTCCACAGCAGTGTTGCCATTTTAGCCGTTTTCCGGCTAGATTTAGCCGGTTGCGATAGAAAACAGCCGGAGAAATTTCGATTTAGCCGGCAGCCGATTTGTTAGCCGTTTTGAATAAAAAAATTAGCCGTTTTAGCCGATTTAGTTATTTGCCTTGTATATATGTTTCCATTTTTGACTAAACGACCCAAAATCTGTTAGAAATGGCTACTTATCGTGGAGAAAATTTTCATGTCAGGCGGGGTTGTATGAAATTGGCCCGATTTCGCTTATTTTTATTTTAAACGAAGAAGGAATTTTCTTCATAAAATGTTTGTTATAAATGTCTTAATTTTAAGTGTGAAGTTATATTCGCAAATTTAGAAAATAAGAAATTGTTTCACTGTTAAGACACTTAAGATGCGTTTGTGTTTGGATATAGTGCCAACAAACAGAACAATTATTACATGTAGATATTGTCTTCCCAGATAGGCAATTCTGCCTAAATTACAAAACATCATTTTTGCCCACTCCCAAAGGCTTAAGGTAAGGGAAAAATTTATATTTTCAAGCACTATGTACACATATGTATTTTTTTAAACAAACTTTTTGCTGAGAACTTATTTAATTTCCAAAAACCGAATGCCAACTTGAATTAAAGGAACCAACACTGAAGTGAGTCAAAATGAAAATAAAAGAGCACAAATTTCTATGTAAAGCAAAACCCTCTGGGAATCCTACGAGACATCTGCCGGTCATATGACCGGTCATCTAAATGGGAGATCTGCAGTATTTTGGCGTCATATTTTACATCAGAATTGAAGGGATTTCTGAAAAATCTGACCAGTTCTTTTGTCTAACTGTGATTTTTCACCCCTTGTCAACATATGGCCTCGGTTGATGTTAACTTAAGGTCGTTGTTTTACTGCCTTAAAATTGAAGGGAAATTTTACAGCGTTTTTTATGTGTATTGGTTTCTATTTGAGTGTATTGAGAATCGGTCAGTCTGAAAAGGCCTTGTAGGGAAGACAATAGGTTTGTTCGTCGAAAATCCAGCGAGAATTATCACTCAAAATATCAGATAGTAACATTAATAGATAGTTTCTTTTTGCCGAGTACCTTTCAAATCATTGGAATTAACTAAATTAATTAAGTAAACAAGTATTAACTTAGATTTTTCATTTTAAAATCGCTCCAGTTTGTAAATTTGTAAATTTAACGAACTTATTTAATCAAATTATCGTCGACAAAAAATCCAACCTTGTGCCACAATCATATGTTTTTCCTAATTGCAAATTCTTGCTGGCAAAATTTTTTCCGGCTCGAATTTGTAACTTCTCTCCAAGAAATAGTCTTTTTACCGGTGATTTATTTAAATAAATCATGTGAAATTTAGTTTAAACATTTTAGCCGTTTTTAGCCGGTTTTATTTGCCAATTTAGACGATTCGTCCAAAAAGTTCTGGCAACACTGTTCCACAGTTTGAAAATATATGTAATTTTTAATTTATTATTTTTTTTCAATACCACACTCAAACTAAGCAACTGAGAGGATCTTAAGTATAAAGTTTGCTTCCTCCCACAAAGAGAGAAACCGGGTTCTAATTAACATTATTTAAAGTGAACTTCATATTAAAAGTAATTTATAATAATAATAATAATAATATCCCAACGGTTTTTACCCTCCATTCCCGCCCATCCGCACGAGGGGCGCAGTCCGCATGACGTACGGAACCAATATTTTAAATTTTTGTGCCGAGTCACGATAGGCAGGAGTTTGTTAAGTGTCGAGATCTAAAACTGTTCAGCTACAGAACTAAATTCATCAGCTGATTTTATGTATTTATGTCAATAATTCACTTATTGAGAGAGAAGAGTATCGCTTTCTTAATGCTGAAAAGCGGATCTGATATATCAAACGTGCTGGAATGAGAGTTAAAATCCTGGCATAAGCAACGGAGTGGGTCGTGCAATTCAAAATTGGTTTTACAAGCTTTCAGAAATATGGGACAAAAGTGTCTTGATACGCGTGACGGAACATTAAAGCTTACATCAGCCAGAAGAGACGGACTTGAAATTGAGCCTGTCAGTAATTTAACCATAAAAATTATACCAAGCATTTCCCTGCGACTGGCAAGTGTAGGAAGGTTAATAAGTTTTAAGCGACTCGTATAAGGTGGAAGACTATATTGAGAATCCCATCGGAAATTTCTTAAAGCAAAAAGTAGGAATTGTTTTTGAATTGATTCTATCTTGTCTGAGT
Organism: Rhagoletis pomonella; assembly: GCF_013731165.1. Classification (NCBI taxonomy): domain Eukaryota; kingdom Metazoa; phylum Arthropoda; class Insecta; order Diptera; family Tephritidae; genus Rhagoletis; species Rhagoletis pomonella. The sequence continues at coordinate 74,881,041 of NW_023458555.1, read as the reverse complement.
AAATTTGATACCTTGGTTTCCAAACCACCGAGCCGTATTCCAGAATCGGCCTAACTAATGTTGTAAACAGGGTTTTAGTGATATACGGGTCACTAAATTCTTTTGACCATCGTTTCACAAATGCAAGTACACCTTTAGCCTTGTTGACTGTCACATTAATGTGAAGACTAAAATTAAGCTTAGGATCCATTGTGATACCAAGGTCCACAAAATTGTATACCTGTTCCAGGTTATGGTTACCTATTATATAAGAAACTGGCAGAACAGCTCTTCGCGAGAAGCACATTACTTTACATTTCTTAAGATTTAGAGGCATAAGATTTACTTTACACCAGTAAGCCATGCTGTTTAAGTCTGATTGTAGCAAAGACCTTTCTTCAATTGAAACGTATGATTTATAAAGTTTTACATCATCTGCATACATTAAAATTTTGGAGAATTTTATATCTGTAGAAATATCGTTTATAAAAAGCAAGAACAGAATCGGGCCTAGGTGGCTACCCTGAGGGACTCCTGAAGTAACATCAATGACGTCAGAGATATTATTTTTAAACAATACCCTTTGTGATCTATCATAGAGGTATGAAGAGATCCAACGTAGAAAATTAGGTGGAAGACCAAGAAGATCAAGTTTATAGATGAGCAACGAGTGGCACACTTTGTCAAATGCTTTACTGAAATCAGTATATATAACATCAACAGTTTTGCTCTCACTAAATGCGTTTGAGATATAGGATGTTAATTCAAGTAAATTTGTAGAAGTTGATTTGCCCTTGCAAAATCCATGTTGACTGTATGAAATGCTTGAAGTGATAGAATGCGTCAACCGATTTGTTATAATAGCTTCAAATAATTTAGGAATTGCAGAAAGCTTAGCTATGCCCCGGTAGTTCTCCACTGAAGACCTGCTACCGCTTTTATGTAAGGGGGTTATGAACGATTCCTTCCATACAGTTGGAAAAACGCCCTCTTTAAGAGACAAATTAAATAAGGCTGTTAACGGCTCATAGAGATAATCAGCACATTGTACGGTATCTAAGCATTTAAAAGATTTAAATACATTTTCGTAATGTTTAAATTTTTCGGTCAGTACCGACAACTCTCTCCCTACCTCAGAAAACCCATTTCTGGTTTGCCTAAACAACTTAAAGAGATCAACTTCGGTTGACCTGCACTTTAAGCAAGACCAGCGAAGACCTTTGCCATCATTAATAGCGTCCAGAATTCTTCCTGTCAAACCAGCACATTTTAGATGGCAAATACCATCACAGAGCCAGCACGATAAGTAGCGTTCAGATTCGCTTTTGATTTGGCAGTTATCAAGATCACACTTCATATTGAAAGATTTAATAACACTTATGTTAATAAAAAGACAAGCAAAATAAGTTTAACACAACACACACAATAATTCAGGAGCTGATGTATTTAGCTTAAAAATATATGTAGCGAACAGTTTGAGTATCACTGTAATGTGACACTTAATAAACGCAGCGCAAACAGCTGTGACAAGAAATACTAAACGAAGTAAACAAAAAGAGCAAAAAGAAATGTGCAAAAATAGAAACGATCTCAGTTAACTACAAAGGAATAACAACAACAATGATAACAACAAATGACTCGGCAAGATTAGATGTAAGCTAGTGAAATTTAATTAAATTTAATAAAAACCACAAAAATCACAAAACTTTCACTTAGCTTCGGTTATTATCACACTAAGATGCTCGTAGGCACTTTTTATAGCAACTTTTACTCAAAATTAGCACAATAAACTTTGCAAAATACAAAGACCAATCAAGGCACAAATAAGTAGAACTTCACAGCTTGACGTTTGCCAATTTGAATCAATTAAGAAAACTTTGACTATTTAAAAATGCATGTACATAGGAAAATCTATAAAAATCTTCCATGCCATATGGTGAAAAGGTATATCTGTGGCCATAAGCATTCGAGAAAAAACGTATTAAGCCTTTTTGCGATTTTGGCCGGGTTCAACAAAGCACGCCAGTCGTTTCTTTTCTGTGCCAACTGACGCAAATTGGAAACGCCAAGTGAAGCCAAGTCCTTCTCCACCTGGTCTTTCTATCGCAGTGGGGGCCTCCCTCTTCCTCTGCTACTACCAGCGGGTTCCGAGCTGAATACTTTCAGAGCTGGAGCATCGGTGTCCATTCGAACAAAATGGCCAAGCCAACGGAACCAATGTATTTTAATTCGCTGCACTATGTCGATGTCGTTGTAAAGCTTATACAGCTCATCGTACCATCGTGTGCGGTACTCGCCGTAGCCAACGCGTAAAGTCCCGTAAATCTTTCTCTCGAATACTCTAAGAGCCGCCTCATCGAATGTTGTCATTGTCCATGCTTCTTCGCCATATACCAGCACGCGCATGATGAGTGACTTATGGAGCGTGGTTTTCGTACGTCGAGAGAGGACTTTACGTAGTAGCACTTGTTGGCAAGAGTGATTCTGGGTTGGATTTCAATGCTGACATTGTTATTATGCTGGTTCCCAAGTAAACGAAATTCTCTACTTTCTCGGAACTGTAACTGTCAACAGTGACGTGGGTGCCAAGGCGCGAATGTGCTGACTATTTGTTTGATGACAGAAGATACTTCGTTTTGTCCTCGTTTACCACCAGACCCATTCGCTTTGCTTCCCTATCCAACTTGGAAAAGGCATAACAGACTTCGCGGTTTTTGTTACCGATGATGTCGATGTCATCGGCATAGCCAGCAATTGCACGCTCTTGTTGTAAATTGTTCCTGAGCGGGTCAGTTCTGCAGCTCATATTATCTTCTCCAACATCAGATTAAAGAAATCACATGAAAGGGAGTCGCCCTGTCTGAAACCCTGTTTTGTGGCGAACGGCTCAGAGAGGTCTTTCCCAATTCTAACGGAGCTGGTGGTATTGCTCAACGTCATTTTACACAGCCGTATGAGTTTTGAGGGGATGCCAAATTCAGACATATAGGCAACTTCGCTTAGTGCTGTCAAAAGCGGCTTTAGAGTCGCCAAATAGGTGGTGAGTGTCGATCCTTTTCTCGCGAGTCTTTTCCAAGATTTGGCGTATTGTGAATACCTGGTCTATGGTGGATTTGCCAGGTCTAAAGCCACACTGATAAGGCCCAATCAGTTCATTGACGGTGGACTTCAGTCTTTCACACAATACGCTCGGCAAGACCTTGAAACCTATGCTTAGAAGGCTGATCCCGCGGTAGTTGGCGCGAATGGCGGGATCACCTTTCTTGTGGATTGGGCAGAGCAAACTAAAATTCCAGTCGTCGGGCATGCGTTTATCTGAGCATATTCTGCACAAGAGTTGATGCATGCACCTTATCAACTCCTCGCCGCCGTACTTGAGTAGCTCAGCTGGCAGGCTGTCAGCTCCAGCGGCTTTGTTGTTTTTCAGCCGCGTTATTGCTATACGCACGTCATAGTCAGGCGGTGGAACTCCGTCATCATCGACTGCGGGCTCGGGTTCTTCTTCTCCGCAACTTTCCGTGCTGCTACCATTTAGTAGGGCGGAAAAGTGTTCCCTCCATAATTTAAGTATGCTCTGGACATCAGTTACTAGGACGCCATTATTGTTCTTACAGGAGTACGCCCCGGTCTTTAAACCTTCCGTAAATCGCCTAACTCTCTGGTAAAATTTTCTGGCATTCTTCCTGTCGGCCTGCATTTCAAGCTCTTCGCACTCACGTATTTCGGCCTCCCTCTTCTTATTGCGGCAAATGCGTCTCGCTTTCGTCTTCAGATTCCTATACCAATCTTTGAAAAAAGTTAAAAAACAGCATCAAAAATCCCATTATTACGATTCCGTTGAAATTTTTTTTACTTTATTTTAAATATTTGTATGCACATTTTTTAAGCTTATACCGATTTGAGGAGATTTAAAAAAAAAAAATTTAAGAAACTATTCTTAAATATTCATAAAAAACTTCGTTTTCGGAGGTATTTTTAATCGGTCCAGCTCACGTAAATCTTATTATTTTTCCCAAATATTTTGGTGGAAGACTTAAAATATAATATATTTTATAATTCCAATGGAAACACAGCACCGATTTTTTTGTGTATGGGGAGTGATGCAGTCTAATGTACACATGTACGAAAAATTTTAAATAATAAACTTTATGTAAGTTAACATACTGCAGTAGGCAGCCACAATAATAAAGCAAAATAACATAAAGAGTAGGCAACACAACAACTGAACAAAATCCGTAAGCGCAGCGCAAACAACTACATCAGTAAAAATAAAAAGCGCAGCTGCTGCTCAGGTAACGCAGCCATAACAATGGAAGCGCTTGTCAGCAACAACGAAGACCTGCGGTCCAAAATCGTGGGAATCGCAGATTCAGCAAAGAAGAGTCACACGGCAGTCCACGTGAGGTGTTGGCAGTTAGGGAGTTAGGAATTCAGGTGCAGGCACCGCTAAAATCAGTTGTATTGTATTGGCATTATCGGCTGCCCTTGTTTAGCAAGGGAAATAAAAATTATCAAACCAAAATACGGTGTTTGATTTACTGGCGCCCAACGTGGGGCTACATAAAAATATCCTCGTAAAAGGATACGCGACCATGGCCGTGGGTTCGGACCAACCATACAAATAAGTTATAAGAGGAAAATTTATTAACTTCAAAAAAAAAAAACCAAATTAAAGACTAGTAGTGCAAAAAAGTCGTACGTGCCTTACGAAAAATTAAACACGAAATAAAATCTCTTAAATCAGTGGCCTAAAGAACTTGAAAAAATGTATAATGAAATAAAAACAGCTGAAGTGATTAATTCAACAAAAAAAAGGCATACGTACCTTGTAAAAAAAACTCAAAAAAGCTTAAAAGCAAACTTTTTTCTTTTAATAAAAATTGAGGTCTTGCATGCCAAGTCGAGGCGTAGCCTACGAGGGACAGGACGAATACGCCGTCTCCCCCTACCGGAATAAAGGACCTGGAAAAAATTACTTTAGCATGTAAGTAGAGTGCTCCATAGAATTAAGAAACATAGATAGATAGATAGATGGAAATTAAATTACTAAGAGAAAAGTAAATTTTGAAACAAAGTGACTCGACATGGACGAAAATACCATTCGCACCTTAATGAGTGCCGCTGTTCAGTCAGCAACGGAACAGACAAGACGGGAGTTTCAATCGACAGTGGACGCATTGACACCTAGGATCACAGAGATAGAGAGACCATCTCAGGTTGAAGAATATCGGGAGGTGACAATCGACTCGACAGTCAGGTGTGATAACTTCAAAGCTATTATAGCTAGGCTCGACTTGACATACGGGGACAAGAAACCGGTCTACATACTAGAACAGGAAATGTCAACTCTTCTTAAAGGAAAGCTGGCAATAACTGAATTCTATGAGGAAGTGGAGAAAAAATTAACGGCAATAATTAACAAAACGTTGATGTCCTATCAAAACAAGGATGTCTTGGAATCGTTAAATGCGAAGTACCGCCAAGACGCGTTACGGGTATTCATATCGGGACAGAATCGGTCACTCTGCGATATTTTATTTTCGTCAAGACCATCAGACATGGCGTCAGCCTTAGCACTCGCACAGGAGCTACACACAAATTTTCCGATAGTAGATTTCCGGACTTTAGTTTGCAAGCACGCAATCTTAATAGAATGCCTCTGGCCATTTCCTGTACCATTTCCTAGCCAACCAAGCGGACCACCACCACCACGACCAACTCCTATGGATGTAGACCCGAGCCTCTCTAGATTCCGGGTCGCCCAACGAAATGATAAGCCCAACGATCTTTCCACACCGCAATTAGCTCCGCCGCGACCTACTTCTAACCCTCAAGCTTTTCGTTCAGGTAGGACAGCCTTTGGGAATCAATTCCCAAAGAGCTCCGATATGCAGCTGGCGCAAAAAAGGCAACGCGATAGCGATCGTTTCAATAATAACAAGATACAACGCTTAAAGCATTTAGAACAATATCCTTCAACCGAAAATTACGAGGTTGCCGACTAATACTACCAGCCAGACAGATATGACGACGGTGCAGACAACGAAAACAGTTATACCGATGGTGCAGATCTAGAGAAAGTATCCGACGAGATCAATTTTTTAGGGGTAGATCCCTGCTACCATATGTTAGCAGGGCATTCGAAGGAAAACCACAAAAATTTCTAGTGGACACGGGTGCGTCAAAAAATTATGTAAAAAATGCAAACTGGAAGGGTATAAAACCTATTTCCTCCCCATTTTTAGTTAGCTCCATTCATGGCACTGATAAAATTACCAGTAAGTGCACCATAAATATTTTCAATACTAACTCCGATTTCTTTATCTTACCTACGCCCAAGACCTTTGACGGTATAATTGGTTACGACTTCCTTCGAAAGATAGATGCTAGATTGGATATTAGAAAGGGAATTTTCATGTAAACGGTTCAGAAAAGCTAATGTATTTTCATTGTAGCGATGTTAACAGTATAATCGCAAATGGGGATATTGAACAATTAAAAGTGAAATACGCTGCCGTTTTTTCTGACCCAAATGAGTCCTTGCCGTTCAACACAAATATTGTGGCAACCGTCAGAACAAGCAATGATGACCCAGTTTACTCCAAATCACACCCGTATCCAATGGCCGCCTCTGAATTCGTTAACGAGGAGGTTAACAATCTCTTGCGTGATGGTATAATTAGACCGAGTGCTTGAAAAATTATATTCAGCCAACATGAAGGTCTCCTTGGAAAATCTCAATTTTTTAAATCGGAGGTTGAATTTCTAGGATCTGTTGTCTCGAAAGATGGCAATAGAACATCAAAGGATAAAGTAAAAGACATAATCAACTACGAGGTTCCGAAAACACTCCGCGCATTGCGTTCCTTTTTAGGCTTGTCTAGCTACTATAGGCGCTTTATTAAAGGCTATGCACTGATTGCCAAACCCCTCACAAAATATCTACGGGGCGAAAATGGAACAATTGGCACCAACTCAAATCAAGAATATTCTGTCTTCAGAGGACATTCTCCTTCTTTATCCCGACTACGAAAAGCCTTTCGAGCTGACCACAGACGCGTCATCTCACGCCTTGGGTGCAGTCCTTTCACAAGGAGGCAGACCCATCACTATGATATCGCGCACTTTGTCGCAAACAGAAGAAAACTATGCTACAAATGAGCGAGAACTTCTCGCGATTGTCTGGGCCTTTCAGAAACTTAGAAACTATCTATATGGGACAAACAATATCAACATCTTTACCGACTATCAACCGCTCACTTTTTTGATATCGGATAAAAATCCGAAATTGAAGCGGTGAAGAGCCTTCGTGGAAGAGTTCTCCCCTAAATTTCATTACAAACCAGGCAAAGAAAACGTTGTCGCAGACGCGTTGGTTAGAACCAAAAGCCATGTCTCACTCAGACGGCGAGACTGTTCACAGTGAAGAATCGTCCACAGAAGTAATTTCCACGGCTGCGAACCCGATCAATTCATTCGTAAATCAGATTGTTCTCGAAAGTGGAGATACAGATTTAAAAACCACAAAAATTCTGTTCCAATCACGCATCAAGCACTATATCATTTTTCAGAATATAGACAATGTTTCTGATCAATTAAAGGACTGCATCTATCCCAACGTTACCAATGGATTGCTATGCGACCTATCTGTATTAGAAAAAATTCAAAACAGAGTTAAAGCTGATTTTGCATCTGTCAAATTCGTGCATACAAAAAATTTGGTAACTGACATCTTTAACGAGGATGATCAAAAATAAATTCTGTACGCGGAACATAATAGAGCTCATCGGTATCTTAAAGAAAATATGAAGCAAGTCTTAAGAGACTATTATTTTCCAAACATGCGCAAAATGTTAAAAGAAATTTTACTTAATTGCAAAATTTGCCAGGAAGCGAAATATCAGCGCCACCCGCCAAACCCTGAAATGGGAAGGGCGCCAATCCCTAACAAGCCCGGAGAAATTCTACATGTGGATATTTTTTCAACGGATAATAAGCATTACATAACTTGCATAGAAAAATTCTCAAAATTTTCTGTAGTTCAGTCTATTCCCTCTAGGTCAATAGTCGATATAAAGGAACCCTTGATACGAATTATGAACTTTTTCAAAGACACTAAAAGCCTTGTTTGTGATAACGAAAAGTCACTAAACTCTATGACAATAAAATCCTTGCTAAGAGATCATTTTAATATTTCGATATTTACGACACCACCACACCATAGCACAACGAACGGACAGATAAAACGATTTCACGGAACTCTTTCGGAAATCAGCTGGTGTATTAAACTAAGCCAGGGACTAAATTACATGAACGATCTTATTCTACTCGCGAATTACAAATACAACAGGACAATACACTCCATAACAGGGCAACGGCCCATCGACATAATTCACTCCGCATCATCAAAATACTTGGACGGAATTAAAAACAAATTAATAAAAGCGCAAAACTCTGAACTTAGCTACCACAACAGAAATAGGCAAACTAAAATTTTTAAGCCAGGCGAAAAGGTTTTTCTAAAATCTAATAGAAGACTGGGTAATAAACTCAGTAAACTATACACAGAAAAAAGAGTGGAAAAAGATTTGCGAACCACAGTCCTTATTGACGGCAAGAGAATTCATAAAGGTAATCTAAGATAATTTTTTTTTATTAATAGGTTCCTGATTCTAACGGCAGCTGCATTAGCGCGGTCGGAAATTTTTAATACTCACTCAGTTTACATCCCTATATCGGATGGAGAGGTTGCCATCTATAGCCAATATAACCATATCATACACCACCTAAATTTGACCATTTACGAGAACATCGTCGAAGAAACGCACGACCTTCTGGAGAACTTTCCACAGTCCCACATTAGCAAAACAGTGCAGCTGGACATAGACCGCATATTATGACTACTAGATTCATAAAGAATTCACCACCGACATTCCCGGAGCATTAACTTCTTGGCAACTGCTCTCAAATATGTAGCGGGAATTCCCGATTTCGATGACTTCAACCAACTTCATACACGAACGGACTCTTTGATCGAAGCAAATGAGCAACAGATTTGCATTAATAGCCAGCTCCAAGTTAAAATAAACCACTTAACTGATACTGTAAACAAAACAATTAGCACAACAAAAACACATGACGTTAATAGACGAAATAGAATCAGCTCTGTATTCAGTCACCTTAGGGAAGATACAGTTAATCAACCCAAAATTGTTAAATAGTGATGAGGTTAAAAACTTACTAATCACTGAGCACTCTACAAATATCACAATAAGCGATTTATTAACAGTCTCAAAATTAAAAATTTTACAAAACTATGACCATATATATTTATTTCATAATTAAATATCCAATAGTAGAACAGAATTGTAAGAAAATCAGAATTAAGCCCGTTGTAAATAAATGTTAATCAATTATGATAGACTGGTATAGTGTCCAAGTGTAACAGTAAATATCAACAACTTGTGAATTGTAAAAACTCATTGTCAACTATATTTTGTCAAGTTTCAAATGTAAATAGCTCTTGTGTTTTAAATTTGTTAAGCCAACGCCCAGCATCCTGCCAGACTATTACAGCAGACTATATCGACCCAGTAAAAGAAATTGACGACGGCTTAGTTGTTATAAACGATAAATTGGTCGAAGTTCGTGAAGAAAATTCTCCCCCAGTAAATTTGAATGGAACATTTATGATAAAGTTTACAGAGAATGTTACCATTAATGGCACCACGTACATCAATTGGCGAAAGATAGTACGCGCGTATCCTGAGGCCGCACCCGCGCAATTCTTGAACCTGACAAACCATACTATATTCTTGTCACTTCCATACCTGCACAATATTAACCAAAATAATCTGCAACATATTGCATCGTTGAGGGGATTTGTGGAAACACACTCGTCCCAATGGCTTCTAGCTTACGCCCTTACAATTGCCTTTTTTGTTGTTGTCGTATTAGCCTATGTAATCAACAAGCGACAGAAACGCAACGCTAACATTGCAATATTGAGCAACGTGCTTAAGGAATCCGTGGACGTCTCCTCTTCTAGCGGGGGAACAGTTAACATACCGCAGTAGGCAGCCACAATAATAAAGCAAAATAACATAATGCAGTAGGCAACACAACAACTGAATATCCGTAAGCGCAGCGCAAATAACTACATCAGTAAAAATAAAAAGCGCAGCTGCTGCTCAGGTAACGCAGCCATAACAACGGAAGCGCTTGCCAGCAACAACGAACACCTGCAGTCCAAAATCGTGGGAATCGCAGATTCAGCAAAGAAGAGTCACACGGCAGTCGACGTGAGGTGTTGGCAGTTAGGGAGTTAGGAATTCAGGTGCAGGCACCGCTAAAATCAGTTGTGTTGACTCGCTCGGCATTATCGGCTGCCCTTGCATAGCAAGGGAAATAAAAATTATCAAACCAAAATACCGTGTTTGATTTACTTGTATATTACCCGGTTATCTGGGTAATTACCCTGTTATCGGGTACCCGAGTAACCCGGGCATTACCCGATTTACCCGGGTGCCCGGGTATCATCAGCCCTAATGTGTACACTTATGTTGAAATGAATAACACTCTTATTTTTTTATGAACAATATATTATTTATATACCAAAATATTCTTAAAAACAAGTACTCTGGCGTTTTAAAGTATTATCATTACTTGTAGGGCTGCCAGACGTCCCGGTTTTCCCGGACATGTCCTGGTTTTAGACTATTTGTCGCGGTGTCCCGGTCGAACCTTAAAATGTCCCGGGTTTCATTTTAGTGTCCCGGTTTTTGATTTGATTGCACAAATTTGAATAAAATTTCAAAAATCGCTACACTAAGAGAAAAACGCGTTGTAATGTTCAGAAAAATTTTATGAATTCACTGAGGTTTTGATTCAAACTCAACATTTAAATGCACATTTACATGTCTGGCTGTGGCTTAGTGCGGGAAGATGCTTGCCACAATTTGCTAATTTCCAGAGGGTCAGGGTTCAATTCCCATTACAACCAGCATGGTATTTAAATATTTTTTAACTTAATCATGAAAAAGCAATCGGTAATTGCAAATCGTTTCATTTTAATATGGGCGTATTTGAATTGAATATTTCTATACTAAATACTAAAATTTGCATACTTAAATGTATTACGAGTTGGGTTGGTGCTCTTTCATATGCGTATTTTTTTAATTTAGCACGCGTTTTTAATTCTAAACTTCTTTCTCTCAGTGCACCGATTTAATTTGTGAAATAGTCACATTTCGAGATAGTTGAACTTTGCACAAGCAATAGTTGATGATTAATATATGTACCTAAATACGTTCAAAATGACGTGCACAGAGTTTTACAATTATATTAAGGAAAAGACAGAAGTTTTGAAACAAGTTCACAGCAACGAAAAATATGACTGATATTTTAATGTTATCTTGTACTTAAATTTTTTCTTTCATGAAACCTAGAGTACTCATAAGTACAGTGCTGCACAAAATTATTGGCTGGGAGGCTCTTTCATCAGGTCACATTTTCCAATCAGATCTTTTAGAAAAATTTTGAAAATGTACCTTTTGAGCCAATTAATAAAGTGCAAGTCTGAAGTTGCCAGCAAATTTCGTTGATTTTTAGCATTTATTTTTTTTGCTGACAGTGTCTTCTATATAAAAAGAATTATCGAACATAGTTTGTATGGAAGAAAATCTCAGTAAAAACAATACCAAAAATAAACTAAAATTTAATGGGCTGCAAAAATTCATTTTAAAAATTTTTATAAAAGGTCTGATTAGAATGTTGCAAATTTGTATGCAAATTTATTGAATTTTCCCGAGTTTAGCACAAAGTTTAACAATTTAATGTTTATGTTTTTTCATATATTTAGTATAAACTGTATTTTTATAAAGAATAAAAAAAGGTTCATGCATTGTGAAAGATTCTCTGTGCTTTAGTTGGGATAAGTTGTTTTGTTTTGTTGGCGTACGTTGTAATGATCTCATGATCTCATGTTTTAATGTTTTTGGTTTTGTCAGTCAAAAAAAAATTTCACTACATCCTTTCTCACGTCGAAATGAAAGAGAAGGCAGCGAGAGGTCCTCCCTAAAGTGTCTCGGTTTGGCAACAGAGATATCTGGCAGCCCTAGTTACTTGCATTCATAATTTTGCTTTGAACAAAAATGTACTGAAAAGTACTGATTTTTTTAGCATGAAAAAGTCTAACGTACTGATTTCGCACATGAAAAAACTGGCTACCCTATGAGAAGGCAACATTTTTTGTAGAAACGAAATCGCCATAACTCAATTCCCATTTTTTGTCCTGCGTGACATTTTGATTTGACGTTTCGCTCAATGAAATCAAATGCAAACGCACGCAGCCAAATTCGGGTGACGCAAAAAAAAAAAATTCGACGGCGTGCGTACCAAAGCGCAATCCGCGAATATTAGGTTAGCCTGTAAAAAAGTGCCATGATGGTCCGATTTAGAGAAGAATGTGCAATGACAATTGTACTTGAAAGGGCGAAGTAGAGTAGGCGAGAATAATGTGAAGAGGGATTCAAAAAATATATATTAAGCTTTGTGCTCATCTTCTATAATATGGATCAAGATTGCCACAAGCTTGGAGAAAATGTTACCAAACAATTTGAGAAATATTACTAAAAAGTTACCAATAATATTAATAGCCCTTTTTTCTTTCGACGTAAACAATGTGTGTCACATTTGCACTTACGTCGAAACTTAATGAAAGGTTTAATTTAAACTTTGTTGTGGGGGTGTAACTGAAAGCTAACTCACAAAATTAAAAAAAAAAATAATTTAATAATGCTACTTGTACTCGTTTTGTTTGCGGTCGGCGTACGTTGAAACATCCAAAAATTGCGGAAAAGGTTTTCTAACAGGTCTATTCGGCACGTTACCGAAGATATTGTGACCGGAAAATTTTATTACCAAAAAATGTTACCACTTCTTATCACCGCGACTCTAGGTACGTTGTAATGCGGTGAAAATATTCAGCAATTCAGCTATGAAGATTTGTGGAAATTCCTGTATTGCATATTTCACGGGGCAATATTTTGTTACCAGCTTATGAGATGGTAACGAAATTTACTGGATACAAATGAGCAAAGAATGCGAAAAAGTTTTTAAAATTGACAGACACTTTTCTTACCGGTTACAAAATTCATGTTACCAGCGCAGAATAGACCCGTAAAGCGGTATCCTAATTCTATCAAAACGCACAAACTGTACCAAACACTTAACAAAAATGTGGAAGCCAAGTCTTTATATTGTTTACTCTTTTGAGACATATATCGCATAATTATGCCCTATTTTGACTTTTCATGGCATGTCGGTTAATTCATTTTGAGCGAAAAAAATTATAAAGCAAGAGCCAGCGACGACCAGACCTTAGTTATTTTATAAAGGCTGAAATCTTCTCTAAGTATGCCCCCAACATAGGTAATAACGAACCCAGCCTATGAAATTTGGATACTGGTGGCTTTGGCAGGTAGCAGGTAGTAAAGGTGTTTAAAAGTGGAGGTGCAAAACTATCGATGGCACTATCGATAGTATCGATGTTTTTTATTTTTCCCTACTATCGATTGTTTTTTGGTCCTATCGATAGTCCGACAGACATGTGATTCAGTATTTATTTTAGTTTTATTTCTTCTTTTCTTTTCATTTCTCCTAAACATCCAAGTTGAACTAAAAATTTGGTTGCTACTTTTTTAAAAGAGTAATGTCAAATTTCGAAAATGACGGAAAACCTTGCATCTTTTAAAATACCGCTAAAAAACTGATACAAATTAATTTATACCAAAACTTTCAATATTATCTACGCACCACTATTTACTATTTAAGAAAAGGTAAATAAAAACCATTGCTTCTCAGATAAAAAATGGTTTCTTCTTCTAAAATTTAAATTTACTTGACGAATGTCTTATATATGACGGAGGATATCAAAAACCACAAATATAAAATTTCAGTATGCCCAATTTTTTTCCATTTCAATTCATTTCAAATTTTCAATAACTTTACTTCTAACTTAACGGTTAAACAATTAAAAAAAGTGTAGAGTAGTTTACAAGAATATCCAAACGTAGTTTCGAAATATATTCTTAAGGAAATCTTCATACGAAAATTGAGCCAAAACCATATAAATACGATACTATCGACGATATATCGATAGTTTTGAAAATAATATCGAAAACTATCGATGGTCTGACTATCGATAGTTTTGCACCTCTATTTAAAAGCATCTCAAATTCGTTATAGTGTAAAGGTCAGTTTTTATATATTTTATTCGTAATAATATTAGAAACTGCGTCGTTAATTGCCACACACTTAGCATTGTTCCTACCCCCTGACAGACACCCTTAAACCATGATAAATTGTAGTTATACTTTCGTAATAGTATAAAAGCTGATTTTTATATATGTCACTTGGGGAACTATCAAAAGATGTTTCCTCACTTGCCAGACCGTTTCGATAGTTCTTTCAGCTTGCCAGACACATTAAAGGCCGTAGGTGCGAGCATGCAGAAACTGATACAAATTATACGTTTGTTAGTTACTTATCGGAGTCCGCGGTCCTTACAAGCTGAATTTCTTACAAAACTTGTTAATGCCAATGGCTATTCGCTATGCCACAAAGCCTATTTCTTGCAAAATTTGATAAGAAATATAAACGTAAAATTACACTAAAAATCTATAAAAAGAGTTTATTTGAGAAAAAATTCTTTAGAATAAAATGCTCATATCAATAAAATAAAAGTCGAATAAGTTAATTAATAATTACCTTGTTTATACCGACACATAAAGCGCTTTGACCCAGTTCGCTGTGATTCAAAATGGATGCATAAACAAAATTTCAAAACGCGTTGAAATTGCAATTGAATTGAATTGACTTCATTGAATTTGTTTTAAAATGGGTTTTTTGTTTCTCACATCAGTTAGAAATCAAGTATAAACGCATAATTCATTTGACGTGAAGTGAAAATAGGCTGGTTTTCTTTGCATAGCCCGTTTTAAATTTGAATCATTGTTATTATAAATTACAATTATTTTTTGTTTCCATTACGGTCAACCCATATACATATGTATGTAATACTTCTATATTGGCAGTAAGCTAACTTCTCAATGTGTAAGCATTCCGAAATAAGAGCGAGACAGTCTAGTACTGTTTTTGTCAATGTATTGTGTACTTGAGTGCCGTTTTTGTATATGTGTTGTGTACATGTTTATTTATAAACGTATGTGTTCCTTTTCTTTCGTACGTGTTTATTGATATATCTGTACTGTAGTGTTTTCGGGCGGTACTAGCTCTTACTGCCAATATAAGAGTATTACATATATGGGTCAACTGCGCAAATTATTTATTAAAAAATGTCGTATAAAAATAGCAGATTTTGTGTACTTTTGAATAAGAAGAGATATATGTTGAGTCCAATCGGTTTTTGGTTAATGCGGTTCTTGTGTAGGTATAAACAAGGTAAATGTTTTAGAGCCTTATGAACTTTTTTTAAATTTAATTAAATATATACATATATATTATATATGCGCTGTATGGAACAATGCTCATCTCAAAAATCCAACCACATATCGACTGCTGAGTGGAAGATCGACCTATCTCGGTAGCCAGTTCGAAAACGCCCTATCTTAAAAAACTTTGTACAAACAAAACAAACAAACTTTGTACAAAACATGTACAAAAACTTTAAGTTTTTTGAGTAGGGTTTCCACCTATTTGAAATTACTATCTTCTATACATAATATAAAGGAAAGGCGAGATATTTTAACCACGCTACTGAACGGATTTAGACAAGATTTTTGATGTATATAATAAACGAAGTGCATGATGGCATGTGATTTCTTTCTCCAAATACATAAATGTACACATATGTATATACATACATTCAGAGCGTGGCGAAGCCTCGCGTATCCGTGACCGGTTAGTAATTTATATAACTTGAGTGTAATTTAACCAAATTCAACTTTTTAAACAGTTGGCAACCCTCTTCAAAATATTTAAAAGCTACTACCTTCTGAAACTCCTTTCAATCAATTGGCGCGCGTATGGTGATACATATTTCTATTACATAATTCCCTTAACTCAAATTGAATTTGATTTTTTGAACAGGTGGCAACCCCGCTACAGTTAAGTTAAGAAACAAAGCTTTTCAAAACCATTCCGACTGAAACACCTTTTTAAATGATTGGATTACCTAACTTTTTAAATAATTTTTATTTCAAATTTGGAAGGTGGCAACTTATTTTCGAAAACGTAAAACTTTATTGCACATCTACAGCCTAAACTCTTTAATTTGACAACAAATTTTTTGAAAACCGAACGAACGGTGCGGATATGATTGCATCGATTATTAAATAATTTGAATTTAATAGTTCAACAGGTGGTAACTCTTTTCGAAAATATAAACCCGTTTGCACATCTAGGGGCCAAGCGCTTTAATTTGACACCCCTTTTTTTGAAAATCGAACGATCGGTGCAAATCTTTTGTGCTGGACAACAAATACCTTCGCGTATTATATATAGCATTTTCCGGTCAAATGAAACCCTTTCGAAGCCAAAGGAAACTTTTTTTAAATCAACTGAAACCTTTTTCATATCACATGAAACCATTTACAATTAAAATTAAACCATTTTCAAGCCAAATTAAACCATTTTCAAATCAAAAGAAACTTTTTTCAAGTCAAATTCAACCATTTTGAATTTGCATGATACTCGTACTTATTTCCTTCTTTTTTATTGCTTTTTACCAGGCTTGGGCAGAGAGTGAGTAGGTGCTTAAAGAGCGTAAACATCGCATATCATTGCTTGGCGCGCAATACCTCGTATCCGCTAAATGCACTACCACGTAAAAGATAGTCCGAAAATTACACTAGAGAGCGAAGAAACTTATTTTCTTCAAAACTTTTGAAAGGTTTCCTAACTAAACTTACTAAATATGAGCTTCTACTATGCACTATTAAATTTTTGAAGTAGGGAAGCATTGAGGCATGGTAACCAAAATAAAATTTTTTCTACGCCACTTCATACGTGGTATTGCATTAAGCGGATACGAGGTATTGAGCGCCAAGCGATGATATACGTATAACCCAGTGGGAAAAGTAGTAATGCGGTACATGCGTGATAAATAATGTAATGCATTTCTTATGGGTTTTAGATTCTATTACTAAATAATATGTAATCAGCATTCTAAACCAGGGATCACACGATTTGTACATTTGTACAGGTTTGGCCATTTTCACCGTTACATGGAAGTTACGTGTTGTTAGGAAAGTTGTTATTGAACTAAACTCATTCTCGATAAAAATTTCTAGACAACAGCACTCTGTGACTGTCAAATGTATAAACCGTGTGATCCCTGCTTAATGTAAACTCTCAAAAAATGTGTATTAAATCGCATAAATTCTCCGATTACTAGGTAATGCAAACTTTAATGTCCATCTTTCATCATTATACATTACTTTTTTTCAAATGGGGAATTAGGCACGCTAACGCATGCCCACTGTTAGCTCACGCTTGTTTGCGGTAGTGCACCTCTCACCTATTTACCAACTAGTTCTTTAAAGCAACATCTACTATTTACAATTTACAACATCTCTTTTACAATTCTCTGAAACCAGTCCCCGCTACCTGCACTCCCTTTTTTCTATTTCTCTAACATCCTCATACTTATACATTCTTGTCACCTTTTGATCCACTTACATATGGATACATATATGCATACAAATTGTTTTGTGCCTTCGAAAGAAAACAATAAAAAATTTCATAATTTTTTTCATTTATTGTACGTATGTTTAAATTTTATAAATATAATATAAATTTTATAAATATATATGTATGACTATAGGCAAAGTGTATAAATTTGTATACATTTAGTTTATATATAGTTAAGATGTACATATTCTTTGTCTCCGTTTTGTGCATAAAAATCCGCAGTCTAATTATAAAAATGTATATACAATATACAGAATCCAAACAGCAATGCTTCGTTCAATTAAGTACATCGCGTATGTATGTATTTCCCGGTCCACCTAATATAGACCGGGCAGAGGATTTGGTTTTATTTGACTTGAAAAAAGTTTCTTTTGATTTGAAAAGGGGTTCATTTGACTTGAAAAAGTTTCATTTGAGTTGTAATGGTTTCATTTGATTTAAAAAGGTTTCAGTTGGTTTTAAATGGGTTATTTTGGCTTGAAAAAGGTTTCATTTGACCGGAAAGTGCTATATATAGATAAGTTTATTTTTGTGTCCGAAGTGAAAAAGCAATATAATAATGTGATATTAATATTATTTATTTCAAATTCACTATACACAAACTGTTTTTCTCTGAAACTGGTCTTTTGACTACGATTCCACTTTTGTTTGTTCACAATTATAAAGAATTTTTCAGGAGCAAACTAAAACACGTCCGCTCCACACAGCTGATGAACTATGTGTATCACATATTAGCGCACACAAGGGCTGGGTTTCGGTAGAAGAAATTTTCTTTTTCATTTCTTGTGTGTCGTTTTATATGAATTTTTTGTTTTTCTTGAGAGTTCAGTTAATTTTTTCGGTATTCGAGATATAAAAAAAAAAATGAGGCAATCGTAAAAAATCACCATCTCTATCGAAAACCAGAAACCAGAAATCTAGGAAAATGAAAATAAAAGTGCATGGTACAATAATTACAGGTCTTGTCTTCCCCGAAAGTTTTGCTTCACATCGAAATTCGTGCTCCCTTATTTTCATTTTGACGCAGTTCAATGTTGATTCTTTTACTTTTATTTGGCTTTGCTTTTTGTTTTCGCTCAATTTAATTTTTATAATTTTTCAAAACAAAAGAAAAAACGTTTGAAATTTAGTGAGCCATACAAATTTAATTAATTTACGAGCAATGTTTTTTTCCCGGCTTTTCAAATTAAATAAGTCGTCTGCATGGATATTTTGTTAAAAAAAAAAAAAATACGTGTACATGTATGGTATATGGGGTATGGAAATGTCCCTTTTCCTTAGTAGTTAACCTTTTAGTGTGGGCAACAATGATATTTTTAAAATAAGACAGATCGGAATATACGCTCTCTGGGAAGACAATACCTATAATTATTGTACCATTATAAAAGTGTAAAAAGTTCCATGGAATCAATTAATTTACTCTTATTAACTCTTTTATAAATTTTTTTATTACTTTTGAAAGTTGAGCGCATCTTGTGTTTATAGAACTTTTTATTGAACAAGTATTTTTTAAGCAAAAAACACACCGACTTCAGTTCTCATATCGACTGCTGAGTGGAAGATCGACCCATCTTGGCAGCCAGTTCGAAAACGGCCTATCTCAAAAATTAAAAAAACAACGCTCTATTTCAGAATTTTATTGAAAAAACCCTCTATATCAGAATTTGGTTGGCCCTATCTAAGAATTCGGTTCAAAAACGTCCTATCTCACTTCAAAATATATTAAAAATGTGCTGATATAGGGCGTTTATGAATCGGCAACTGAGATATGGCGTTTTCGAAACGAATTCTGAAATAGGTCGATCTTACACTCAGCAGTCGATATACAAATTTAAGAGTACCGTTAATTCTTCTTGGTCCAATGATCGGATCTAAACCAAATTACGAGACGACCCTGAGGTACCATCTTTCCGATAAAAAAAAAAAAGAATTATTGAAATCGGTTCACGTGGCCAAAGTTATGCGGTAGCATACATAAAAAAAAGAAAAAAATACTCCGACGAATTGATAGCCCCCCCTTTTTCTGAAGTCGGTTAAAAATGTTTGAGTTCTTTGTTAATTTTATGTAAATAAAGTGCAATTTATGAAACTTTAAAACGTTTATTATGTATTACATACTGTACATAAAACTTGCATAAATGTATTTTAAAGAACGTATTATTTGAAGCGAATTTTCAGTATTTTCTGGTGATATATCTTCCTAAAATATATTCCTGGGTGCGCTGCTGGTATCATATATGTAGTTTTGTTGTCATCCCAACCAGCAATCCCGCCGTCGCCACTGAGTCAGCCGGATTCCAATGTTTTTGCCAAGTTCATCTAGTACATTAGGTTGCTAGGCCACTTTTGTGAACGAAAAGTGAGGTGACAATCTGTGGTACCGTCTTCGCTGGAATGACCCATATTCATACATTTAAATTTATTTAAGTGTGTCAATTACTACATCTATTACCATTAGACTCCGTCTTATTTTGCAATTTTGTAGTACAAAGCAAGACTCCCCTAGAAAGGTTCATTTGGTCATAAAAACCTGTCCTGCGAAAAATTTAAAAAATCGGATAACGGAAAGACGGGCCTCAAAGTGCCGCGAAGTGGTCGAAATTGTATATAAGTCAGTGGGAAATTTAAAATGTTTTAATGGTACTTGCCGTAGTTTTCTGCGCCGATGTCAAATATTGCTACAATATTTTTAAACCTCCCCAACTTTTAATTTACTTGAGTTTTGAGAAATTAATTTTAATTGAAAGAAAAAACTTCTTCCCTTCGTGTACTAATTTTTTGTTTTTATTTTTTCTTTAAGCTAATAAAGTACTAAATGTAGACACTTGACTTGACACTTACCAATTTGACATTTCAGATTTGAAAATCTTGCGAATTGGTTAAAGAAAAGGTAAAAATGGCCTAAGTTAGTAATAATAAAAAACGTAAATAAAAAAAATAAATCAATTATATAAATAGGCAATCATGTTTCCTTTACACCCCTTTTACGGCTAAACTGTACTTCTAAGGTATAAACAATTATATATCATTAGAAAGGTATTTTGATGCTGATGTGCATCATTGCTAAATTTCAAATTAGTTTAAAATAGAGCGAAAAAATCAATTCAAAAGTCGCACCAATACCAATGCCATACATGTACATGGTTGGGGCGGAAATGCCTCCTAAATGTATGCTTTAATATTAATAGTGAATTAAAGAAACGTGCTAATCAGCAGTTTAGGAATAAGATGTATGTATGTATGTACATGAATAGATTAGCCTCAAACAAGGATGAAGATAATTTTGAGTATGGAGAAGAAGAAAGGGATAAATACAGAAGCTAAAATAAAAGTAAAGAAACCTAAATATAAAGACAAAGAGGAAGGAAAATTTAAATACCTAACCTAATAACAATGGTGGGGGTGAATATGTAAATGAAGAAAAGAATGGACATATTTAGATCAGGATAAAGATGAAGAAGAAGATGAAGACCAAGACGAGGAAGAAGATGAAGATGAATATGAAGATAAGGATAAAGATAACTTATCTTAACTTAACCCCTTAACTTAACTTAACTCACCTCAACTCATCTCACCTCCGCTTAAAAACTTATTCCACCTGAGTTCGCTACACATTAATTCACCACACCTTAACTCCCCACACCTAAATCCACCACTACTTCACTCCCCACACCTAAATTCACCACACCTTAATTCACCACACCTAAATCCACCACACTTTAATTCACCACACCTTAACTCACCACACCCCAACTTTCTCACCACATCTTAACTCACCACACCTTAATCTACCACACCTTAATTCACCACACCTCAACTTTCTCACCACACCTTAACTCACCACACCTTAATTCACCACACCTCAACTCACCACAACTAAATTCACCACACCTCTTAAGACCACCACACCTGAATTCATAACACCGTAACTCCCACACCCAATTCCACCACACTGCAACTCACCACACCCAATTTCAACACATGACATGATATCACTAAAGAAACAATGTAAAGAAAAAGAGGAAGGAAAATTTAACTACCTAACCTAATAACAATGGTGGGGGTTAATACTTAAATGGAGAAAAGAATGAAGATATAGATCAGGATAAAGGAAAAGATAAATATGAAGACGAAGGTGAATATGAAGATGAAGATGAAGATGAACATGAAGATGAAGATGAAGATGAAGATGAAGATGAAGATGAAGATGAAGATGAAGATGGAGATGAAGATGAAGATGAGGATGAAGATGAAGATGAAGATGAAGATGAAGATGAAGATGAAGATGA
>NW_023458555.1:74848577-74859051 GCF_013731165.1 Rhagoletis pomonella | reverse complement strand
ATGAACACGAACACGAACACGAACATGAACATGAACATGAACATGAACATGAAAATGAACATGAAAATGAACATGAACATGAACATGAACTTGAACATGAACATGAATATGAAGGTGTAGATAAACATAAACATAAACATAAAAGTTAAAAGCGATAGAGACAAAGATAGAGAGGAAGAAAGTGATAGGGATAAAAAGGAAATACAACTGAAGAATGTGCGATGTTATATTGTGATGTGTTATGCTACATATGTTATGTTATTGAATCTAATGCTATTCTATGTTATGTTATGCTAAGTACTAAGCTAAACTCCCCTCCACTTAACCCATTCCAAAAAATTTTATTTCAGCTCAACTCAACTCACATAAACTATACTTAATTTAAGCGGTTGAATTTCAACCGCTGGGCGAACACTAGTATAATTAAGTCAGCAACATATCTATTGAAAAAGTTAAATTAAAAAATTAATAAGTATAGCTAAAATCATGTACAAATCTTCATATTTTAAAATACATTCACGATACCGAATAAATTTAAAGAACGATGGTGGAAATAGGATAAAGGAGGCAGGTTAAGACCAGAGTGTTTTTAAAAGTTTTGACGTAGTGGTTCCGAAAATAATGCTTAAAAAACCGCTAAACTATCACATTCGCCTAGAGTAGATATGGGCACCACTAATGGGTAATGCATACTCCTAGGGGTAATGCATCTCCTAGGCGTAAAAGTGGTTTCTTCTTCCGAATAATTTATGGGGCTTTACGCGAATGCGAGTTATTATATTAAAGATTAAATAAGGTTTATTTACCTACTGGCGTTAGATTTAATATAGTACGCGTTGAGAAACATTTTATTTAGATGATTCCATTGCTATATTAATTTTTATTGTTCTCAGCTGTTACTGAGTCGGATGCGGCTAAATGCATTTTCAAAATTTAATATAACGCAGTTGGAGAGCATGGCATACCTGTTCGGTTTATAAAGTTGGTTCTCCCTTATATTATAAGCCCTTTAACACATATAATTAACCACTGCATTACCACGTCTTGCTTTCCCGATTCGTGGAAAATCGCTTGTGTTAGTCCGGTTGCAAAAAGTAAACTTGCTTCTTCCCCCAATGATTTCCGTCCTATTAGTGTTCTTCCCTCATTACCAAAAGTGTTTAAGTCATAGTTGCCAACTTGGTGGTTTAAGCACTAGATTTAGTGCTTTTTGAAAATTAAAACGCCAAAAAATTACTTAGTGCCTGGTGCCTTTTTTAGTGCTTTTTTTGAACTAATATTACTCCGAGATAGTTAAAACCTGAAATAATTTGAAATATTATAAGCTGCGGTGTCTCATAAAGATGCGGAATTTAAAAGAATATACAAATTTAAATGCACTAAAATACAACCATGGTTGATAAAAAGCTGAAGTTGCAAACCCACCTTGTTGAATTCTAGGCGCATTGAAAATGCTAATACGCAGGTAAGTTAAGTATTACTTTTTTTATTTTTTTATTTTTTGTACAAATTTTGATTTTTTTACCACCTGAGTAAACCACATCGTTTCTTGATGCCAAATCCAAATCTGGCCGCACAATTGCTCTAGTACTAGAAATTTATATATCCTACCCCCAGATTGCCAAAAACACGGGTTTTTGCGATATTTGAGGTTATATAATGAAAACATCAAATTTTTTGCTCATTTCTACTTAGGGCATTATTTTCGGGTGTTGCCATTCGATTTTTCTTTCGAGTTATACCCCCTTATTCTAGAACCCGAATTTTCGTAATTCGTAATTCGTAGCTACGCTACGAAAAACGAAAAATCCACATGCTGCAACCCTTGTGAAAACATGTGCAGCATTGGCAGCTGTCAGTTGTTTTTCGAAGATAGCTGAATGAAGGAAAACAAAGTGGAAAGGAATTAAAAAAACACTCATGAAACGCTTATTTATAGAAAAATTTTTTGATTTTACATATTTTGGTGGAAACTATGGATTCCATTGCATTTGCAATTATAGCAGCGGTATAAGGGCGCGTTATGGGAATGATTTCACAAAGATATGCGGAGCTGTAGGGCATAGTAGCCATGGGCGCATCTATGTCAGCTTCTGGTTGAATTGTTGAACGACAAGCCAAAACCCCTCCTATGCCTGAAGAACTGGTTCGCAATCCAGTTAATGCAACAACAGCTTCTTCCAAGCCATTGAAAACACGCACTTTGTTAGGTCCACCACCTATTGCGCTTGATTCCGCCTTCGGCCGCGCTTAGGGATTATAACCCTTACTAAGTAGAATTCGCCTTTCTGTGTTGCCGGAGAAGAGGGGCTTCCGCATAGCTATACAACATTTATTGTGCATATCACTCCGGCTACGCCACAGTATTTTTGCGCAGAACCCACAACGAAATTTGCAAAAGCGCCGAATTTATTAATAAGCTAGTGGTCGGAAATTTGAAAATTTACTTTAAATACAAGTTTAATCCTTTAGTTATACGTGTATGTTAAAGATTTTGGATTCGGGTTATGCGTTTGGACACAACAACCGAAAATCATTGTACAAATAACTAAACCGGATCCAAGTTTCTCGATAAGAGGCATCAAAGTTTTCTTTTGCTTGTTTATATAAAGCAGTGGAAAAAATCTTTTTAAATGTACAACACTAATATTTCCTGCAAACACTAATATTTCCTGCAAACACACATCGATTTACATCTTTTATCTCGACTCCGACACAGAATTGCTTTCGTACAAAATTACGCAAAAAAGCTTACTTCTTCGTGTTTAGGCATGTCATTGCACAGTGGCCAATTTTTCGAAAAAGCTGGCCAAAAGTCGAAGCATGGTACAATTGTAATCAATCCTTGTGTATTCGTCTTTATTTTGGTTTCTGGTTTTAAATTTCACCACATAATTTCGAAATTCAAAATGGCGGATCCATAATGGCTGCTGTGTACGCTTAAAATAATCAGATTTTTAGTAAACCTAAGGTAGTTAAGTAAAAAATGTCATGTTTTCGGCTTTTTTATATAATGTGATGTAGCGGTTAGCAATATACGCTATCATTCCGCAGGGCCTGGGTTCAAGCCCAGTTTCCGACCAACATCAAAAAATAAGAAACAAACAAGTTTTTTGTAATAAAGTCGCCCTTTGGCAGGCAATGGCAAACCCCCGGGTGTATTCAGCCACGAAGAACAGCTTCTCATAAAAATAAAATCCCCGTTCGGATTCGGTTTAAAACTTTTGGTCCCTCCCCTTTGTGCACCAACATCAAGGCGCACGCCACAAATCGGACGAGAAGCTCGGACAAACACTAACGAGGTCTTAATGTTTGTTTCTAAATATCCTGATGTTCAAATTTACACGCGAACTGCGGGATTTTGAATGAATCAATAAACAAGACATACATATTTGTTGGTACAGGAATATATTTTTAAGATAACAATTTTATACACCGCCAGACTCGCAGTCATCTGAAGTATCCAAGCTCGTGTCTATATTTACTGATGGCAATTCTGCATCCGCATTTACAACAGTTGATAATAATTTAATGGCATCTGACGACAGTTTATGATTTTGTTTTGGTGGGTTTATACGTAAACTTGAAATGACAGGGGCCGAGGATACAAGCAACCGATATTTTTTAATATCCTTATTCCTTGACTCTTGGGTTTCTTCGGAAAGTTACCCAATTGGCAGGGGTGCGCATTCAATAATGAGAGGCCCATGGATGAGCACTCTAATATAGTAGTACTTTCCGACATCATTTAAATTCTAAAAACATCCAGTCTTTAAAACATCAAATTCTTGACAGAAATATTTTTTTTTACATAATTTAAATCTTTTAAACATAAACAAATTAAGAATCGCGTATAAAAACTGAAGGTGGATGGGAAAATCTTCAATATATATGTAAAAGAAAATTAGACAGCCCATCTCGACCACTCTCGTAACTATTTTCCTAATCCATCATAATGAGTAAACAAAAAAAAATCAATCCGTGAATATCTATGTCTTACGTCAGTTTTAAGAAGGCGTGACAATGATTACAACGTCCATGAGCGGATGCTTGAAAACTGTTATTTTTTTAAAGATAATACCACGATTTTAACAACGACGAAAACTCTAATTTACGAAAAGTTTAGAGCGAATTGCTAGCAAAAGCCACTTCGATCTTCTGTAACACTAAATGCCTTAAGAGAATCGACTTGTTGTTTCATAACGATACGCAGTAGAGCCCTCCTAACAATATAAGATGGTTATGGATACGAATGCACCAATTATTTTTTTTGGACTTTTGGCCAGGGTTTTCCAAAAATTGGCCACTGTGCATTGTTACGAATTTCGAAAGTTCGAAAATACGATTCGGATTGCAGCATACCATTTCTACGATTCATAGCAAATTCCGAATACGAAAGAGTTGCAGAATAGGGGTGATAGTAGCTTCAAAAGTATTTCGGTATTACGTCGTAAGCATGAGTCATCATAGCATGTGTAGAGGCTATTCGATCGTTATAAGCGAAAACGTTTTGTGTATTGATTTATGTATGTATTCTTGTATTGTTAATTTTTTGCTTTTGTTAAATACAAACTGTTATGAAAAAGCATCCTTTGATTAAAAAAAAAAATTGGTGCTTTTAGTTTGGTAAAACGCCTTTTTTCCAAGTTTTTGGTGCTTTTTGAAAACCAAAAGTTGGCAACACTGGTTTGATCGCTGATGGCAGAACAAATCTCCTCACACATTTCTGAAAATAATTTTTTCTCCTCTTCAGTCTGGTTTCAGAGCGGGGCATGGATGCTCAACTGCAATGAATAAAACCAGACATGGGCACTTTTTTGCCCGCGCAGTAGCGAAAGTGCGAGCGCGGGCTGGAGAAAGGGAAAACGGTTTACGGGAGGAAGGGTATGAAAAGTTGCGAAAAAATTATTTATACCCTTCTGACATCATGTTCATCGCAGTACGGCTGCGTAGTGTTGTTCCGATACGAGTAACTACAAGTAATTACTCGATACTTTCTTCAAGTACTGAGTACTTTTTGTACTCGAATCCTTCCCGCAAGTACTTAGGTGGGTATCGAGTACGTGATTAAAGAATTACTTGCTTTTCCAAAAATTCTGAATTTCGGTTCTGACAATATATGAATCATGCAGCTGTGGTTTTTGCACCACGTTAAGTTGGCTAATAAAAAAAGTGTAAATTCCTGCTTTCCCGTACTAGTCAATTATTAAAATTTTGCAATATAGTACACACTTGTGGCTACTTTTTTGGTAAGTTTTGGTCGGAGAGTACTCGAACCGATTGTTTTTTTCTTCACATGACATAAGTATTTACATACAAAGAGTTCGATATGAGTAAGTATCGAGTACTTCTCTCCGATACATTTGTGGCATCGATACTTTTCTTCAATATTTTTAAAGAGTACAGGTATCGAGTGCAAGGTCGTATCGGAACAACACTACGGCTGCGGTAATATTGACTTTGTGTACCAAACAAAGAGCATACATTTTCCTCATATACACAATAAGCCATCGTTCGGACTTCGCTCCGATAGGAGTAGATTTATTCCGTTTTGTCGAAAAAAATTTAAACCTAGTCCTCTACTTCGCTCAACTGAAAATCTGCTCCGTTTTGTTGCATCAACAAATTTATCTTCAAATAGAAAGGAGGTGGGGTTTTTAATAGCAAACTAAAAGTTATATTTTACCTTTTTATCGACACGATTGTTACATTGGTGAGCTACAGCAACTTTGCAAATACACTTGAATTCGCGAATAGGCCCTCACAATCGCCCGATTTGAACCCGATCGAAAAATATTGCTCTGTCTAAAGTTCTGTAATTGCGTCGTTGCCCACCGATGTAACAATTGTCCCGGTAAAGAAAGAATGAAATAACTTTTTATTAATTTTAACCAAGGCATTTTAACCTTAATGATAATTGCTCGCTGGATTAAGGCGCCTTTACAAGGGTAGATTTTCTAGTAGATTTTTGTCGTTCAACCAAAATCGACCCGTGTAAATGACATCTCAACCACTAGCTGGTCGATTTTCCAGTCTACAGATATCGACCCTTATAAGGCCGCTTTAGCTCCTTATTTGTACAAGGATACGAGGAGAAATTAATTGTTTTTTATAAAGATAGGAAATGCACATCTACTACGAATACTTGATATTTACTTCCATTTTGTAGTCCGAACCCAGCAAAGAGCGCTCGGTGAAGGTCAGCTAGGGATCAAATTTGCCAACAGGGCTGCCAAACATACATAGCTATGAAGTGCTATATTGAGGATAAAAAAGTGCTAAAACGTGCCAAATAGAAAATTAAAAGTGCCAAAAAAGGTGTCATTCTCTTAAGTTCTTCCCATTAGCATTAAAATTAAACAAATTAAAACAAAAGCCCAATGTCAAAGTAAGATAAACCAGTTGTATACACTATAGAAATTAGAAAATTTTAGTTGAGAAAAAGAAGTACACGCAAAGGACTTCACAAAAATGTATTTAAATTTGGCTTTTTTTCAAAAATGCCATTTTGGCACTTTGTGCAAAATTGAAAAATACAGGGCCATTTCAAGTAAAACAGTGCCAAAAATGGCACGGTTTGAGCCAAGTTGGAAGCCGTGATCGCCAAGTTTTTTATTTAAAAAAGCACCAAAATACTGAAAATAGCGCAATTTTCCCCAAAAAAAAACACCAATTTTGTGTTGCTGTGTTTAATGGTATTTTCGCATATAAAGCTGTATGTTCAAATATTTTAAGTAATCACACAATGAAACTTGTAAATATTTCCAACTATGCGCAGTTAATCAATTTAATAAATTTAATTTGCAAAATGTTTTTTTATTCGTAAAACAATATCAAAAACTTGGTTTTTCTAGAGGCTTTATTTTCATGCAGTTGCTTACTTTTGTACAAATGCGCACACCCAGCTAATTAGCAGAATATTCTATGGATTCCGTGATAGAGACTGTGTGAAAATATTGCGTTTGGATTATCTTGGAGCATATTATCCAGAGGAGAAGCTCGGCCAAACACTAACATATGTGTAAGTCAAATACAATGTCACCATAGAATCACGTTTTTATTATAAAATTGCCTTGAAAAGGGCACCAAAGAACAAAACAAGCGCTAAACTAAACAATTTTCGCCTTTTAATTCCCTAAACGCACTTAATTTCTTGCGAAAGGCACAAAGTTGGCAACAGTTATATCGATGTCAAATTTGCTCATATACAAGCATGGACAGAGAGTGAGCGCCTGCTTAAAGAGCGTAAGCATCACATGCAAATACATGCGAGAGCGTAACAAAGCGAACGCAAATTCATTCAAACCCCTCCAGTACTGCTGGAGTCAATCGCTACTTTTGAACCGCTACTGCACCGACTCCTAGGTAAGTAGCTACTCTATTAATCCGTGGTAGTGCACATGGTAGTGCAGAGTCGAACCCGTCGTAAGCAGAATAGCGAAAAACTACGACAGAGGGCGCCCATAAATCACGCAAGTGACTACTTTAGTAACTCCCGGTAGTGCAGAGAGAGCCGATGGTGACTACCGCCTAGGACATTGCCTTGTAAAAGTAATCGATGAAATACACTGCAAGTAGTCGGTCGGTAATTGGCGGTGTTTATCAGGTAGCTACCGATTCAGCAGTCCTGTAGTCACTCCCCCGTACTGCAGGGACATAATTGGCACACTAACACTATCACGCTTTCAGCTCGCGTTTACTTGTGGTAGTGATCACATCTGCTCATATACACTCCTCGTCATTTGAATTGCACACCCCTTCAATTCTTAGTATTTACAGTTTTCCGTTTGTTTATTTAATATAAATTTTTTGTAAAAATATCGTCACTACATAAAAAAAGCGTTTAAAAAAATTTTGCGAAAAAAGATGCTTATAAAAAACTTTGGCGAAGTATGCTAAGAGTATTTGACGCTGAAATTTTTTTATGCGTCTTTTTTCGCCGTCAACTTTTGAGCTCGCGCCTTTATTCGTGTCTAGTGACGATATAGCATATTCTACGGGTAACTGCAATTTTAAAATTTTTTACAAACTAGAACTTAAAAGAAAGTTTATTTTCCATTTCTTGGGCAGCATTTTATATGATTTTTTCGTTTTTCTCGAGAGCTGGAAACAGTTCTTAAAAAAGGTCAACATAGGAGTGTGCCATCCTAATGACCTGCAGTGAATAAGTTAATAATATTTTTAGAAAAATTTCTGATATGCAGTTTTGTAGCCCATTCAATTAGAGTGTAATTAAGTGCAAGTTTGAAGTGACTCTAAAACAGCCCCGATTTTTCAAATTCATTTATTTTTTATTGGCAGTGCTGCGCATTTTATTCCATATAAAAGTTTTGTCGAGCATACTTTGTATGAGAGAAAATGCGCAGCACTATCACCAAAAAAATTGTCAAAAATCACCGCTATTTTACAAACACTTGAAACTTGCACTTTATTGTACCCCTTTGTTGACATTTTTTTAACTCTGTATAAAGTTTTAAAATCGGATGTAATGAATATTAAATAAACAAAATTAAAAGTGTAAATACTAAAGATTAAAAAGTTGAGCTATTCAAATGTCGACGAGTGTATGTGGCGTACGTTTGGGAGAGTGAGCCTTTTTACTCCAGAATGCGTGTGCAGTGGCTCTCATTGCTATACGTGTATTAGTAAGATTTGTTGCCCCCTTCCCGTTTGCCCATGATTTTCCCCTGATCTAGCCCGCGAAATGGGCTCGCTTGCCCATACGGGCAATAAAACTATTATGGACGACTTGAGAGTTTCTTTTGACAAAGGTGAATTATCTCTTTTATGTTTGCTTGATTTTTCAAAAGCGTTTGAGTCAGTTGACCATTCACTGCTTTGCTCCAAGCTCGAATTCTATTTCGGTTTTGATGAATCAGCTTTATCGCTCATGAAGAGCTACTTAAATCGCCGGTCTCAACGAGTGAAAATTGGGTCTGTAACGTCGCAGATTAAGACCTTGAAGTGTGGTGTTCCCCAAGGATCTATCTTAGGTCGTTTGATATTTAATATCTTTGTAAATGACATTTTCTTAACGTGTAACTTTGCAACAATGCATGCGTATGCTGATGATATTCAGCTTTATTTATCTGGTCCCTTTGATGACATTGATACGGTTGCTGTTAATTAAAACAATGGTATAAACTCCCGCTGGGCCACTCAAAACGGACTTTGCCTAAATCGAAAGAAATCATATGTTTAACCCGTGCATAACAGAAAATTTTATTATGATATCATTCCAGCACTCCGTTTAAACTTGGGATTTGTCATCAACTCCTCTCTTAGCTGTATAGATCATACTAACTCTGTTGTAAACAAAGTTTATGAGACCCTTAGGTACCTCAGGCAATCTGCATCTTTTACTCCAGTTAGTACTAGGCGTAAACTTGCCCCACAATTAATCTTACCGATAATTACATACTCTGAGTATGTATATGGTAAGCTTGACTCTAATTCTGCTCACAAAATTGACATTATATTTAATTATCTTATCCGGTATGTGTATAGATTACGGAAATTTGACCATATATCCGCTTGGAGGTCTTCTTTGCTGCGATGTGACATCTCACTCAGACTACATAACAGCCAGGAACTGCATTTCCCTCTATAAACTTATACATACGCGAACCCCACATTATCTATATGACAAACTCATTTTTCCAAAGTCGGAACGTTCTTCTAACTTAATTCTGCCTTAATACAACTTTAAAAACTCTGCCAGATTGTTTTTCATTAACGCTATTCGTATTTGGAATTCTATTCCTCATGCCGTCAAAATCAAATTAAATAAAAGCAACTTTAAAACTTCCCTCCATATCTATTTCTCGTCTAGTGTTGCTGAATCTTCTTAATATTTAAATTTTTATCTAGTCCATAATTTTTAGTTTGTGCATCTTATTTACTGAGATCTAATATCATATTTTGTTTTATTTCCTGTATTAATATTACCTCTAAATATGTTTAGTTACATACATTGCTGTTGTACTTCAAAAGACTAATGGCCTTATTCATAAAAAATAAAGTAGCTTTAAAAAGGTTTATAAACTGAAAAATGTATGAAAACGTCATTTTATAAAGCTCTTTAAACCTACTTTATTTTTTATGAATAAGGCCATAAGCCTTGTTGTACTAATTTAAAATAAAGAATAAATATGAAATATATTATGAAGGGATAGTGAAAATCCAGTACAAATTCTTAAAAAAGCGTATTTTTTTACACGCGTACGCAGGTAGCTGGGCTTAAAGTTGGTATGGAGCTGTAAGCGGCAAATTGTATGTTCGCTTTTTCATGTTTTTAAGTGGAAATTTTCGATGCTTGTTTTTTTTAACGCGTAGGTGTATGTTTATGCGTGTAAAAAAAAACACGCCTAATATGAACATATATGTATATGTAGGGCTATGAATTTCATGCACTAACAGGCTAACCTAATATTTGCGGCTTGCATTTTGCTACGTACGCCGTAGATTTTTTTTT
>NW_023458555.1:74846058-74848477 GCF_013731165.1 Rhagoletis pomonella | reverse complement strand
GCTACAAGAGAATTTATTCAAAAATAATTCGGAACTCAGAGAGAGACTGGATAAAATCGAGGAACGACAAGATAAAATCGAAGCGCTTATTAAGGAAAAACAGGACAAAGTCGAAGCTAAGGTGGATGAGCTTGAAGATTGTCTCCGGGGTTTGCAGTTGAGTCGTCCAGCTAATTCGACGAACGCTCCCAAGGTAAAGACTTCATCCTTTGATGGCACTATTCCTTTCCAGGTCTTTAAGCTCCAGTTTGAGAAGACAGCTACCGCAAATCATTGGAGCATGGAGGATAAATGCGCTGCGTTATTCGTCGCATTGAAAGGACCTGCAGCGGAAATTTTGCAGACTGTTCCCGACTGTGAAAGGAACAGTTACGATGCGTTGATGAGTGCTGTGGAGAGACGTTACGGTAGCGAGCATAGGAGACACATTTACCAGATGAAGCTGGAGAATCGCTGCCAGAAATCCAACGAGACTTTACAGGAATTCGCCCCTGAGATTGAAAGGTTGGCTCATTTGGCAATTGGAGACGCATCTGGTGAGCACCTCGAAAGGGTAAAAATCCAGAGGTTCATCAACGGAATGCGGGACGTGTATACCAAGCGAGAGATGCACGCGAATCCAAAGCCAACATTTGCTGAAACTGTCTCGTATGCTCAGACGCGTGAAACGGCGGCGCTCCTAAGTAGACCAGCCTACAAAGCACATCGCGTGGAAGTGGAAACACCGGACGAGACAAATGAAATGCTGAAGAAGATTATCCAACTGCTGGGCGAGAAAAAGCATGGTTCTGGCAAATGTTTTAAATGTGGGAAGTCAGGCCACTTCGCCCGCGATTGCAGCGCAAGTTCCAGTGGTCGCAACAATTCAGCAAGATGCAAACGCAGGGCTGAAGGAGACGAAACCAACTCCAATAAGTCGTTAAACTATAACGAGCCAGCAGCAAGGGGCGCGCGCTGGCTCCCGCAATTGAATGCCCCATAATCTCAGTCTCGCGAATTGGCAGAAAAGCGAGCAACGTTACTGTTGGTGGATATGTGGACGGACATGAGCGAGTACTAACTGTGGATACGGGCGCATCACATTCCATCATTCGATCTGATTTGGTCACTAAAGAGGTAAGGCCATTACCTGGAGCAAGGTTGAGGACAGCAACTGGTGAGGACACCCAAGTTGTAGGAGAGGTAACATGCAAAGTCGTAATAGGGAATGTGACGGTGTTACACAAGTTCATAGTCGCGGCGATTATGGATGAAGTCATCATTGGATTAGACTTCTTGATTGATCAAGGTATGAAGATCAACATGAAGAACAGGATTATGACGTATAACAACATGGAAGTGCCCCTTCGGTTTGGGTATGATGGTCCGTACAGCAGCAAGCGAGTGATCTTAGAGGAAAGCGAGCATATTCCACCGAAGTCAGAAGCAGTTGTGTGGGCAAAGATTGAAGGAGATAGTGGGACAAACAAATTGTGGGTTGTTGAAGCAACACAAAATTCTACACCGGACGTACTTATTGGTAAAACCCTGGCTAAGACGCAAAAGGATGGACGCATCCCAGTTTGAGTGCTCAATGAGTTCAAATCACCAGTCAAACTCCGAAGAGGAACTGTACTGGGGCAATGTCGAGAAGTAGAGGCAACCTTCAACTGCGAAAAGTTACCTGAAAGTGATTCCATTGGCGGGAATGACATTGCGGAAGACATTAATGCATGGACGGAAGGGTTGGAAGAAAAATACCAGCATAAGGCTAAGGAACTTCTCCGAAGATACTCTAACATATTCGACAAGGACGGCGACAAACCAGGCAGGACTAACGTCGTGAAACATCGTATTGATACTGGCGATGCAAGCCAATCCGTCAAGCTCCTCGGAGTGTTCCACTTGCCAAACGTGAAACTGTTAGCCAAATAATAAAAGAAATGAGCGAGAGTGGTGTGATTGAACCATCAGCGAGTCCATGGAGTTCGCCGGTAGTACTTGTGAAGAAGAAGGATAGTCAAATGCGGTTCTGCGTAGACTACCGGAAACTAAACGATGTGACGAAAAAGGGCAGCTATCCTCTTCCCAGGATCGATGACACTCTGGACTCGTTGACTGGAACAAAGTGGTTCTCAGCACTCGACCTTAAGAGCGGTTATTGGCAAGTGGAGGTAAATGACGAGGATATGGAGAAGACAGCTTTCAGCGTTGGAGACGGTCTGTGGCAATTCACGGTGATGCCCTTTGGATTGTGCAACGCGCCTGCCACTTTTGAACGACTTATGGACCATGTGCTCAAAGGACTGCATTGGAAAACATGTTTGGTGTATCTAGACGACATTATCGTATTGGGTAAAAGCTTTGAGGAACACCTGAACAATTTGGAAGAAGTTTTCCAGAGGATAGCTGGCGCTGGTCTGAAGCTAAGTCCTAAAAA
>NW_023458555.1:74843741-74845958 GCF_013731165.1 Rhagoletis pomonella | reverse complement strand
AGGGTTTCCAAGAGGGAGACTTAGTGTTGCTGTACAATCCACAACGGAAGAAAGGTTTGTCCCCAAAACTACAATGCAACTGGGAAGGTCCGTATAAGGTCGTCAAACGGCTGAATGATGTAGTATATCGAATCCAGACCGTTGGGAGACCAAGAAACAAGATGAAGGTGGTCCACTTGGAAAGGCTTGTAGCGTTTGGAACAACAAGTGTGTCTGATCGGGACGATCAGACTTAGGCGGAGGGCAGTGTGACGAATACTGCGGCAACGCGAAGCGAACATCGAGAAATAGGCAGGAATGACGTAGAATGTTCCACAAAGAGAAACGTCAAGTTGGATGAACACTGCGAACAGCGAGAGAAAGAGAACGAGCGATAAACTTCAGAATGTTCTAGAGTTGCCATAAGTACGAGCGCAGGTATATAAGGGCGCCGCCACAGCGAAGTGAGTTAGTTACAAGTCAGCAGGCTACAAGTAAAGTGAGCGGAGAATTGAGTTGCGAATAAGCAAGCTATAAGTTTAATTGTGTTAACAAGCAGTAAAGTGTTGTTATTGCTTTAACAAGTATTGTAAAGTGTTTTTACTGTATTAGCAAGTATTGCAAATTGTTTGTTGTACAATAAAGTTAATTGTACTACAATTTGGTTATCGTTAGCATTTATTTAACAATCCAACGATACGAGCCCGAGTATATTTGGGAAATCCCTTAAGGCTTATTCACATACAACTTTCTTCGGGGAACGCAAAAGCTGTCAGAGCGTTTATTGTAGCACACCTTCTGCGTTTCACGCTTTGTTCGCAAAGTTTGAACTGTCAAGCAAAGCGAGGAAAGTTGTATGTGAATGGCCCTTCAAGGTTTCGAGGATGATCGTAACAATATTTTACGTTGGGTTTGTTGTAAGACTTACGGAACATAAGTTATACTAAATTTTTGTAGAGTTCCAAATCTTTTTAATCGTATACCAAAATTATGAAGACTTTCTGGAAGGTATAGTTTCTCCGAAAAAAAAAATTAAATTGAAAGTGTAGTTGGAAAGACGCAAATACCTTGAAATGGAATGGACCAATTAGTCCAATATTTTGGTGGATGAAAGACAAAATATGTATTTATCGATTGGCATCTATAAACTTTGTCCAGGCAAAATTTTATATTTGCTCTTCGCTGACACTTTCAAGGAAATCCCCATATATGAAACATATAAAGTGGTCAAGAACGCCAATAAGTCAGTAGGCAATTTAATATGTTTTAATGGCACTTAATGTGGGAAGAAAATTTCATATCTCCTTAAATTTTCAAGATATACGCTGCCGCTAATGGGCACAAAGGGCGTTGCATATACAAAGGCTCTCGTATGAGCATTACAAAAATGAGAACCACTGTTAATACATATTTCAGTATAATATTACATTTAAATTGGCACCATTTAACTTGTTAAATGAACATGTAATATTTAAGCAAAAAACACAACCTAATTTAAGTCTCATATAAAAATTTTGCAGTACCGTTAATTTACTTTTTATTAGTCTTTTGAAACCTTGCAATTAATATTATACTGTCTGTATAGTTCTCATTCTGTCCATTTCTTTCAATGCACCGTTATTGCATGGCTCCTTTCCAGTCAGTTTCAAGTTATCTAATTCCTCTATCTGAAGTCCTTCTAGCGATCTTACTCTGCTAAGGGCGACATAGGCTTGACCGTTTGCGAACAGCTTTGATCCTAGGTATACAACAGCGTAGTCCACATACCTTGCATCTTACGCACTGTTGATGCCCATTATAGAATTACTGGCAGCATTCTCCTTTCAGCGGTTCCGTAACTTAACTTTGCCGGGAACTGTATTGACTTTGGCTATATTACATATATGCCTTCATTTCTAAAGTTTACACGTACTGATGTTATATCTTCTGCATACATTTGATCTCGTCTCAAATCTGGCCAGATTTAAATAGGTAATACACATATTCTGAATATAAACCACATCGGATCATAGATGCCGATTTTTTAATTATATAGTCACGCGCCACATAACTGCCAACATTTTATGTGAAGTTATTTCTTCTTTTAATGTAAGCAATATTCATTCTAAATGTGAACTTAATCGGATCATAAATACGGTTTTTCTAAATATCTCTACTCCTGAGCCACCTATGGGCAAAATTTTTTGTGGATTTATTTCTTTTCATACGAGTAATATACGTTCTAAATATGAACCAAAT
>NW_023458555.1:74839593-74843641 GCF_013731165.1 Rhagoletis pomonella | reverse complement strand
TTATTTCTTTTCATACGAGTAATATACGTTCTAAATATGAACCAAATCAGTCTATAAATGCGGGTTTTACAAATATATCGACTCCTGCGCCACCTAGCATTTTATATTGCATTGTCCTCGAGTTCTGAGCTAAGTTTGAAGTTTCAAGTCTGCAGCTCATCGGGAAGTTTTTTAAATATTGATTGCAAAGTTCCAGGACATACATACATACATACAAATGAACCTTTATTATAAGTTTACACTCTCACGCTTATAAAAAGCTTTGTTTTGAACATTTATTACAAGTTTATATTTCTACGCTTATAACCAATGTTCCTTTTCGATTATTTTACGCTTACTTTCAAGCGTTTTATAAACAAAAAATCAACGTTTTGTAAGCTTAATGTTTATAATTGAAAACTTAAAAAAAACTTTCTTTAAGTTTATTTTGCTTGTTGGGAAAATATTCAAAATAATTTTTTTGTGTATTAATTTTTGTGTGCGTATGTCTGCTTCATGATATTAAAGCATACGGTTTACTTAAAGATACTTCAAAATGTTTAGTTCGTATGCACTAGTTTCGTTTCTCAACCTTCCTTGATAAATCCTGTAAAACTGCCAAAAGGCGGAATTGCTCTCAGAGAAAGGGAGAAAAACCAAAAAGTACGGGAACGCTTTTTGGGTAATAACTAGTAAAACTGTCAAATACAACGTGAACGCCATTGTTTTACATAGCAGTTTTTTTTTTTATCATTTGGCGACCTTCTAAACTCTTGTTGTCAATGACTTAAACGAGGTTCCAGAAATAAGAAATACTATTTCTACCCTAAAACATGTGGTAAACTTGTTTTCTGCGAATCAACGACACGCAAGAATGATGCTCCTAATATATCACGTTTGTGTGAAACAAGAAAATGTTCCTGAAGTTGTGGAAGCTTTAGAAACGTTGTCAATTCAGCGAAACTTTTCCACAAGAAAGTCTGCGTATTAATTGTGTGCTACTATACCTCATCGCCGTTGGTCCGCATATTGAAAATATTTTGGAAGTGGTTAAGAATGATCCCAAGAATACAGTAGGAGACGCCATGGAGTTAATTAAAAAATCTCGTATGATTACAGCCGATCTAGGGGTTGAAATTTCTCTACCACGTTCGGCAGGTAAACAATAAATAGAAGTAACCCCCATCGGTCAATGAAAATGAGTACTGGCGACGCACAGAAGGGTATTTGGCCGATTTAGGCGGCCAAAAGTCGAATTTTAAAAACGAACATTTTTCTTTTATAACTGAATATAGGGTGAAGAGAATATAATTCTTGACTAGATTTCGTTATTTTTGAATCCCTCTTTGTTTTCATTCGTTCGCACCGCGCTGTCAAAGTACCGTGTTGATAATTGATTATTTGGTTTTTAGATGTGTTTAATACAAGCCGAAGTGGTAAAAAACTGCTCTAAATCGTGTGTTAATTTTTTTAATTATATTAAATTAGACAATTGTAAAGCAGGTAAATACCATATAATCCACATCTATATTAATAAAAATGTTGTGTTCGTATGTCGTCAAAACTCGAGAACGGCTGAACCGATTTGAATAATTTTTTTTTTTGTATTGTTCGGTATAATACCAGAACCAATGATATCGCAAAAAATTGGAGGGTTGCCACCTATTTAAAAATATTTTAACTCAATTATATTGATAAAATAAATAAATTATTACAATATGGGTACCAAATTAAAGAGGTTTAAGAAAGATAACTGCTGAAAATATTTTTGATGAGGGTTGCCATCTATTTGAAAATTTTAACTCAGTCAAATTTGATGAAATAAATTAAATATTGTCATGTTGTGTCAAACTAAAAAATTTTAAGAAGGCTTGTAGCCGAAAATATGTTTGAAGAGGGTTGCCACCCGTTTGTAAATTTAACTAAGGTACATCGATAAAATAAATGAAATATTATAATATGGGTATCAAATTAAAGTGGTTTAAGAAAGATTACGGTTGGAAATATTTTTGAGGAGGGTTGCTACCTATTTCAAAATTTTAACTCAGTTAGATTGATAAAGTAAATGAAATATTGCTATGTGGGTTTCCAGCTAAAGAGTTTTAAGAAGGCTTACAATCGAAAATATTTGAAGGAGGGTTAAAAAATTTAGCGCAATTTAATTCATAAACTAAATGATATATTGCAATATAGGTATTAAATTTAAGAGGTTTAAGAAAGATAACTGCTGGAAATATCTTTAAGTAAAATTGCCACATCTTTGAATATTTTGATAAAATAAAGAAAATACGGTAATTTGGGTATCAAACTTAAGATTTTTAAGAAGGCTTACAGCCGAAAATATGTTTGTGGAGGGTTGCCACCTGTTTGAAAATTTAACTCAATTTAATTGACTTAGGTATCAAATCAAAGAGGTTTAAGAAAGAAGACTTTTGGAAATACTTCCGGGGAGGATTGCCACCTATTTCAAAATTTTAACTCCGTTAACTTGATTAAACAAATGAAATATTGCAATGTGGGTAGCAAACTAAAGAGTCTTTAAAAGACTTACCTTAGAAAATATGGTTGAGGAGGGTTGCAATTAAATTGGTAAAATAAATGAATTCTTACAATATCGGTACCAAACTAAAGGCATTTGAGAAATCTTGATTTAGAAATCTATATCTATATATATAAAAATGTTATGGTCGTTTGTCACGGTCATCAAAACTCGAGAACCGCTGAACTGATTTGAATAATTTTTTTTCGAGTTGTTCGGTACAATACCAGAATCATTTATATTACAAAAATTTGGAGAGTTGCCACCTGTTTGAAAATTTTTAAATCCAGTTATATTGATAAAATAAATGAAATATTACAATACGGGTATCAGATTAAAGAGGTTTAAGAAAGATACCTGCTGGAAATATTTTTGAGGATAACTGCCACCTATTTGAAAATTTTAACTCAGTTAAATTGATAAAATAAATGAAATATTGCAATGTGGGTATAAAATTAAATAGGGTTAAGAAAGATATCTACTGGAATACTTTTGAGGAGGGTTGCAACCTATTTGAAAAATTTAACTCAGTTAAATTGATAAAGTAAATGAAATATTGTCATGTGGGTGTCAAACTAAAGGGGTTTAAGAAGGCTTACAGCCGAAAATATGTTTGAGGAGGGTTGCCACCGTTCAGTTAA
This sequence comes from Rhagoletis pomonella, assembly GCF_013731165.1. Taxonomy (NCBI): domain Eukaryota; kingdom Metazoa; phylum Arthropoda; class Insecta; order Diptera; family Tephritidae; genus Rhagoletis; species Rhagoletis pomonella. The sequence goes on along the minus strand of NW_023458555.1, from coordinate 74,840,482 downwards.
ATTGATAAAATAAATGAAGTATTTCAATATGGGTATCAAACTTTAGATTTTTAAGAAGGCTTACAGCCGAAAATATGTTCGAGGAGGGTTGTTATCTGTTCCAAAAATTTAACTCAATTTAATTGATAAAATAAATAACGTATTATATAGGTGTAAAATTAAAGAGGTTTAAGAAATATGACTGTTGGAGGTATTTTTGAAGAAGGTTTCCACCTATTTAAAAATTTTAGCTCAGTTAAATTGATAAGTAAATGCAATATTGCAATGTGGGTATAAAATTAAATAGGTTTCAGAAAGATAACTGTTGGAAATAGTTTTGAGGAGGGCTGCCACCTATTTTAAAATTTTAACTCGGTTAAAGTGATAAAATAAATGAAATATTGCCAGGTGGGTATCAAATAAAATAGGTTTTAGAAAGATTACTCTAGGAAATATTTTTGAGGACAGTTGCCACCTATTTAAAAATTTTAACTCGGCTAAATTGATAAAATAAATGAAATATTGCAATGTGGGTATCAAATTAAATAGGTTTCAGAAAGATAACTGTTGGAAATAATTTTTATGAGGGTTGCCTTCTATTTGAAAATTTTAACTCAATTAAATTGATAAAATAAATGAAGTATTGCCATGTGTGTGTCGAAACTAAAGAGTTTTAAGAAGGCTTACAGCAGAAAATATGTTTGAGGTACAATATGGGTGCCAAACGAAAGTTATTTGAAAAATCTTGATTTGTAAATATTTTTAATAGAATTATCACCTATCTAAAAGTAAAACTGAAAATATTGGAATTAAATGAAATGTTACATAACTGGTTCCAAACGAAAAGTGTTTGGGAAAGCTTTTGTGACGGCGGGCAGAAAAACAGTATTTTCAGCTTTGCAGTTTGCAG
>NW_023458555.1:74833027-74839493 GCF_013731165.1 Rhagoletis pomonella | reverse complement strand
TTTTTTTTTGCGTCATCCGAAATAGGCTTTCGTGCGTTTGCATTTGATTTCATTGAGCGAAACGCAAATCCAAATGTCACACAGAGCAAAAATTGAAATAACTTCATACGAACGCCGTTCAATTTCGGTTGGTCACATACAAGTTGTATGTGCATGATTAAATTGGCGGCGTGCGTGAATATTAGGTTAGCCTGTAAAGAATCGAAAATAAGCGCATGTAGTATGCACTAAAACGCATACAGTATGCACTAAAACTTCAAAAACATGCGCTATAAACAAGTAAAATATGCAATTAAAAATAGTTTTCTAATGTTTTATTGGCGGTCCAAAAATAAATATGCCAAAACTGGTATTTTTTGCAAAATATCCACTAACGATTGAATGCCTTTTTAAAGGAAACTCTATGATTCGGAAAAACAACTTAACCATATCCACCTAAAGATGCCCAAAAAAAGAATGCATTTGCATGAGATTCCTAGCCCTATATATACATAGGAAGCATTCCAAAACGTCAAAATACAAAGCATCAGTCTCTTTTATTTCTAAACCGCACTGGAAGAAAAAGTCTAACTTGCGCAATCTAGTTTTAAACTAACATCTAACCTTGGTTGCGCATATTTGGAATTACAATCTACTTAGGTTTAGAAATAAAAGAGACTGATGCTTTGTATTTTGACGTTTTGGAATGCCGCCATGCTGTTTAACTCAGTGAGAGGGCAGGACAAGGATTAATGTATTTGCATAAAAATTTACTAAATGATAACCATCAGTTACCACCTCTGCATGGTTGTAAGTCATGCAGAGTTCCTACGGCTTGTAGCGCTGTGGCTTTGCCGCTTAAACTTTTTTAAGAGTTTTTGGGGGGGTGCGTCAAGCGGGAGTGTTGAGCACCGGTTATGTATTCAAATTAGAAAATTGGGTAGGCGCTGTGGCAAATGGTAGCTCTTGTACCACCTCTGTATGCCGAAAGCCATACAGAGCTCCGTGAGACAACTCCGGAAGAGTTGTGATGCATCAAGCGAGAGTGTTGAGCATGATTTGGGGTGCCAGCAATTAACTACTTTAGTAGGTTTTGTTCTGCGGCAGTTGAGAAGTGCATAAAAAATGCATACCCAATGAAGAACGAGCGAATTATTTTTAAACACAAGTGGTGTGTTTATTCGCTGCACTTGGTTTTGGCGGGAGTGCAATACAAGTGAGTGTGTGAATTCGCTGTCTTTTGTTTATGCGGGAAATGCATAAGTCGCTTAAACACATACATACGAGTATGTATCTATATAAAATGGCTTCAACCAGTTCTTTAACAAAGGAAAATAAAAGTTACAGTTTTAAGACTGGGAGCTAAATTATTTAAGTAAGGAAGGTGGGGGTGAGTCCCAGTACTTTGCAAAAATCATGTATTATGCAAACTTTACCACATAATATAAAAATAAAAAATATACATAATTTTTGAATAAAAAAGCTTTCTTTATTGCCTTATATTAGGTTTGTTCCACAAGCTACTCGAAGTCACTCCGAGTTGCACATACGCGTTCCACAAGTAAGTTTTAGAGTTAATTTGTTATACGCTGACAGTTTGAAGTGCAATGGGGTATACTCATTGCGCTGGGTATGCAGTTACAGTTGCATGGCTATACTCAATCCCGACTCTTGCGTCCTCGTTCGCGCACTCTGGGAAACGTGAGCAACCCATGTGCGAGATGCGGTAACCAATCCGAGTGGAGCCTTGGGTCACGGCAGAAAGAGAGGGAGCTCCGGTGGGGCCACTACGACTTATTCGGTTTAAAGGCTCACTGAAGTCTGCAGCGTCTGTTCATCAGTAGGTGCGGCTGCAAGCGGGTGTGTGCTTGGAGCAAGCGGGTCGCTATATAAACGTGTATTTGGTTGTGAAACCACCCCCGTCCCAGCAATGGGTTGTGCGCTGGGCTTGGGACCCGCCACGTAAAAACCACTTCCAGTGAAGAAGCAAGGCAAAGCCTCGGGTGAGACCCCCCCTTATGATGACGACCTCGGCAAACGTTTAAAGGACTACGATTTGAGGCCATGCACCTGGAATGTCCGGACCCTTAATGGGGAAGGTGCCTCTGCCCGGCTGGTTGATGTCCTCGTAAGGACAAAAGCTGACATCACCGCCATCCAAGAAATGCGTTGGACGGGGCAAGGCAAACAATGTCTGGGGCCTTGCGACGTCTACTACAGCTGCCATGTAAAGGAGCGCAAATTCCGAGTTCGATTTGTGGTGGGAGAGAGACTCCGTCGCTGAGTACTGTCGTTCACCCCGGTGGACGAGCGTCTAGCCACAATCCGCATGAAAGCATCTTCTATCAGCGCTTAGAGCGCACGTACGAGCGCTGCCCCCGTCTTGATATCAAAATCGTGCTTGGTGACTTCAATGCCAGGGTGGGCAAGGAAGGGATATTTGGAACCACCGTCGGAAAATTCAGCCTCCCCGACGAAACGTCCGACAACGGATTGAGGCTGATCGACTTCGCCGGGGCCCGAAACATGGTAGTATGCAGTACTAGGTTCAAGCATAAAAAGATCCATCAAGCTACCTGGCTGTCTCCGGATCGAAAAACGAGAAACCAAATCGATCATGTTGTGATAGACGGAAGGCACGCTTCCAGTGTTTTAGACGTACGCACACTACGAGGCCCAAACATCGACTCGGACCACTATCTTGTTGCAGCCAAGATACGCACCCGCCTCTGTGCAGCAAAAAAGGTGCGCCCAAATATGCAAGGAAATCTTAACGTCGAAAAGCTGCAATCACAACAGACAGCCAGCGCTTTCGCTACTCGACTCTCACACCTACTCTGAGAGAGCACTCTTCAACAAACCGACATATGCGAGCAGTGAAACCACATTTCCCGCTCATTAAGTACCGCCGCCGAAGAAGTAGTCGGATTTCGGCGAGCCCGAAAGAACAACTGGTACGATGAGGAGTGTCAGGAAGTTGCAGAGAAAAAAGATGCCGCCTACAGGGCCACGCTGCGATCGGGCGCAACGCGCGCTATGTGGGACCGCTATAGGGATCTGAAGAGGGAAGCGAGACGTATTTGTCGCAATAAGAAGAGAGAGGCCGAAATACGTGAGTGCGAAGAGCTTGAAATGCTAGCCGACAGGATAAACGCCCGAAAATTTTACCAGAGGGTTAGGCGACTTACGGAAGGTTTCAAGACCGGGGCGAACTCCTGTAAGAACAACAATGGCGACTCCCTTTCATGTAATTTCCTTAATATGATGTTGGAGAACATAATAAGAGCTGCAGAACTGAACCGCTCAGGAACAATTTACTACAAGAGCGTGCAATTGCTGGCTTATGCCGATGACATCGACATCATCGGTAACAAAAACCGCGAAGTCTGTTCTGCCTTTTCCAAGTTGGATAGGGAAGCAAAGCGAATGGGTCTGGTGGTAAACGAGGACAAGACTAAGTATCTTCTGTCATCAAACAAACAGTCAGCACATTACCGCCTTGGCACCCACGTCACTGTCGACAGTTACAATTTCGAGAAAGAAGAGAATTTCGTTTACTTGGGAACCAGCATTAATAATAATAAATAGATTGGCGCTTCCACATATGTTAGTGTTTGGCCGAGCTTCTCCTCCGGTTTGTGGCGTGCGCGTGATGTTGTCACACAAAGCGGAGGGACCTACAGTTCTACGCCGACTCCGAACGGCGATTGTAGTTTTTATGAAAAGCTGTTTTTCATGGCAGAAATACACTCGGAGGTTTGCCATTGCCTGCCGAGGGTCGACCGCTGTTAAGAAAAAACCTTTTTTCTATATTTTTTGCGATGTTGCTTTGACCAGGGTTTGAACCCAGGTGCTCCGGAGTGGAAGCGCGCACTGCTTACCACCACACCACAGCGGCCGACTAGCTAGGGAACCAGCATTAGCACCGATAATAATGTCAGCATTGAAATCCAACGTAGAATCACTCGTGCCAATAAGTGCTACTTTGGACTGAGTAGGCAATTCAGGAGTAAAGTCTTCTCTCGACGTACGAAAACCACGCTCTATAAGTCACTCATCATGCCCGTGCTGGTATATGGCGCAGAAGCATGGACAATGACAACATCCGATGAGGCGGCTCTTGGAGTGTTTGAGAGAAAGATTTTGCGGAAGATTTACGGGCCTTTACGCGTTGGCGACGGCGAGTACCGCAGCCGATGGAACGATGAGCTGTATGAGCTTTACAACGATATGGACATAGTGCAGCGAATTAAAATACAGCGGCTCCGCTGGCTTGGTCAGGTCGTTCGAATGGACACCGACGCTCCAGCTCTGAAAGTATTCAACTCAGAACCCGCTGGTGGTAGCAGAGGAAGAGGGAGGCCCCCACTGCGATAGCAAGATCAGGTGGATAAGAACTTGGCTTCCGTTTCCAATTGACGTCAGTTGGCACAGAGGAGAAACGACTGGCGTGCTTTGCTGAACTCAGCCAAAATCGCCTAGGCGGTTACAGCGCCAAAAAAAGAAGAAGAAGAAGACAGTTTGAACTTTTCTCGAGTTCTTCTACAAGTAGCTTGTGGAACAAACCTACAATGTTCAAATTGACGAGTCAAACTTGTCAAATGGGCTTAAATCAGTTAAATAAACAAAATGTCGTTTGAAAACCAGTTCAGCGCAGAGTTGTATCAGAAAGCTTTCTGCTTCAGCCAATCAGAAAGTGCAAAAAACTTTCATTTGACACGCCCAAGTTCAAAGGCTTTTATTCTCAAAAATATTTAAAACTTAAAATGACCAAAAAATATAAAAATTGTATGCATGTCTTCCCGCCAAAAAAGAGGCCAAGGCGATAACTAGTTATTTCCCATCAGGCGTCATCGTACGCAGAGAAAAGGGCGTAGCCAGGATCTGATGTAAGGGTGGGCAAAACGAAATATACTTGTTAATTTTTTTATATATTTTTTATTTAATTCTTTTTACGCTAATAACAAACGTTCTCATGAGACATAGCCCAGAAAGCCTTCCCCCGTTGTGCTTCGACGACGGTGGACGACGGTAAAGCGATCGGCGGTAAGTGAACAGCTGAACAGTTACCGCAGTGAAATCCGTCAGAGTAAACACAATTGTCATTTTGATTTGAAAATTATCATTATCATATCTCCCCTTTGCGTGACAACATCAAGGCGCACGCCACAAATCCAAGGAGAAGCTCGGCCAAATTATAACATACATGTGTGTAAGCGCCAATCTATTATTATTATTTCGAAGTCTCATTCGGGGACACCAGGACTCAGTTACCAGAACCATTGCGCGCTTTACTTTACAGCGACTAACAATAGGTATCCACGAGTGTCGATATATACAAATACATATCCGGCATTTAAGGAAATTTCGTCTCTTTATCCTACATTGAATATCTGTAGCCCAACTAATCTCACTCATTTTGCCTTGTTGTCGCCAGCGAATTCAGAAAAAACATTTCTTCAGATTTAAAAACTAAAAATTTCACTAATAAAAACTTAAAAATGTTCCTAAGACTTGCAAAGAAATTTGGAAAAAATATCAGTATTTTGTTTTTAGGAGTAGGGTGGGAGTGTCGTTGATAAAATTAGAGTAAGAGAAAGTTTTTTCTTACAAAACCTTTCATTATTGAATCATGGATGTAAAGTATATTATGTGTCCGAACGCTTGATAAAAGCACAATTTGTAATTTAACTTAAGACCATTCCTAATATATTGTGACGAATACTGCGGCAACGAGAAGCGAACATCGAGAAATAGGCAGAATGTTCGAGGAATGACGTAGAATGTTCCACAAAGAGAAACGTCAAGTTGAAGAATGAGCGATAAACTTCAGAATGTTCTAGAGTTGCCATAAGTACGAGCGCAGGTATATAATGGCGCCGCCACAGCGAAATGAGTTAGTTACAAGTCAGCAAGCTACAAGTAAAGTGAGCGGCGAATTGAGTTGCGAATAAGCAAGCTATAAGTTTAATTGTGTTAACAAGTAGTAAAGCGTTGTTATTGCTTTAACAAGTATTGTAAAGTGTTTTTACTGTATTAGCAAGTATTGTAAATTGTTTGTTGTACAATAAAGTTAATTGTACTACAATTAGGTCATCGTTACCATTTATTTAACAATCCAGCGATACGAGTCCGAGTATATTTGCGAAATCCCTCAAGGTTTCGAGGATAATCGTAACAATGGTGTCAGATTTTTAAATAAATCCCGAAGGCTAAACTACTGAAAATAGCAAAAATTCAGGATCTAAAGATTGAGGAACTCAAGCAGGAGTTGGAGAAACGAAATTTAGCAACCTCCGGAAGAAAAGTGGAGTTGCTATCACGGTTGCGAGAGGCTATGGAAAAGGAAGGCATCGACGTTGACAAACACGACTTCCATGGTGAGGACGACGGGGCATCCTTGAAGGACAAAGACAAGAAAGAGGTTGCTGGTTCATCGGATGATGTGGAACAGACATCAGCGAAGCTTGAAGAGCAGGGAAAGGCT
>NW_023458555.1:74829873-74830027 GCF_013731165.1 Rhagoletis pomonella | reverse complement strand
AAAAAAAAATCCGCAACACCCTCCAAACTTTAAACTTCACCACGATCTCAAGTAGCACCCTGGTGTATAACTTGGTGTACATTTACGAATTTAGGTATAAATCTGATTAATTGTACCGAAATTCTCAAATTTATACCAAGTTATATACCAGTGT
>NW_023458555.1:74828321-74829773 GCF_013731165.1 Rhagoletis pomonella | reverse complement strand
AATACCCCTTCACATCATCGACAGTGGTATCTTTTGAAAACCTAGATATAAAGACCGATTTTTTGGAAGGGACAACGATTAAATCCCTCGGGACGGGGTTAACGCAATCGGAAACGGTTTCAGATGTGGTAGGGGGTTGCGGAACAGGGGGTTGCGGAACAGCTGTCAACTTTTTGGAAGGAGCAACGATGGCTTCGGATGTGGTAGGGGGTTGAGATGTAGTTGTGGAGTTTTTGGAAGGAGCAACGACTACTTGCATTGGAACGGTGTTGACGCAATCGGAGATGGCTTCAGATGTGGTGGAGGGTTGAGATGAAGCTGTTGAACAGGAATTTAGTGAGGCTCCAGTAGAAGAAGGACGTGGTTGGGGAGATTCAGTCAGCCGAGGAATCGGTGTGTTAAAGCTTATGAGTTCTTTGTTCATAGCTGGAGTCAAAAGTGGGCGGTTCTGCGGAAGATCCAGGTCCACAGTGATGGGATTCAACACAATATTTTCCACGCCTCTCCTACGTCTCTTAAGACCTTTTCCAGGAGAAGGAGAGGAGGAGGAAGTATCTAATAATTTAAATTCTTTGAATTCATCCTCATACTTCTTGAACTTCTCGTTGAGCAGTTTTAGCTCTTTGCTTATCTCCGAAAATCCATTTCTAGCGGTTCTAAATAGTTTACAGAGATCCACAACAGTTTTTTTACACTTTGGACATGACCAGCGAAGTCCATTGTCTCCAATAATCATATCCAGAACTCTCCCATTAATACCAGCACACTTTAAATGAGACAGTTCATCGCAAAGCCAGCACGCCACAAAACGGTCCGAACCGGCTTTTACATTACATTTTTCGAACAGACAGGACATTTTTAGCGAATTTTATTAAAAAAGAATAAAAATAGCGAAATTAGGAATGTATTGTACGAAAACGTTTCAAGCTCACAGTAATTGGCAGTTTAATAGCTAGTGGTCTTATTTAGTGAAGTTCAATGGTTAGAAACCGTGCTGAACTTAACAGTTTTAAAGCCACTGAGTTAACAAAATCAGCTGTCACCCAGAAAGCGACTGTCGATGATAAACAAAGGTGTGTGTAAAGCGCGAAAGAAAGCAAAATGAACAAACAAATGCGATATTCCTTACACTCTCACGCAAAAGCAACAATAATGCACCAAAACAGGCAAATATGCACGAAGGCCGACTAAATAAAACTTTTCAATCAACGCACTTTATGACTAAATCAAGTCAATTTATTGGAATTTGGCTTCAGTAAACTTTTTACGGTGTGAATAACACAAATTAGAACTGCTTAGCACTTTGTAAACGAGTTAAACTTTGGAAATTCTTTCAAGCGAAAGTTTAAGTGACCGCACAGTACGAACGTTGCCAGATGATATGATGAAAAATTTTTTTATATGAAAAAAAAAATCCGCAACACCCTCCAAACTTTAAACTTCACCACGATC
>NW_023458555.1:74813255-74828221 GCF_013731165.1 Rhagoletis pomonella | reverse complement strand
GCTACTTGAGTTGTTGCTGTGGTTATTGGTAACCAATGTGTAAACGAATTTTTTTTTCTACTGCGGTTTTTTGTCGAGGCATACGAGTTTAAACATGCGAATTTCAGCCCTTTTTCTTAGGCACAAGTTCTAAAATTCTTATCTCATGTCACACCTATAATAGAGAATCAAAATTTGCTGACTTTTTAGAACTTTTCCGTGTTTTTTGTGGAAACTACTTTTTTTGCAAAAAATTTGCAATTAAAAAATTGTGTTCTATTTTTTAAACAATGTACCATTTATGTTTTTTTTCGCAAATGACATATTTCGCTATCTTATTTTCTAAGCTTTCCAACGATATATAATTTGTACTGGGCATGGCAAAAAGACAATGTAACATTTTCCACTGAATCCGACTACAAAGATAAAATGTAAGCGGGTACAACAGTTTTTAAGATATGTATAACCGAATTTTGAGTTTTAAGATCTTAAAAAGTGCACTCACTTAATTACAATGTTTTTTAGATATACATGGGCAACCGTATGTAGAATTTTCCGCGGAATCCGAATACGATATCGGAATACAAGAAAGTATATCCGTTCTTTAGATATAGCCAAATTTTTGGTTTTTGAGATCTGGAAAAAGTCCACTCCTTTAATTGCAATTTTCTTTGGATATGGTTCGCTAATCTTAAATTTCTTTTTGTATTACTAAAGGCTATTAAATCTGCTATCATCTGCGTCAACAAGATTATCCAACTGTATAAGCAATTTGGTAAAATGGTAATTGTTTAAAAATGCCATAAAATGGCTAAAATTTGCATGTTTAAACTAGTATAACTCGGAAAAAACCACACACATTGGTAACCATAGCAACGACGTGGTGGAGTTTGAGCAAAAAGCTGCCATACAATTTTTTTCTTGGTACACTTGGCGAATTTAGCCCCATATACAGTATCGGTCATATCTATATCACGCCATTTTAAAATGATATTGTGTGCCACTTATGTGTATTTATTTATTTTTAAGAATTTTCAATTAAAATACAGGATGGCAAGAAATAGCGGCGACAAACTTCAACGAGGTCGTACTCGTGAATGTACCAACATAACTGTAAAATTTAGATCACGTTGAATTCTCTACTTAATCTAGTTATCAGTCATTTAGTTATCAGTACTCATTTCGTTACCTAAATCAAAGTTTTGAAACGTCGAACAAAGAAGTGCTATTTCGGAATTGCATCGCCAAGAAATGCGACAATGAGAAATTGTTCGGTTGCTCAACGTTCCTCGCCAAACTGTTTCCAGAGCAATCCAGCGGTTCAATGAACTTGGCCATGAAGGCGATCGCCCGGGACGTGGAAGAAAACGAACTGTCAATACACCAAGGAACCGCCAGATATTTGAAAAGCGAGTTCAATTCTTGCGTCGTGCCGCAAATGCTCGCTGGAAAAAATTTTTTTCACTGATGAGGAACTGTTTACTATTGAGCAAGTGCACAACCGTCAAAATGATAGGATCTGGTCGGCACAAGCTTCTGGTTCATCACACATCATCGAGCACCGCCAAAATTCCAAATCTGTGATGGTTTGGGCGGAATTTGGTCATTCGGCAAAGCTCCTCTGATTTTTGTGGATCAGGGGGGTTAAAATCAATAGGGAAGTTTGCCGTCGCAACATTTTGAAGCATTTTGGCGAACTGGAACGGACATTTCAACAGGATCCCGCTCCTGCTCACAGGGCATCAGAAGTTCAAGACTGGTGCAAAGAAAATTTTCCGAACGTTATCACAGCTCCAGAATGACCACCGTACTCATCAGATCTTAATCCCATGGATTACAGAATTTGGTCAATTTTGGAGACCAGGGCTTGTACTTAGCCACACAAAAGTTTGGACTCTCTAAAGCAATCACTGCGCCGTGCATGGGATCTTATTTCGCTAGAGGAACTGCGGCACAACGCTTAAAGCTCTGCGTTGGTGCCAAGGGAGGCCACTTTGATGTCGGTTTAAACACAAATTAGTAATGCCTAGTACTATTGTAATTATACATAAGTTGTTTCTTTAAATTTTGCTAAAAATAATAGAAAAATATGCAAAAATGCTTGTCCCCGTTATTTATTGTCACCCTGTATAGTTCATTCTCAGACAAACCCCATATAAACCCAAGTTTAATAATTTGTAGAAAACTACAAAAAAGTCCAACAAATCTTCACCTGAATTTCAAACTTTTTTCTCGGAAGTGTTAGAATTTTTTGAGTACACATCATGTGCAAATTTTAAGCGGCTACGAATTACCGCTATTTTTTTAGGATTTTTTTTGTCGCATTGGCTTCCATATAATGAATAATCTCAATTTATTTGTATATTAAAGCACTGCAAATATACCAGCAGAAATACTCTTCACATGTGTACATGAGTAAATGGAACATATATTTTAGAGTACTTAAAAAGATAGGAACAAAAAAAGAGAACATCATAAATTTGAGGAACTGAGAAATGTTACTCAACAGAGCTCTGCTACATAAAACACTGTTCCGCTTTTCCAGAGTACTTGAGTATGTTGATTGCATTCAGTAGTATTTGAAAACTTCATAGGAAGTATAAGAATAATTATGAAGTTTTTTCTTTTAAATGTTAGCGTTTAACATAATGTTAAGAAAAGACATACATTTTCTTTTTATTCCAATATATACTCCAAATATTGTTTTACATTTCTGGCCGGACGCTTCAATGTTTGCAAAAAAGTTCGAATCTTTCATACACATACATGGTTTATGTACATATGTACATATTATGTAATTTTTTTTTTTAATATCGAAAAATGTGTGCCCATTTTCCCGCGACCTGTCTTATGGCCAGTTTTTATTTTCAAATTAATATTTTCATTTCCCAATACCAGGCGCTCATACATGTGAAGTAACAAGTTTTCTATTTTTAAGCAGAAAATTGTTTGTATAAATTTTTAAATTTCCAAAATCCTACTTTGTTAATTTCCAAAGGCTTCTACAAACGAATTAAAATCTTCTACAAACAAATGTATGCGTATGGAAAGCTTCCCAGCCAGCAAAATATCCGGAAACGTATCCGAAAATGGAAAGGTCAATTCTCCCACCAAAGTGTTCATCCGAAACGTATGTGCAGAAAACTATCGAAAATGGTTGTAAAACGGATGCGCTTTCGGCTGTTTTCCTGAAATTAGTCTTATTCAATTTTTCGATGAAAACGATTTGATTATGAACTTCACAGAAACTGTTTCATAGTTACAGGAAACGAAACAAAAAACAATTTTAAGATTCAGCAATTATTTCAATTTGAATAAATAATTTCAATGTGTTGCTTCTGACGGCATTGGAACCTGGGACCTCTTGAAAGCTAACAAATAGTAGCACACTTCTCTGCACACTCAGCTACTGGCGAATACGTATACATGTTTTCAAAAGCTCAGTTTGAACAAATATTTTAAAATTATTGTTTTGAAATAAGAGGATGACATTTTTCGGATACGAAAAATGAACAAATCTGGAAATCGTTTTCTGAACGTTTCCGGATACGAAAAATGTACGAAATCTGCACATTCGGCAAAAAGTACGTTTCTCTGCTGGCTGGGTTGCTACTTCATATGTATGTGCGCCTGTTATTGGGAAATGAAAGTATCGTTTTGTACAAATAATAAAACCTCCGATTATAATTGTCATTCGGTATGTAACTTGAGAATAGAAATCGCTGCATCTTTTAGGCGCATCAATATTACATAGTTACATCCCGAGCTAATAAAAGGAAGGTAATAAAAATTGGTTCTTTGTATAAAATGAGTCCACTTTCTTTATAAAAATATGCTGTTGGCTAAATATTCGGAGTGCCCTACGTTGTTTCTCCATGTTTGCTATTTAACATAAGAGTCAGCTCTAACATTAACATTATGTAGCATTAAACGAAAACTTCCAAAAATACTCAAAAAATACTTGTGAAGGAACATCTTTTTTGTGGAAGTTTAACAGCATGGTACTGCTGATTTATGTTCCCCTTTTTTCGGAACATAATTTGTATGAGTACTTTTTTTATGTACACAGCGCTCAATATCTTCACTTCTCTTCCTTCCATGCCCTCTTTGTTAGAGCATGAGTAGTATACATATTTGAAAAAAACGTCACAGTGAAGCAAACTGAATTCCGATGCAGACCTTTAATGTATATGGAAGAAATCCGCAACACCTAAAAAAATCAACGGTAACTTTTATCCACTTGAAACTTGCACATTATCGGACTAAAATTGAAGGGGCTAAGAAACTGTGTACTCAAAAAATTCTAACACTTCCGCGAAAAAAGTTTGAAATTTAGGTGAGAATTTGTTGCACTTTTTTGTAGTTTTCTACAAATTGTTAAACTTGGGTTTATATGGGGTTTGTCTGAGAATGAACTATATTTTAATCGAAAATTCTTAAAAATAAATAAACATAACAATATCATGTATTATGGAACGAATTTCCGTCATCCCTTGTCAAATTTGGTTTGAAATGGCGTGCTATAGATATGACCGATACTGTGCGTATAGTTACTCCCAAAATTAAGCATACGGCTCTTTTTTGTTAATATTCGCAATGTTTTACATAAATTATAAAACAGCATACCTGAATTCTTTTTAGAAATTTGTATAAAAAATTTCGCGATTTTGCTGAAACTTTGCATATTTTTCCTTATTTTTGTACACAGTATCATTCTTGGATTCAAATGGAATTTGTTAAAACAGAAGCCATGTTTTAAAACAAAATTAACAAAAAATATGAACATGTATAACATTGCGAATATTAACAAAAAAAGCCATACGCTGAATTTGTGGAGTAACAGTATATGTACATAAATTCTGAAATTATTAAATTTGCTAATCAACTTTTAAACTCATTTACAGTACTCTCCCTTGTATCTGCTATTATCGCATCTTCTGCAAGCAGTAAGAAGCAAGCTCCGGCTTGTAGCCGAGCTTGTGGTGAGAAATATGAACCCATTTGCGCCAAAGCAAAAAAGGGCAACAAACTTCTTACGTTCGGTAACGACTGTGTATTGGGACGCTTCAATTGCGAACACCCGGACGAACGTAAGTGAAATAAAATAAATAAAAAATAATACCTTATCAGTTACCTCTATTTTGCAGAATATGACTTCGAATCAAAAGGAGAATGTGGTGGTAATGTTAGCGTACGCCTATCATAAATACAATTCCTTTATACATATGATGTAATAAAAATGTGCAACTAATATCGATGAATAGAATTTATATTTTAAAAGTCCTTTTGTGTAGCACTTAATTTCTATACAAAGTTTCATGTTCCATAGCATATGTACATTCCTACATAGACATCTGATACACCATATCCTTAAATTTTCTCCAGCATCTTGTAAGACATTCTGAATTAACATAATTTAAATAGGGTAATGCACAGGCGCGAAAAACCATTTCTGAAAATAAATGAAAAATATTAATAGTTTATGGAGGTAAGTAATAACGAAATAATTGGGAAATAAAAAAGATATATTAATACATATGTACATACACTTGTGATCGGTAATTAAACCAGCAACATTTTGAACAATTTTGGCAAATTTTTTTTTTTTTTTTGTCTATCTAATGTTTATCTATCTAATGGTTATAATATATAATAAAATTGTAACAGGTCGATGTGTGTACGTTCTAGATATTAAAGAAAAATTAATTTGAGGGGTCTTTATTAGAGCACCAGAAGCCAAATCAACCATTTTTATAATTTTTGTCTGTCTGTCTGTCTGTCTATATATTTGCACGCGCATCACTCGAAAACGAATGCATGGATTTGAATGCAGTTTTCACCGATGTAAAATTAGAGAGTTGACACCTGTTTCAAAATTGCAGTTTAAGTAAATTAATAAGAAAAAATGGATATTGCAATATGGGCGTCAAAAGAAAGAGGCTTACAGCCAAAAATATTTTTTAGAGTTGACACCTGTTTGAAAATTTTATTTTAATTTAATTTATAAGATAAATTGAATATTGTAATATGGGTATCAAACTGAAGAGGTTTAGGAAATGTTATTGTCGAAAATATTTTTAGGGAGGGCCTGTTTGAAAAATATTATTGTATTAAATTGATAAAATTAATGAATTCTATATCCATACTTATAATAAAATTGAAACAGGCCGAGGTCTGTACCTTATAGATATTAAAGAAAAATTATTATGATGGGTTTTTATTAGAGTTACAGAAGCCAAATAAAAGTTTTTTAGAATTTTTGCTCTCTGTCTGTCTGTATATTTGCAGGCGCATCACTCGAAAACATAGAATTGAATGCAGTTTGCACCGATGTATCGCTAGAGATCTAGCTTACAATATAGAAGAAAAAATTAGAGAGTTGCCACCTGTGTTTAAAATTTCAAATTAATTCAATTAATACGGTAAAGTAAATAATAAAGTAAATAAATTTGTGGAAGGTTGCCACCTATTTGAAAACTTGAATTTAATTTAATTGATGGAATAAATTAAATATTGCAATATTGGCATCAAACTAAAGAGGCCAGGAAATTTGAACGCCGAAAATATTTTTAGGGGATTTGCCAACTACTTGAAAAATTGTATTCATTTAAATTTGTAAAATAAATGAAATATTACAATACGGACATTAAACTAAAGAGGATTAGGAAGCTTACATTTGAAAATATTTTTGAAGCTTTAATTCAGTTAAATTTATAAGATAGCCTAAATGTTACCATATGGGTATCAAACGAAAGTATTTGAGAATAATAAAATTGCAACAGGTCGATATCTGTACCTAATAGATGTTAAAGAAAAATTAATAGGGGGTTTATTAGATCAACAGAAGCCAAATCTAAAATTTTTAAAATTTTGGTCTGCCTGTATGTTTGTAAGCGCATCCCGCAAAAACTAATACATGGAATTAAATGCAGTTTTCACCGATGTACATATTGCTAGAGCTCTAATTGAAAATATAGAATCCATTTTTTTTGTTTTAGTTTATCGTCGAACATTGTTCCGAGGTATTTGAATGTATTAACTTTTTCCAGCGCGTGGCGTTGTGTATATTTAGAGTTAGCAACGGACTGTTCTCAAAATTTCGCCTTGATATAACCACAAACATAATTTTATTGACATTCAATTAAGTGTGTTCAAGCATAACCAACTTCTGTGTGGAAGGTTTTTCGCTAAAAAAAATCAAAACTTTTTGTTGTTGCTGCCAAAAAATTAAGAAATCTGAGACGTCATGCTTTACAATTTCATAGTTCTCTGTACAATGTATTTCACTATACTACTAAACGGCTGCACCGATTTGGTTCATATTTGGAACATATGCCAGCACCTTGAAAATAAATATTCCGACCAAAAATTTACTCGGTATGTAGCTCAGGATATTCCTAAAATTCTTATACAGACTAAAACGTAAAAAACCAATATATCTCTAAAACCAATTACGCTGGGAAACTGAAACTTAGCACTGATGCATATATTGCAAATGCATTGGAAAAGGGGGCGTCGCACATTCCATACAAACTGAACTTCTCATATAGCTTATCTCTGGAACCGCTTACGCTAACGTCCTGAAACTCGACACAGATTCATATTTTATCAATACCGTACTTATGGCGAAAAGTGGTAAGTAATGGAAATTTGGCACAGCTACATAAGTTATCAATACCGTAAGGAAAGGCTGGATCGATATACGTTTACATAAATGCGCAAGTATTATTCGATTGGGAACCATTTTCTCCTAGATTTCTAAATCCCATTGAACTATTGCATCTTTGTTTTTAATTTTTAGTAAAAGTTAAAATTTATGTGAAATTTTTTTTTTTTTAATTTTTCACAAAGAATAGAGCTGTGACTTTACGAGTTTCGCTATAGACTGTCTAATCTACATACCTATATACATAAAATTATAGCCGTTTTCGTTGTTCGGACTAAACTCAAAAACCACTGAGTAGAGTTCCGTCAGATTGTCGGAGGTTATCTTACATACATATGTATGTGGTCCTATTCCGTGCTACAAGAAAACTCTCTAGGTGGTGCTGGAGTAGAGTTATTTATAAAATTCGTATTTATTAACCGATTTCGTTCAAATTTTAAATGTGAACTATGTACCTGTATGATGGAAAATTCTTTTGATACAAATTGACCCGATAAGCGCCGCTGGAGTCGAGGTTGATATTCATAACACGTATTCATTTTATGGTAAGCAATGGTTTTGCAGAAAATGGACCCAATGGATGGCGCTGCAGCCGAAATGTATAGAAACCCCGTGTGGTTGGTCTGCTTTGGCAGTGTTGCCAGGTCTTCGGCAAGAGAAAACGTCCCTCTTGGTCTGAAAAAACGTCATTTCCTACCCAAAAACGTCGTTTTTAAATGAATGTACAAAAAATTGTTATTGTTAAACTTTTATTGTATACAAAGGTACATATCGAGCCCTAACCGCCAAAATAACGTAATCGACATTTTTTTCATAATTTTCTTTTTGATGCAGAAATATTCCTAGAGCATTTAGATGCATTTCTGCATCAAAGAGAAAATTTTGTCGCTTACGTTATTTTGGCGGTTAGGGCTCGATATGTACGTAATGTATATTATTTTAAATGTCATTTGGACAGAGCACATTTAAAATTCATTGGTCCTTAATATAAAAATCATTTTATACATACACTTGTGATCAGCTGATTAAGTCATCAATATTTTGATCAATTTTGGCTGTTTCTCTTTCCTTTATTTAATGTTTATTATTTTTCCATAAAAGCCAAGCTCATTAACGAACCAAATATAAATCCAGAAAAATTGTGCAAAAATTATAAACAATCTGCGAATTGAGTATGCAGTTTGATAGCCCATTAAATTTCAGGGCAATAATGTGCAAGTTTTAATTGTTGCTAGTACTTGCAAGTTTTTACTGGGAATGCATTCAATAACCCAAACTATTTGCAAGAGGGAGCGAATTCGAGAGCGTAACAACCCGAGAGAGCTGCAAATTCTTGCAAGTAAAAATTTTACTAGCTGGAATTTGCAGGAGTCAACAGTAAGGTTATGTTTCAAACTCAAATGTAAACAAACTGTTTAAGAAGATGATTTGATGAAACATAATTAGTGAAATGAAAATATGGATTAAAAATTTAAATCTATTGTATATTTTTTTATTTTTATGACGATGGAAACTATTCCCAATTAAAAGAAAATTGCGCGCCAAAACTTAACCGTCAGAAAGTGTCAAAATGGCTTAAGTTGCAAGTTTTTAGTAGTTTTGCGTTCAATAACTTTTTCTGAAAATTTTCTCTTGCTCTCAATTTTACTCTCTATTTTTCTTTTACGCTCTCGCTGCAAGTACTTACTAGAAAAGTTATTGAATGGACATAATATTTTAATATTTAATATATTAAAAAAGTCGCCTACTTTTTTCTGACGGTTTATGCTGCACAGCTTTTTTGATGCTTTTGTGAGCGTGCCTGCTGCAATAGATCGGCTCTTCCTGAATTGGCTTTTAATGTGCAATTGCAAACAAGCCTCGTAACATCAAGTGTTTACACAAGCAGCCTTTGAACATGGGATCCTTAGCCCAAGAATCCAGAAAAAATCTTTTGAAGCAGCTGCAGTAAAACACAAAGATTATAAAGATTTTTTAAGAAAATAATTCAAAATCAGTTCTACTTATAAGATTTAGTAACAAAAAAAAAATACTGGGAAGTTAAAAAACGTAATTTTTTACACAAAAAACATCCAAACGTTAACAGGGTACAAAAAACGTCCAAATGACGTTAAAAACGTCAACCTGGCAACGCTGTTCTTTGGCCCTATGTTTAAGTTATACGAATTTAGTTTTCAGATGTCTAAATGAAGGATGGGGTTAAGTATGTCTGACGCCCTCATGCACGATCATGCGATCTTGCATCTACCTAGAAATCAATTCCTAAATATTACCCCGAATTGTAAAAGTGTCGAATTAACAAGGACAGATCACCATGGGTATATCAATTGCTTCATTTGAAAGATATACAAGAGGTCACAGGACTCATTGAGCCAATGTACCGGAAAGCTCTTCATCCTGTGGGACAGCGAGGATTCTTGGCCCTCCTATAACAGAAAACGCAATTTTGTGCTCTTGAGTTTCCTTATAAGAACTTTTATAGGCACTTTTATATCGCACCAATGTTGTATGTAGTTGTAAGATCATAGAAAAAGATTACGCATGCTTGGCAGAGATCTCACAGGTGGAAATAAGACCAACGGTAAAGCTCATGACACCGAAAAGGATTGGTATTCCATATGGTATCACAGCGTTACTATTATTGGCCTATGTGTGAGGAGGACACTGCCCCTTAGTGGTTTCAACTTAAAACAAAAATTTCGACTTTACAGACTATTTTTGCTTTTAAACGCTCTTTTGCATTGGCCAACGCAAAAGTTCTTATTAGGCGCCGCGAAGTAAGCGGGCATTGGCTAGTATTTCATAAAAGTCTAGCTCATTATATAACAAACACCATATAAATGAACATTTCCAACTTTGTACAAAAATTATACAAACTCTGCAAAGTTTCAGCTAAATGTTAACCTTTTTATTCAAATAGAAATATATTCAACAATTTTTTGTAAGGAAAAAATGCGCAATGCAATCAGAAAAATATTATTAAAAATCAACACGATTCCTTAGCAACTTAAAACTTTCACATTATTCCTCTCGAATTTAATGGGATATAAAACTGTTAAACTGTATGTGTAAAAAATCTGAATAAAAAGTTGAAAATTTAGCTGAAACTTTGCAGATTTTCTATAATTTTTGCACAAAGTTAGAAATGTGCATTTATATGGTGTTGGTTATATAATAAGCTAGACTTTCATAAAAATAAATAATAAACATTAAATAAATAAAAGGCAAATAACCGAAATTTATCGAAATGTTGCTGGTTTAATTAGCTGATCACAAGTGTACAAATCTGTGTTCGTATGGATTAGTAGCTTATGTCGCGAAGCTGGCTTTTTAGTATAATGCGGCATTCCCTTTATTCTTTAAACGACAAGGAATTTTTTTGATGACAATAATAATAAGAATGTTGTCTTGCTAGTATCGGAACTATTTCTTCCACATTTATTTTCCAAAAGTTCTTCAACGGCTCAGCGCCAGTGAGTCTTTCGCAATCGTATGCTGCGAATGTCGCATTATACTAAAGCCAGTCTTTCGACATAATACCATGTTCTGACCGACAACGAAAACACTTTGAAAACGAGTTTTGGGATTGTGGGCTGAAGGCTGTTCACACCGGCTGTTAGTGTTTTCGTTGACATTTCTTACATCATTTGATTACAGTTTTGTTACACAAAAACAAAACCAAAATACTTTTACTACATTTTCTTTTCATTTACAACCTTTTACTTTCATTCTTATTTTACTTTGGCCAACCAATTAAAAATAAATCCGAAATGGCGTATTAAAGATGATAAAATGACCTCCACTTCGATAAATAATCGAAAAAAACTAGTGAAGACACCGATTGGAATGAGTGGAACGTGAGTTTTCAAGTAGTTTTCAGCGAAAACTGGCTTTTTTCTGGCGGACTTTTAGCAACGAAAACATGTTTTCGATGTCGATCAGAACATGGTATTAGCTACTATTCCATACGAACACAGATATAAATATATGTAATAATTTCTCAAAATAACCGTTCTCTAGGAAAACTTTGTTATTAACTAGGCATAACTAAAAACCATGGTGCAATAATAAAAGGTGATATACATACATACATACATATGTACGCAGTGACAGCTCGTTTCTCTTACAAAAGGTTGTATTATGGAAGCACGAAGAAGTGGGAAGAAAAGAAGGCCGCTTTGCATAGTACTAAATTCAGTGCTCTTTTCGTATGAAATTGTACATATAAATAGTTATGAATGGCTTGATATTTTTGTGACTTCAGTCATAAACGATATACCCTGTGTACTACGATAAGCTAAATTTACGAAAGTAGTATATAATTCGTAGTACCTATACATTAAATGGAAACTTAGTTAATTTAAACGCAATGACCCGTAGTTATAGTCAAAATAAAGTCGATTGCAGCTTTTTGATATATGTCATTTTCAATGTGATATCTGTCAAAAGAGCTGTAACTACCTTTGGAGTCGACTTTATCTTGGCTACAACTATGGGCAAATATTTTTACATGTGTACATACATATATTGATTTTTTTGCGAGCTCGTTAAAATTTTGTTAACAGAAAATTTGAAAATTTGGTATACATATCGATGGTCCTCTGCAATAACGACACAATTCAAAATTCAAAAAATTTAAACTGCTACGTGGCTCATTTCTCTAATCCTTGTATAATCAATGTTTAATCCTTACTAAATACTTAAGTAATCCTTGCTACTTACTGTAGTAAGTATTAGAAATGGAATAGACAAGAATTAGATAAGGATTAGAGACCCGAGACACTTAACAGTAGTAAGACTTTTTATTTTTTGAATTTTGATTTGTGTCGTTATTGCAGAGGACCATCGATATGTCAAATGTACCTATATAATTCATACTTCCTGAAATCAAACTTTACCATTTTTTGGTATTAGATTCAGTCGTTTAATGCGAAAATACATTCTTCTTTAAAAAAATATTTTTTTTTTACTTCTTCACATTTCGCTCTGCTTTAGTAATGATTTAAAAAATTTGGTTAAATAATACACTAAAAATTCACAAAGTAACGAAAAGTATTTGCAGTTCTTATATTGAGTAACCACAAATGTATATGGGCAAATCTAAAAAACAGGTAACCTTGGTGTTTTTAGCTTTATTTTCGCTGTTGGAAACTATATCAAGCTGGTTGCTTTTGGATATAATTCATTGACTTATACTTGAAGCCTCAAAAAGGATTTGGATCAATTTGCTGCATAACTTTTGAATTATAGGTGTTTAAATTTAAAAAAATAATGAAAACAAGTGAAGTTTGTATGTAATTTTTAAGAGGGGAAAATTAATTATGTCATACCTTTTGAAGCACACCATTTGAAATTTAATGGACATTTAGCACTTTGTGTATACTTCATATGTGGTAGGTAAGAAAAGTGTGCATTAAAAAATAACGCAATGGCAAGTAACTCAAAGTGTGTAACTCCACATTTCACCATTTTCAACATTTTCGGTTTATCGCGTATAGTTTTTGAAGCATTTCATTTTAAGAACATTTTAAGTATGTATTGTATTCTACAAACAATTACGAATAATTTGACACCTTAGCAAGAGGTGTGCTTTCAGAATAAACCAACTTTTAAAGATAAAATATTCTGCGATCTTGAGCGTAATTTTTATTTCAAAAATATCTTAGTTGAAGGGACATTTGGAAAATACGTCTAAACGATCTAAATATTTTTATAACTACTAGTCCTTATAACGTTGCATATACCTGTAAAATGTTTCAAAAAAAAGTTCTCTAGAAGTGTGTAAAAACCCCGATTTAGTACTTTTAATTATGCTCCTTCTTATAGTCAGAATATTTCGAGCGTGGTATCAAATCAAATTTTTTTCCACAAAGGTTCTAATAGTTGCTCTTACTTAACTGGAGCCTTTTAAATTCAATGGCGTCACCAGTTTTGCCCGATTGTCTCCACTTTTGGAGATAGCGGTACTTGAAACTTTGCTTAAAGTTGAACTATTTTATAAAAAAAACTCTCCCAGTTTTGAAGATATTTTACTAAAATTTTGCACACGCTTGTATTTTAACATTTCCTTCACTATCTCATAAAATCGAAATCGGTTCACTCTAAAATCTAGCTCCCATACAACTGATTGTCCAGAGACGTTAACATATAGCACGCATACAATTTATTATTCAGATATGAAATTAGAGTTATAGCGCGAAAACACATATCTGAATAATCAGTTGTATTGGAGCTATACGCTAAAGTGCACCCATTTCGATAATTTTAAGGAATAATTAAGGTAATATTAAAAAACCGTTATGAGCAAATGTTTAGTAAAATAACTTCAAAACTGAGGGCGTTATTTATAAAATAGTTAAAATTTAATCAAATTTTCAAATACCGTTATCTCGAAAACCGGAGCCAATCTGGTAAAACGGGAGATGCCATTGGATTTAGAACGTCCCAATTAAGGGAGTTCAACTTTCAAAATTTTTGCTCAAATTTTACAACTTTAACGTAATTTGAACCCAGCTTATTCTTTTGTTTTCTATTTCATGTTTATTCCTCGTCTAACTTTTGAAGCACTTGATGAAAATGAATTACACTTATATTAATCGATTCATTAAGAGAGTACGAATAAAATTATATATAAAACATAGGTGTGGTCACAAATTTAAAAATTAAATTTTTTTTGGAGATGGTACCGCCGAGCAAGATGGCAAGGCCGAGCTTCCGATCCATGTTCCCGTAGTCATTACTTTGTATGTGAGCCAGGCGGAAAATCCTAGTTTCCGCTCCGCGGTATAGACGAACTCTTGGGCGTGGTCGGGCCGAGTTTCCGATCCCTGCTCGCATTGTCCTACGCGGCCGCGAAAATATACGAAGACGTTACAATTGTACTAAGAAGTCACAGATATTGTGTAATTTTTTCGTTCACGGTTACAGATATTAGTTTATTTAGTTAACTTGTTAAGCAAAGTTTTCTTTATTACAAAAAGCGATTCAGATGTGTGGAAAGAATCATAATGCTTGTTAAAATCGTGGCATAAACACCGAAAAGCAGCATGCATTTCAAAGTTTGATTTACAAATACTCAACGCAATAGGTTTAAAATGTCTCGTCGGTCTTGTAGGAATACAAAAATTTATCTCATTCAGCAAAAAGGGACTACTGACCATCCCCTTCATTAATTTAATTAAAAAAAGAACACCAAGCATCTCTCTACAACTCTGAAACGTCGGCAAATCTATAAGCTTCAGGCGATCCTTGTAGGGTGGGAGATTTTTAGACGAGTCCCAACATAAATTTTTGAGGGCAAATAACAGGAACTGTTTCTGCA
>NW_023458555.1:74805921-74813155 GCF_013731165.1 Rhagoletis pomonella | reverse complement strand
AAAAAAAACAATCAGCGCATTCGTGCCTTGGAACCCAAGTCACTGTTGACAGTTATAATTTCGGCAAGGTGGACAATTTCGTTTACTAGGGAACCAGCATTATCACAGATAAAAATATCAGCATGGAAAACCCACACAGAATCACTCTTGCCAGCAAGTGCTAATTTGGACTGAGTAGGCAATTCGGGAGTAAAGTCCTCTCTCGACGTATAAAAAACCGCACTCTATAAGTCACTCATCATGCCCGAGCTGTTATATGTCGCAGAAGCTTAGACAATGACAACATTCGTGGAGTATTCGAGAAAAAGATCTTACGGAAGATTTACAAGCTTCTACGCGTGGGCGACGGGGATTACCGTAGACGATGGAACGATGAGCTGTATGAGACTTACAACGAAATGTACATAAGGCAGGGAATGAAAATGCAGCGGCTCCGCTGGCTTAGACATGTCGTTCCAATAGGAACCGAAGTTCCCGGTGTGAAAGAATTCAACTCGCAATCCGCTGGTGCTAGCAGAGGAATAGGGAGCCCCCGCTGCAATGGAGAGACCAAGTTGGCACAGAGAGAAATGACTGGCGTTCTTTGTCGAGCTCGGTCAAAATGGCTTAGGCGGTTACAAAGCCAAAGTGGAAGAAGAATATGCAAATGATAAATGACGGAGTTGGGGGACCTCCTTCTCGGATGCGGCAGGAGGTACAAGGAAAATATTCCTTATCAGATGGATTCTGGCAACGGTTCGATTAAAAAAATTGCGTTACCTTAGCTATCGCTTCGTCTAGAATTGCTGCGACATTGTTACCAGGTGGTAGCATTGCCAATTCAGCTCTTGAGCTGCCATTGAACATATAAATCATCGAAACTCCCACGTGCAATATTTCCAGAGCAACCGGTATGGAAAAAGTATTACAAAAATTTACATTCATTGTTTGGGATGAGTGCACCATGGCACATAAAAAATCGCTTCAGGTCGTTGATCGATTGTTGCGAGATTTGTGTGAATACGTTTAACTGTAGTTTCTCGATTAACGCTAGCAAACGAGATAAATGATTGCCTGAAATAGTCAACATTGCGACAAGACGAACATACATACATACACTGCAGCCGAGGTATTCTCGCGACAATTACTGGACATTGGGAACGGAAAGCTGCCAGTCAATGAGAGATTAAGCCGAATTCTATGGCCTGATAATTTTCGTAGCTTAGAAACATCGAAAGGAGAACTTATCGAAAGAATGTTTCTTTATTAAGAAAATTAATTATAGGAATCTCGATTGGCTCAGTGAACGGGCTATTCTTGCTGCAAAGAACAGTGGTATTGACAACAGTCGTTGCTTGAGCTGATCTGCTCTTTTACCAGCCTACCAGGCCACTTGCTCACTTTGGTGAATACCACTAATGTTATTCAATCCAGCATTCAACGTGAGGAAATAGCATATACGTCGATAAATACCGTTATGGAAAAAAGACGATCCAACGGAATTTTCCAGTGAGACTGAAATTGAAAATAGGTGTGCCAATTTCATGTTGCTGAATATTAATCAGCCAAAACTTTGCAACGGCACGTGACTCGCATTTGTGAAATTGATGAAGAAAGTAATGTAAGTAAAGATTTTATCGTGGCCTTTCAAAGGTGAAGAATTCCCATGATTCCGACCGATACACCATTTCAATTTAAAAGATTGCAATTCCCAATTCCAGGTCGAACTTTGGAAAAGCAAACCAGATATCCTTGATATCTATGCAGCGAATGGAAAAAACAACAAATATTGTGTGCACACAAGTACTTATTACATAACCAAACACATATGAAAGGTATGATTTGTTTCGTTAATAATTTATCATCGTTATATAGCAGGAATATGCCACAGCAAAGCGTGGCAGGGTACAGCTAGTAGTTTAATACAAATATAATATGAACTGGTACCGGCAGAGCGACTAGGAAAAATATCGTATTTTTGCTCATTTTAATGGATTTGAGGAATAAACTACAGTCATAAAGTTATGTAACACCACTCAACGGCGATGAGATTCTTGCTTGGTTGTTATGCTTGACAATTCGTAGTTTGGAAACAAAAAAAAAACCTGCTGAAAATGTGCGTTTTCTACGCAGTGGCCGTTGGAAATACTTACTACGGCCGAAAAATAAACTGAAAATACTGCTGCAGTACTGTACCAGTTTCCCTTAAAAGTATTCAATAAGTAAAGGGGGGTGATAGGCAAGCCAAGACGCCCAACAAAGTAAAGGGGGAAAGGAGGGGAGGGGGGGAGGGGTTTAGCTAAATATGGGTTGAATTGAAAAGCTTGGAGAGTTACAGAGGAGAAAATACATAGTTGTCAGTACATTTAGAAAAGAAAATCTCTGCTTGACGGTAAGTTCTAGTAAAAATATGCAAATGAGTTTTTAAGGCAATAAAATCGTAGGAAGTTTTTGAATACTCAGTTTTTAAGGCAATAAGATCCTAAGAATTTTTTGAATAAAGAGTAGGCTCGAATATTCGCGAATTGATTACATCAAAAACATTAGGCATTGCATAAAACAGTTTTGACATTCATTATTTTCGGTATCAGATATTTATTTGCTACCGCGGTGCACTTAAAAATGCTTAAGACACGAAGATATTCTAGCTTTAATAAAAATCCGCAGTGTGTCAAGTTCATAGTTCGCGGAGAAATTTTATGAGTTTCCGAAAGCTGCAATATTTCTTCAATGAATGCAAAGATAGATGCGGCCCAAAAACAAGAACTGAAGTCGGAAAATTATTCCAAGAATGAAATAACTGTGGTAAAAAATAGTTTTGCGAAATTTAAAAGCCAATTAACAAAAATTGGACTGAAGCCGATACTTTGATAAAAAATAATCAGGAATGGATTAAAGGATCCTTTTCTATACCAAAAAACGATCAGTCTTCCAGGACGGCCTACCAAACCTATGGTTGAGTCCAGCGATAGTACGAAGAGACGTAAAACCGAAAATTTACGGAACTGTAGTGATATGGGAGAGTTGACTCTAGCTACTACAATAAAATTACGGTCAGCAGGAATGAGAGATGCATCTAAAGTACTTAAACAAATTACTTCATCACCGAATCGGGCACATAAATATTAAATCGCGTACCAAGGGAGTCAATCAAACTCGAAATCTAACGAGCAGTTCTCAATATTAAAAGCTCTTTCGATGTTTATCGAAGCTAATTTGACATAATTAATTGTGCCCCTTTTAAAAATTACATAAAAAATACACTTGTTTTCATTATTTTTTTTTTTAATTTAAACACCTATAATTCAAAAGTTATGCAGCAAATTGGTCCAATTTTTTTTTTTGGGGCTTCAAGTATACTGAATTATATCCAAAAGCAACCAGCTTCATATAGTTTACAACAGTGAAAATAAAGCTAAATAACATAAAGGTTACCTGTTTTTATAGATTTGCCCATGTATGATATTCATATTGTTATAATTAACTTAACCTATTATATACATTGTATTTAGTTTTAAATTTAATAGGTGGCAGCCCTGTTTAAGATAGTTTCAAACTATAACCTTATAAATTAATTTTTAAACAGATGGTAACCCTCCTACTAGAGTTGTCAAACTATTGATGGCACTATCAATAGTATCGATAGTTTCAATTTTTTTAGACTATCAATACTCATTGATAGTTTTTTCTTATACTATCAAAAATATCGATAGTTTAGTAGGACTATCGATCATCTCTACCAATTATTTTGAAATTATTTGAATTTTTTAATTTGAATTAAAATCTTTGTTTTTTAGTGTGATGCCGACGTCATATTCAAATATGTGCGCATTTAGGCCAAAATACATACATATGTTAATCGTAAATCCTGTTTTGTTTGTATAACTTGTGTTTGTTTTTGAACTTTCTAAAAAGAGAAGTATTTTGGCTAAGCATTTACTTAATTTTGAATGATTATAACTTTTATAAGATAATATTTATTTCACTATGATCCTGTAAAAACAAAGCAACCGAACTGATTTAGCGCTATCGATAGTGCTATCGATAGTTTTGTTTTTTTTCGAGACTATTGTGAATATTGATATTTTTTCTGAAAACTATCAAAACTATCGATGGTGTGACTATCGATATTTTGACACCTCTACCTCCTACACGTTTCTTGGAAATAAAGCCTTTTCAAACCCATTTCGAATGTTCCCACATTGTAGTAATTCATTTAACTTAATTGAATTTAATTTTTAAGCAGGTGGCAACCCTTTTAATGTTCTAACATAGATATAAAGCCTCTCCTCGCCGATACGAATACGTAGGTCTCAATTTTTTCTACAATGGGACCTCGATAACATGGAGTCTATCGATGTCGAACTTTAAGCACCTTTTTTTCGTTTTTTTGGTGGAATACTTGGACATCCTCCCCCTCTATTTACTTGATTTTAAACATTTACAATTTTAAATATCGTAATACGTCGATTCTAAGCATTTTGAGTTAAAATTTTCTTAAAAATAATTTTGGCCGCCTAAATCGGTCAAATACCCCTATGTGCGACGGTCTATAATAAAACCGTATCTGGATTCACTAACGGCCTCTTTACAACTACGCTTTTCCAATGAAAATACTCCAACTTTTTCGCTGTCTAGATTGGCAATTTCTCATTAAAGCAATGATGAACACAATTGATACGCAGACTTTCTTGTGGAAAAGTTTTCCTGAATTGACAACTTTTCTAAAGCATCCACAACGTCAGGAAAATTTTCTGAAATTTTCCTAATAGCCTTATATATTTCCAACCATCTTGTTTCACACAAACGTGATGTATTAGGAGCATAATTCTTGCGTGTCGTTGATTCGCAAAACCCAAGTTTACCACATCTTTTAGGGTAGAAATAGTATGTCTTATTTCTGGAACCTGGTTTAAGTCATTGACAACAAGAATTTAGAAGGTCGCCAAATGATAAAAAAACTGCTATGTAAAAAAATGGCGTTCACGTTGTATTTGACAGTTTTACTAGTTTTTACACAAAAAGCGTTGCCATACTTTTTGGTTTTTCTCTCTTTCTTTGAAAGCAATTCCGCTTTTTGACAGTTTTACAGGTTTTATCCAGAAAATTTGAGGAACGAAACTAGTGCATACGAACTAAACATTTTGAAGTCTCTAAGTAAACCGTATGCGTTAATTTCATGAAGCAGACATACGCACACACAAATTTAAACACCAAAAAATGATTTTGAATATTTTTTTTTTCACCGTCAAAATTAACTCCAAATGTTCAATGTGAACGATTGTGTTTTATCAATTCGTGGGAACATTTTTTTATGTATGTTACCGCATAACTTTGAACCACGTCAACCGATTTCGATAATTCTTTCATTTTTTTTATCGGAAAGGTAGTGTCGCTATGGTGGTCCCATTTGTAATTTGGTTCAGATCCGATCATTGGGTCATGAAGAAATTAACGGTACTCCTAAATTTTTATATGAGAATTAAAGTCGGTTGTGTTTTTGCTTAAATATTACTTGTTCATTTAACAAGTTAAATGGTGCCAATTGAAACGTAATATTATACTGAAATACGTATTAACAGTGGTTCTCATTTTTGTAATGCTCATGCGAGAGCCTTTGTATATGCAACGCCCTTTGTGCCCATTAGCGGCAGCGTGTATATTGAAAATCTAAGGAGATATGAAAATTTTTTTCCACATTAAGTGCCATTAAAACATATTAAATTACCTACTGACTTAATGGCATTCTTGACCACTTTATATATTTCATATATGGGTATTTCCTTGAAAGTGTCAACGAAGAGCAAAAAAATAAAATTTTGCGTAGACAAAGTTTATAGATGCCAATCGATAACTACATAATTTGTCTTTCATCCACCAAAATATTGGACTAATTGGTACATTCTATTTCAAGTTATTTGCGTCTTTCCAACTACACTTTCAATAAAATTTTTTTACGGAGAGACTATACCTCCCAGAAAGTCTTCATAATTTTGGTATACGATTAAGAAGATTTGGAACTCTATACAAAAATTTAGTATATTTTATGTTCCGTAAGTCTTACAACAAACCCAACGTAAAATATATTAGGAACGGTCCTAAGTTAAATTACAAATTGTGATTTTTTTCAAGCGTTCGGACGCAAAATATACTTTAGATGCATGATTCAATAATGAAAGGTTTTGTAAGAAAAAACTATTTCTCACTCTAATTTTATCAATGACACTCCCACCCTACTCCTAAAAACAAAATACTGATATTTTTTTCCACAAATTCCCTTGCAAGTTTTAGTAACATTTTTAAATTTTTATTAGTGAAATTTTTAGTTCTTAAATTTAAAGAAAGGTTTTTTTCTGAATTCGCTGGCGACAAGACAAAATGAGTGAGATTCGTTGGGCTACAGAAATTCAATGTAGGCTTAAGACACGAAATTTCCTTAACTGCCGGATATGTATTTGTATATATCGACATTCGTGGATACCTATTGATTCTGTCAGTCGCTGTAAAGTAAAGCGCGCAATGGTTCAACTGAGTCCTGGTGTCCCCGAATGAGACTTTGTAATAATAATAGATTGGCGCTTACACATATGTTAGTGTTTGGCCGAGCTTCTCCTCCAAATTGTGGCGTGCGCCTTGATGTTGTCACACAAAGGGGAGGGACCTACAGTTTTACGCCGAATCCGAACGGCGATTGTATTTTTATGAGAAGCTGTTTTTCATGGCAGAAATACACTCGGAGGTTTGCCATTGCCTGCCGAGGGGCGACCGATATTAACCTTAGAGTGATCCCACCATGAGCATTTTGCCGCCCGGGGCAAAAAAACTGCTTGCTATTTTTCAAACAACACATTTGTAAAGATCAAGCGTTGTTATATAAAACAGTAAAACTTTAATAAAAGTTGCTCTTTCATTTAGTTTATATTTCATTCTGGCTTAATAAAATACTTTTAAATTCATTTGACTATAAATCCCAACACAACAGCTTTTTAAATATGGGCGGCAAAATGCTCCCAACGCGATCACTCGCGCTCGCGGAAGGGGGCGACTACTCTAGGGTTAAGAAAAAACCTTTTTTCAAAATTTGTTTGCGATGTTGCTTTGACCAGGGCGTGAATCCAGGCACTGCGGAGTGGAAGCGCGCACTGCTTATCACCACAGCGGCCACCCAAATGAATGAGACTTTGACGCAGTATAATTTTGGCAAACCACATCCATGGGGCCAATCGTCACACACGGCAGCTCGGTTTAGTCAATG
>NW_023458555.1:74804224-74805821 GCF_013731165.1 Rhagoletis pomonella | reverse complement strand
TAAAAAGCTAATATGCTTCGTTTACTGTCAAAACCATGTAGCGCTTTGGTACAGGCAATTCTTGCTTACTTACCAATGTTTATTTTCTTCCTGCTGCTTTTTTTTATTAATTTAGGGTCCTTCTTTTCGCATTTCGCCTCCCCATTTTCACTATCATATTTGTCTAATAATTTCTTAATGCTTTTTCAACTTTACTCTCTCTTTTATGGCCCTATTTTGTATGGCGACTGATAGCCGATGGCTAACCATATACAGTAACCATGGCAACTGGCTACTGACCACCGGCTTCTGAGGGTGCGTTCAGAAATGCATCAAGCCAAAGCATCAGTCTCTTTTATTTCTAAAGTATAACTGATAGAAATGTCAAACATGCGCAACCACTGTTAAAAGCCGTATTGTAACTTAGTTGCGCAAATAAGACAATTCCATCAATTATTAGTTTAGAAATAAAAGATACTGATGCTTTGGCTTGATGCATTTCTGATCGCACCCTGAGTCTAGTAGCTAAATTTTCTGTTTCCCGCTTATGACGAATTTGTTATTTGTTCACATAATTTGTTAAACACATTGAAGCAAAGTTGCCAATTACTTCGAAATGTACATGTCAAAAAAGTAAATTCGGATGTTGTCTGCGTTTTTCTCTATACTGAGATTAATCGCTATACATAATACAAAGTACGATACTGGTAGCCACTGCTACTAGACCAGCAACTATACACCAGTTGCCATACATAAAAGTCATTATATTTGCCAAAATTCGCAGAAGCTAATCCCTGTTTTTTGTTTTCAATTAATCTTTTTTGCGCACGTTAGTCGCATTTTGGTGCTTTTTTGCCATGGTATGATCATTTTAAATTTTTCTTCTTTAGTTTTTTTCTTTCGATCTCTCTTTATATTCCGACCACTTTTCTTCAAATTCTGTCTCCACTTCGTTGCTTTCTCGGCCGTGCTTTTAACGTTCGTTGAACTCACGTCTTCGTACAAGCAGAAGTATGTACTATATCTACATACTCATGTACCTATTTACATAGAAACAATATAAAAAAAAAAATTTTTGAAGCGTTCGGACGTTCCGATTTTCAATTTCCTTACAATCGGTAATCCTATAGCTTTCCGAAAAAAAATTTATGCGACTGGCAAAAATAACCAGCACTAGCTTTTGTATTAAAATTTTGACAAATAAAGTAAACGTTACGACTTTTTTTTACATGTAAGCCATGATTCAATAATGAAAGGTTTTAGTTTTTGACACTCCGACCCACAGGGATGGTTTTTGGAAGCAGGAGAAAAGGGGAAGAATTCAATCACACTTCCTAAATTCCACTAAAAGCTGGGGATAATAGTGATTTAAATATAATATAAACCCCTGATTGTTATTAAAAATAAATATTTCTATGTATATACCCAATTTGCTTACGAACGGCGCATAACTCGAGAATGGACGGTTCCCTTTGAGCTATTTTTTTTGGTGTATGTTTGCCTTGTAAATTTATTGCGGTACCATTTACAGTTGATGGATATGAAGAAGCTATTTGTGGAAAATTTATGGAATTTTGAAAAAAACGACAAATAAAAACATTTGGAGCTTATGTTTCTT
>NW_023458555.1:74794506-74804124 GCF_013731165.1 Rhagoletis pomonella | reverse complement strand
AGAGGTAAAGAGAACTTTAGTGACATAAGGATCGTTGAACTCCTTGGCCCAGCGCTTAAGAAAAGCCAACAATCCTCTAGCTGCCCTGAGGTACGACGGACGTGACATGTATTGGCCGGGAGGTACAATTTTTAAAAATTGCTCTTTGTTTCCTATCCACTAAGTAAGAAGAAAGCCAGCTGATAAGAATAGGAGGGAAACCAATTCGATCAGGTTTATATATAAGGGTTGAATGAGATACTTTATCAAATGCCTTGCTGAAATCAGTGTAAATCACGTCCGTTCGAAGATTGTTTTTAAACCCATTAGACACGTAAGTAGTGAATTCAAGAAGATTGGATACAGTTGATTTACCTTTGCAAAAACCGTGTTGCGATAGATCAATAGCAGAAGTAATAGAGCAAGATAGTTCTTCCGTAACGATTGCCTCAAAAACTTTAGGAATAGCACAAAGCTTCGCAATTCCTCTATAGTTTACGAAGTTAGTCCTACTTCCATTTTTATAAAGTGGCAAGATAAATGCAACCTTCCAAGAAGATGGGAAGACACCCTGTTTTAGGGAAGCATTAAAAATATTTGTCAGAGGCTTATACAAATACTCTGCACAACTTTGTGGGTATACCGTCTGGGCCAGCTGTATATGAAATTTTCAAACAATTCAAATGAATGAGGACGTCCGCACCAGATATCGATGGAATTCGGATGCAATCAAATGATGGCAGAAAGAATGGGTAGCTAGATAGATTCGAATTTAGTTGTGAAGATGTAGAACTGGCAGAGTAGTTTCACTCGAAGAAACCAGCAAACATATCGGCAATAATATTTTCGTCACTGGAGACTAAGTCATTTAACTTCAATGTTTAGGGATAACCGTTAGTCTTACGCTTTGTGTTCACAAAGGCGTAAAACGATTTGGGATTAGAAACTATATTGAGTCGAACTCTGTTAATATAATATTGCAACACTTTTTGTTCAATACATTGTATTTATGCCTAAGAATGGAGTACGCGGAGTAGTAAGAAGACAAGCCAGATTTTTTAAAAAGCTTAAATGCTTTGGATTTTTGATTTTTTAAGCGTTTTAATTCGCCAGTAAACCACTGAGCAATGGGGTATAGTCATTGCGCTGGGTATGCAGTTACAGTTGCATGGCTATACTCAATCCCGACTCTTGCGTCCTCGTTCGCGCACTCTGGGCAACGTGAGCAACCCATGTGCGAGATGCGGTAACCAATCCGAGTGGAGCCTTGGGTCACGGCAGAAAGAGAGGGAGCTTCGGTGGGGCCACTCCGACTTATTCGGTTTAAGGGCTCACTGAAGTCTGCAGCGTCTGTTCACCAGTAGGTGCGGCTGCAAGCGGGTGTCTGCTTGGAGCAAGCGGCTCGCTATATAAACGTGTATTTGGTTGCGAAACCACCCCCGTCCCAGCAATGGGTTGTGCGCTGGGCTTGGGACCCGCCACGTAAAAACCACTTCCAGTGAAGAAGCAAGGCAAAGCCTCGGATGAGACCCCCCCTTATGATGACGACCACGGCAAATGTTTAAAGGACTACGATTTGAGGGCATGCACCTGGAATGTCCGGACCCTTAATGGGGAAGGTGCCTCTGCCCGGCTGGTTGATGTCCTCGTAAGGACAAAAGCTGACATCACCGCCATCCAAGAAATGCGTTGGACGGGGCAAGGCAAACAATGTCTGGGGCCTTGCGACGTCTACTACAGCTGCCATGTAAAGGAGCGCAAATTCGGAGTTGGATTTGTGGTGGGAGAGAGACTCCGTCGCCGAGTACTGTCGTTCACCCCGGTGGACGAGCGTCTAGCCACAATCCGCATCAAAGCGAGATTCTTCAACATCTCGCTCATCTGCGCCCATGCCCCGACGGAAGAGAAGGATGAGGCATCCAAGGATCTCTTCTATGAGCGCTTGGAGCGCACGTACGAGCGCTGCCCCCGTCATGATATCAAAATCGTGCTTGGCGACTTCAATGCCAGGGTGGGCAAAGAAGGGATCTTTGGAACCACCGTCGGAAAATTCAGCCTCCACGACGAAACGTCCAACAACGGATTGAGGCTGATCGATCGATCGCCGGGGCCCGAAACATGGTAGTATGCAGTACTAGGTTCAAGCATAAAAAGATCCATCAAGCTACGTGGCTGTCTCCGGATCGAAAAACGAGAAACCAAATCGATCATGTTGTGATAGACGGAAGGCACGCTTCCAGTGTTTTAGACGTACGCACACTACGAGGCCCAAACATCGACTCGGACCACTATCTTGTTGCAGCCAAGATACGCACCCGCCTCTGTGCAGCAAAAAATGTGCGCCCAAATATGCAAGGAAAGCTTAACGTCGAAAAGCTGCAATCACAACAGACAGCCAGCGCTTTCGCTACTCGACTCTCACACCTGCTCTCAGAGAGCACTCTTCAACAAACCGACATATGCGAGCAGTGGAACCACATTTACCGCTCATTAAGTACCACCGCCGAAGAAGTAGTCGGATTTCAGCGAGCCCGAAAGAACAACTGGTACGATGAGGAGTGTCAGGAAGCTGCAGAGAAAAAAGATGCCGCCTACAGGGCCACGCTGCGATCGGGCGCAACGCGCGCTATGTGGCACCGCTATAGGGGTCTGAAGAGGGAAGCGGGACGTATTTGCCGCAACAAGAAGAGAGAGGCAGAAATACGTGAGTGCGAAGAGCTTGAAATGCTGGCCGACAGGAGGAAAACCCGAAAATTTTACCAGAGAGTTAGGCGACTTACGGAAGGTTTAAAGACCGGGGCGCACTCCTGTAAGAACAATAATGGCGACCTAGTAACTGATGTCCAGAGCGTACTTAAATTATGGAGGGAACACTTTTCCGCCCTACTAAATGGTAGCAGCACGGAAAGTTGTGGGGAAGAAGAACCCGAGCCCGCAGTCGATGATGACGGAGTCGACGTTCCACCGCCTGACTATGACGAGGTACGTATAGCAATAACGCGGCTGAAAAACAACAAAGCCGCTGGAGCTGACAGCCTGCCAGCTGAGCTATTCAAGTACGGCGGCGAGGAGTTGATAAGGTGCATGCATCAACTCTTGTGCAGAATATGGTCAGATGAACGCATGCCCGACGACTGGAATTTAAGTGTGCTCTGCCCAATCCACAAGAAAGGTGACCCCGCCATTCGCGCCACCTACCGCGGGATCAGCCTTCTAAGCATAGGTTACAAGGTCTTATCGAGCGTATTGTGTGAAAGACTGAAGCCCACCGTCAATGAACTGATTGGGCCTTATCAGTGTGGCTTTAGACCTGGCAAATCCACCATAGACCAGGTATTCACAATACGCCAAATCTTGGAAAAGACCCGCGAGAAAAGGATCGACACTCACCACCTATTTGTCGACTTTAAAGCCGCTTTTGACAGCACTAAAAGGAGTTGCCTATACGCCGCTATGTCTGAATTTGGCATCCCCTCAAAACTCATACGGCTGTGTAAAATGACGTTGAGCAATACCACCAGCTCCGTCAGAATTGGAAAAGACCTATCCGAGCCGTTCGCCACAAAACGGGGTTTCAGACAGGGCGACTCCCTTTCATGTGACTTCTTTAATCTGATGTTGGAGAAGATAATAAGAGCTGCAGAACTGAACCGCTCAGGAACAATTTACTACAAGAGCGTGCAATTGCTGGCTTATGCCGATGATATCGACATCATCGGTAACAAAAACCGCGAAGTCTGTTCTGCCTTTTCCAAGTTGGATAGGGAAGCAAAGCGCATGGGTCTGGTGGTAAACGAGGACAAGACGAAGTATCTCCTGTCATCAAACAAACAGTCAGCACATTCGCGCCTTGGCTCCCACGTCACTGTTGACAGTTACAATTTCGAGAAAGTAGAGAATTTCGTTTACTTGGGAACCAGCATTAACACCGATAATAATGTCAGCATTGAAATCCAACGTAGAATCACTCTTGCCAACAAGTGCTACTTTGGACTGAGTAGGCAATTCAGGAGTAAAGTCCTCTCTCGACGTACGAAAACCACGCTCTATAAATCACTCATCATGCCCGTGCTGGTATATGGCGCAGAAGCATGGACAATGACAACATCCGATGAGGCGGCTCTTGGGGTGTTTGAGAGAAAGATTTTGCGGAAGATTTACGGTCCTTTACGCGTTGGCGACGGCGAGTACCGCAGACGATGGAACGATGACCTGTATGAGCTTTACAACGATATGGACATAGTGCAGCGAATTAAAATACAGCGGCTCCGCTGGCTTGGTCATGTCGTTCGAATGGACACCGACGCTCCAGCTCTGAAAGTATTCAACTCGGAACCCGCTGGTGGTAGCAGAGGAAGAGGGAGACCCCCACTGCGATGGAAAGATCAGGTGGAGAAGGACTTGGCTTCACTTGGCGTTTCGAATTGGCGTCAGTTGGCACAGAGGAGAAACGACTGGCGTGCTTTGCTGAACTCGGCCAAAATCGCTTAGGCGGTTACAGCGCCAAAAAAGAAGAAGAAGAAACCACAGATCACGAGAGGAATTTGGTACTAGAATACCATCTATTAGATCCCAAGAAACACCCGCAAGATTGAAGTCACCCAGGACAATAACAGTATCGGAGGGCTTCACCATGGCATGTAGAGAGAGCAGTAAGGAGGAGTGTTTTAAATAAACAGAAAGGCTCGTGTTAGGTGGTATATAAGCAGCAACAAGATAAACGCTACTAAAGCATTGTTCACTCAAAATCGGTACGCATGAAATGGGTTATATCTTTTTAATAGGTTTTCGGAAAATAATATTTAATATGTTAGAATAAAGAGAAAACATTCCGTTATAGATACATGTTAGCGAGAGTTTCATATTTTGCTTGGATAAATAAATAAGAGACAATTTCTTTGATAATGATACAAAATTTTCTGAACACCCGTTCTAGAGACTTGTGTAGTCAACTTGCTCTACTAAATTATCTTTAGTTTATGTTTTTCCACGGCTCGGACATCTCTACTAATTTTGTTTTAAATAAATACCAAGTATTTTTCGATTTGACTTAAATAGGTCATATTTGTAAATTGATGACTTCCAGAACTTTATTCACATCATTGGCTTCAAACCGATTTAAAGTTACCTGTGAATCATTAATTTTCATAAAAATCCACCAACACTTTACAAAAGGTCCAAAGTAAATGATACAATGAAATAACACTTTGTGCAAGCGCTCCTTCCAGCATATTTCTGGGGTCATATGACCCATTGTGGAGTCTGATCGAGTTTTAATGAGACTGCCTCGATTCTCTTGTCATTTCATAGCCTTTTGACAACTTTGTCAACTTCTAGAGATTTAGTTGTAAGAGGATATCACCCTGTTTCTTTTCAGCTTAAAACTTTTAACGGGGTCCAGTTTTAAACATGTTTTATTAGTCATTATTATAAAATACCACATTTAGTGTGATCATTGGGGTAATGTAAACGGGTGCGGTTTTTGTTATAAAATGTATTTAATCTAACAGAATTTTATATATTATAACTCGATAAGGTTTCAGTCTTGCCATAGCTTGCATTCGCTGAACTGTGGATAACCGTTTTCCAATTCTCTCGCATGATCTTCTTCTGATAAGCCGTTTTTTTCCTAATTCAGGTAAAGAGCCTTATCCTTAAGCTGGTGCGAAATGATGTCTTTTAATGATTACCTCACCCCGTTAGTTTAAGCAGAAGGAATCTATTCATTGATTTTTGGAGGATAATTATAAGTTTTTGGTATATTTAATTTTAATTTGATTTTTGATCTCGAAAATGTCGGATTTTCAACGAATTTGTTCAACATTATTTTTTGAGCAGCAACTTCCAACGCGAATAAAACTGTCAAATAAAAAGCCAGCACTATGAAATTTAAACCTCATAATGGTAGATCTATTGTCTAACGATCTGCATTGCAACTTTTTAATATATTCCAACAATTGCTGCACAGAAATTGCTGGAACGCGTACCGATTTTCAGTGAACGATGCTTTAGATGATATCTTATTCGAACGCAGAGGAATTCAACTTCATCGGTGTCAGTGAACTCAATTTCTTCAGAAGAAAGGTCAGTCTAGACAGCTATTAAGACGCCTCCACCTTTTTTTATTTAAGCGGTCGTTTCGAAACACTTCATACTTAGGACACAAAATTTCGGAGTTGAACACATTCGGCTTGAGCCAGGTTTCAGTAAACACCAGTACTTTCAAGTCAAAATCATGGGACTGCAAGTGTAACCTTGATAGCTTTGTATTCAAACCTCTCACATTTTGGTAGTAAATGCTAATGGTGAGGTTACTTATTAGTTTTTTGATGCCGAGGTGGAAGGCGGAAGTTGAGCCAAATTTTGTCCTTGCGGTCTAGATCTAAATTCAAATTCAAAAAGTTGGGCTCATTACTCTATCGAAGCAATCTTCGGATATGTCTATTTGAAAAGAAGAAATGATTCTTTCATACGAGAATCTGAACTTGCGTACATGCAACTCATTTGCTATCAGCCTGGAAGTTAAATACCCCTTCACATCATCGACAGTGGTATCTTTTGAAAAGCTAGATACAAAGACCGATTTTTTTGAAGGGACAACGATTAAATCCCTCGGGACGGGGTTAACGTAATCGGAAACGGTTTCAGATGTGGTAGGGGGTTGCGGTACAGCTGTCGAATTTTTGGAAGGAGCAACGATGGCTCTGGATGTGGGAGGGGGTTGAGATGTAGTTGTGGAGTTTTTGGAAGGAGCAACGACTACTTCCTTCGGAACGGTGTTGACGCAATCGGAGACGGCTTCAGATGTGGTAGAGGGTTGAGATCAGAGTTGTGAAAAATGCATTAAATTTTTTAATGCATAGCATTTTAATGTAAAAGAAAAAGATTAATGCATTAATTTTTGATATTTAATGTAAATGAAAATTTCAATGCATTAATTCCGAAGAAATAATGCTAATGATTTTTTTTGTATTAACATTAAAATGTTTAAATGAATCCTTTTGCAAAAATTTATTGCATTAAAATTATAACATTCATTAAAAACCCATTAACTAATTTTATTTTGAAGTAAAAATTCTTTGCTGACGTTGAGGGTAGAATTTTAAGGTCAAAAAAGATGGTGACGGACGTTAAGGCTGGTTTTCACTATGTCAAGTTCAATGGCATTTGTCGTTAAATAGGTAAAATCTCAATGTCAAATGGAACTAAAAAACGGTTTATTGATTGATTTAGACCAGAGTAGGTCCTCAGTCGTGTACATGCGCTGCTAAACTGGCTATCTGTCCGTTTTTGGCTCACGCTTAATGTATGTAATCGGTATGCATCAACAATCAACATAAAAATCTACAAATCTACGTTGCATGCACATTGACTTTCATTTTCATAAAATATCTAACAATGTTTAGAAGAATTTTTCTACAAATACACATAATATAATAAAGCAGAAATAACTATTAGTAATTATTCCAAGTCATCCAAAAGATGTTATTTATATTTTACTAGAAAAAAAATTTTATGGTTTTTAATAATGCAAAAGTATTAAACATTTTAGTGCATTAAAAATTTTCCATTAGTATTAGCTTGGATTTTTCAGAATTAATGCATTGAAATATTCATTTGCATTAAATTTAATAAATAAATGCATTAATTTTTTAAATTAACATCATTGCTTTAAATACCATTAATGCATTAAAAAAATAACAGGAATTTAGTGAGACTCCAGTAGAAGGACGTGGTTGCGGAGATTCATTCCGCTGAGGAATCGGTGTGTTAAAACTTATGAGTTCTTTGTTCATAGCTGGAGTCAAAAGTGGGCGGTTCTGCGGAAGATCAAGGTCCACAGTGATGGGATTCAACACAATATTTTCCACGCCTCTCCTACGTTTTTTAAGACCTTTTCCAGGAGAAGGAGAGGAGTAAGTATTTAATAATATAAATTCTTTGAATTCATCCTCATACTTCTTGAACTTCTCGTTGAGAAGTTTTAGCTGTTTGCTTATCTCCGAAAATCGATTTCTAGCGGTTCTAAATAGTTTACAGAGATTCACAACAGTTTTTTTTACAGTTTGGACAAAACCATTTACTCCAATAATCATATCCAGAACTCTCCCATTAATACCATCACACTTTAAATGAGACAGTTCATCGCAAAGCCAGCACGCCACAAAACGGTCCGAACCGGCTTTTACATTACATTTTTCGAACAGACAGAACATTTTCAGCGAATTTTATTAAAAAATAATAAAAATAGCGAAATTAGCAATGTATTGTACGAAAACGTTTCAAGCTCACAGTAATTGGCAGTTTAATAGCTAGTGGTCTTAGTTAGTGAAGTTTAGTGGTTAGAAACCGTGCTGAACTTAACAGTTTTAAAGCCACTGAGTTAGCAATATCAGCTGTCACCAAGAAAGCGACTGCCGATGGTAAACAAAGGTGTGTGTAAAGCGCGAAAGAAAGCAAAATGAACAAACAAATGCGATATTCCTTACACTCTCACGCAAAAGCAACAATAATGCACCAAAACAGGCAAATATGCACGAAGGCCGACAAAATAAAACTTTTCAATCAACGCACTTTATGACTAAATCAAGTTAATTTATTGGAATTTGGCTTCAATAAACTTATTTCGGTGTGAATAACACAAATTAGAACTGTCTAGCACTTTGTAAAAGAGATAAACTTTGGAAATTCTTTCAAGCGAATGTTTAAGTGACCGCACTGTTCTTTAAATAAAATTTTCAATAGAAAATTATTGTGGAAAAGCAACAATAATTTATAAATGGTAGGAGTTATAGCTGCTATTTCGGAGATCACATCTCCACATCAGACTTCTTCTCTGGGATTCGATCCGTCAAGTCTAAGTACCAGCAGCATGGTGCCCTTGATTGTGGTTGGGTTGACAAATGGAAAAGGAGCAAAAAGGAACAACAGTTTATAAGGCGAACTTAGCACAGTGTGCACACCACTGGCTTTGGAAACTGGGGTCGTTGGATCGAATCCCAGTGAAGAAGTCTTATGAGGAGAAGTGGTGATCTCCGAAATACCATTTATAAATTACACTGGTTTACAGCAAAAATGTTCAATAGATGCCACTATCCAATTTCTATGTAGAATTGCTCGGTGATTCCGAAAATCGAGTTAATTTTTTTTTTCTATGGATACGCTCTCGAGATATTTGCAATTTGCTGTTATTCAGCTTAAAACAAAAAGTTCCACCTAATCACGTATATTTTACGAACCAATTTAGCAATCCTAAAATGAGATACGTCAAATCAAAGCCAATAAAATTCTCCATAAATCATTTATACATATATTTCCTATAGCATTGATAGGTTCTGACAAATTAATTAATCATTCCAGTTTTTTTTTATTTTTTAATAAAAATTAAAAAAAAAAATCAAACTAACAGAAGAAAAATTTAAAAAGTAACAGGTTGTGCCAAATTTTTGCATTTGTGCTAAAGCCTGTACTGTTACAAAAAAATCCAGTTACTAATGAAGGAAAGCGAGGGATAAATAACGAACTAAGGATGTGCCCGGTATCCGGTAGATATCCGGAATCCGGCTTATCCG
Source organism: Rhagoletis pomonella (assembly GCF_013731165.1). Classification (NCBI taxonomy): domain Eukaryota; kingdom Metazoa; phylum Arthropoda; class Insecta; order Diptera; family Tephritidae; genus Rhagoletis; species Rhagoletis pomonella. The sequence goes on along the minus strand of NW_023458555.1, from coordinate 74,794,573 downwards.
GCTGTATTTCTGTTATCCGACTATAGAAGATTCAATTTAAAAATGTAGTTCAAACATTTTTTTTTTT
>NW_023458555.1:74790623-74794406 GCF_013731165.1 Rhagoletis pomonella | reverse complement strand
GGATTTTGGATAAGCGGAAAGATTTAAAAAAATTCCCTAGTAAAGCTTTCCCAAACACTTTTCGTTTGGAACCAGTTATGTAACATTTCATTTAATTCCAATATTTTCAGTTTTACTTTTAGACAGGTGATAATTCTATTAAAAATATTTACAAATCAAGATTTTTCAAATAACTTTCGTTTGGCACCCATATTGTACCTCAAACATATTTTCTGCTGTAAGCAAATGAGTTGCATGTACGCAAGTTCAGATTCTCGTATGAAAGAAGCATTTCTTCTTTTAAAATAGACATATCCGAAGACTGCTTTGATAGAGTAATGAGCCCATCTTTTTGGCCAAGCGGTGCCTTCATTCGCGAATTTGAAATTAGATCTAGACCGCAAGGGCAAAATTTGGCTCAACTTCCGCTTTCCACCTCGGCATCAAAATACTAATAAGTAACCTCACCATTAGCATTTACTACCAAAATGTGAGAGGTTTGAACACAAAGCTATCAAGGTTACACTTGCAGTCCTATGATTTTGACTTCAAAGTACTGGTGTTTACTGAACCTGGCTCAAGCCGAATGTGTTCAACTCGGAAATTTTGTGTCCTAAGTATGAAGTGTTTCGAAACGACCGTTTAAATAAAAAAGGTGGAGGCGTCTTAATCGCTGTCCAGACTGACCTTTCTTCTGAAGAAATTGAGTTCACTGACACCGATGAAGTTGAATTCCTCTGCGTTCGAATAAGATATCATTCTATTAGCGTTTATCTTGTTGCTGCTTATATACCACCTAACTCGAGCCTTTCTGTTTATTTAAAACACTCCTCCTTACTGCTCTCTCTACATGCCATGGTGAAGCCCTCCGATACTGTTATTGTCCTGGGTGACTTCAATCTTGCGGGTGTTTCTTGGGATCTAATAGATGGTATTCTAGTACCAAATTCCTCTCGTGATCTCTTCAATCAATTTTTTGAACGATCTGTCAGATCTTAGTCTTTACCAGATCAACTCTGTTAGTAATAACTTAGGTAAATGTCTGGATTTAGTTTTTGTGGACGATGTTTCCAACGTCACAATAGCCCCTAGCTATGCTTTGATTACCCCTGTTGATTCTCACCACCCACCACTAGAATTGTCCTTGATAAATTCACGCAACTCATGTTGCTTTATCAGTAAAAAATCAAGAGCGGAGCGTTACTCATTTAAAACAGCAGATTATAATAAACTTAGGTTAGAGATATCGAAGATAACTTGGCCCCAGTATGATGGGAATGCTGAAGATAGTGCCTTACATTTTAGCAATTCCTTACGCCACATTTTCAGTAAAATCATTCCTCTTGTTAAGGAAGCTAACGTAACGTCTAACGCTCAGTGGTTTACTGGCGAATTGAAACGCTTAAAAAATCAAAAATCCAAAGCATTTAAGCTTTTTAAAAAATCTGGCTTGTCTTCTCACTACTCCGCGTACTCCATTCTTAGGCATAAATACAATGTATTGAACAAAAAGTGTTACAATAATTATATTAACAGGGTTCGACTCAATATAGTTTCTAATCCCAAATCGTTTTACGCATTTGTGAACACAAAGCGTAAGACTAACGGTTATCCCTCAACATTGAAGTTAAATGACTTAGTTTCCAGTGACGAAAATATTATTGCCGATATGTTTGCTGGTTTCTTCGAGTCAAACTACTCTGCCAGTTCTACATCTTCCCAACTGAATTCGAATCTATCTAGCTACCCATTCGATCTGCCATCATTTGATTGTATCCGAATTCCATCGATATCTGCTGCGGACGTCCTCATTCATTTGAATTGTTTGAAAATTTCATATACAGCTGGCCCAGACGGTATACCCACAAGTGTTCTTAAAAGTTGTGCAGAGTATTTGTATAAGCCTCTGGCAAATATTTTTAATGCTTCCCTAAAACAGGGTGTCTTCCCATCTTCCTGGAAGGATTCGTTTATCTTGCCACTTTATAAAAATGGAAGTAGGACTAACATCGTAAACTATAGAGGAATTGCGAAGCTTTGTGCTATTGCTAAAGTTTTTGAGGCAATCGTTACGGAAGAACTATCTCACTCTATTACTTCTGCTATTGATCTATCGCAACACGGTTTTTGCAAAGGTAAATCAACTGTATCCAATCTTCTTGAATTCACTACTTATGTGTCTAATGGGTTTAAAAACAATCTTCGAACGGACGTGATTTACACTGATTTCAGCAAGGCATTTGACAAGGTATCTCATTCAACCCTTATATATAAACTTGATCGAATTGGCTTCCCTCCTATTCTTCTCAGCTGGCTTTCTTCTTACTTAGTGGATAGGAAACAAAGAGTAATTTTTAAAAATTGTACCTCCCGGCCAATACATGTCACATCCGGCGTACCTCAGGGCAGCCATATTGGTCCCGTCTTGTTTATTTTATTTATAAATGACCTTCCTAAGGTGTTGAATTACTCGAAATGCTTAATGTACGCTGATGATGTTAAGCTCTTTAAGTACATTAGTACTGCAGAAGATAGGGAGCATTTGCAAGCTGACCTAACCTGCATTTTCGAATGGTGTGAAGCAAATTCCATGTCACTAAATTTGAAAAAGTGTAAATTCATGACCTTCTCTAGAAAATCGTTCTATCCAAATTCGTATATGATATCTGACCACAATGTTGAGCAAGTGACCAATTTCATTGACCTAGGTGTAACTATGGATCCGAAACTAGAATTCAAGTCTCACATAAACTCCTGCGTGATTAGGGCTAGAGGATTGTTGGCTTTTCTTAAGCGCTGGGCCAAGGAGTTCAACGATCCTTATGTCACTAAAGTTCTCTTTACCTCTCTAGTTAGACCGATTTTGGAGTATGCATCTATAGTATGGAATCCTAGCTATCAAATTCATAGTGACAGGCTCGAATCAGTGCAGAAACAGTTCCTGTTATTTGCCCTCAAAAATTTATGTTGGGACTCGTCTAAAAATCTCCCACCCTACAAGGATCGCCTGAAGCTTATAGATTTGCCGACGCTTCAGAGTCGTAGAGAGATGCTTGGTGTTCTTTTTTTAATTAAATTAATGAACGGGATGGTCAGTAGTCCCTTTTTACTGAGTGAGATAAATTTTTGTATTCCTACAAGACCCACGAGACATTTTAAACCTATTGTGTTGAGTATTTGTAAATAAAACTTTGAAATGCATGATGCTTTTCGGTGTTTATGCCAAGATTTTAACAAGCATTATGATTGCATCGACATATCTGAATCGCTTTTTGTAATAAAGAAAACATTGCTCAACAAGTTAACTAAATAAACTAATATCTGCAACCGTGAACGGAAAAATTACACAATATCTATGACTGCTTAGTACAATTGTAACGGCTTCGTATATTTCCGCGACCGCGTAGGACAATAGGAGCAGGGATCGGAAACTCGGCCTTTCCGACCTCGCCCAACAGTTCGTCTATAGCGTGGAGCGGAAACTAGGACTTTCCGCCTGCCTCACTTACAAAGTAACGACTACGGGAACATGGATCGGAAGCTCGGCCTTTCCGACCATGATCAACGGCCTGTAAACAGGGCGGAGCGGAAACTAGGTCTTTCCGCCCGCCGCACACAAAAGTAGACTGGAGACAAGGCCTCGCCAGCTACCCAAATTGCTATTGAATATCATTGTTATCTTTACAAGTTAATATTTATAATTATTTCACTCTGTAATGTATCACACATACTTAAATATTCTAAATCTTTTTATCTCAACTGTCTGTAAGAAAACATTTTTCTGTAGACTAAATAAATAAATAA
>NW_023458555.1:74787518-74790523 GCF_013731165.1 Rhagoletis pomonella | reverse complement strand
TTTTTTTTTTTATTTTTATATTCAAAATTTAGTAGTATTTAATTAGTAATTAAAGTTAAAAATTTGTATAGTTTTCATTATGAAAAGAAGCATTTCCGAATTATCGGTTAACATACCTTTTTCTAATTTCGACATAGGTAATCCCGCTCTTCTTTTTTACATGGTATCCGGAATCCGGATATCCGGCAAAATCTCTACCCGCACATCCCTTTAAAGAAGTAATGAGTGATCAAATGAAAATACGCAAAGATTTTTTGTATGAAAAAGGGGGAGGAAAGAAAGTTACTCATACGCCACGTACACCCGAGAATACGTGTTACTTCTTCGTGATTAAGTGGAACCATTTTTTGTTTTAAGCTGAATAACGGTAAATTGCAATTATCTAAAAATCGTATCCATAGAAAAAATTACCTCGATTTTCGGAATCACCGAGCAATTCTACATAGAAATTGGATAGTAGCGTCTCGATAACCAAACCAAAAACCAAACTACATTTTGTGATCCAGTGTTATTGTTGTTTTTCCACAATAATTTTCTATTAAAGAGGGCCTCAAGCTCAATACAACCTGTTTAATATGATTGATTAGGCTAAAAAATACCAAAAACAAAATACTTAAGAACGAGCACACCTTCAAGTTAAAATTCTAAAAATAAAAAAAAACTAATAAAAAAAAAACAACCACAATAAATACATGATCGTGTCTAAGTAGCAGCAGAATAGCTGCCCTAGATTGTGGTTGGTTTGGCATACGGAAAAAGTGAAAAGTGCAGCAGTGTATAGACCACTGGCTTTGGAAGCTGGGGTCGTTGGATCGAATCCCAGCGAAGAACTCTGATGAGGAGTGTGATGCTCTCCGAAATAGCTACTATAACTTCTACCATTTATAAATTATTGTTTTTTTTTCACAATCTTCTTCTTTTTATTTGGCGCTGTAACCGCCTAAGCGATTTTGGCCGAGTGCAACAAAGCACGCCAGTCGTTACTTTTCCTTCCAACTGACGCCAATTGGAAATGCCAAGTGAAGCCAAGTCCTTCTCCACCTGGTCTTTCCATCGCAGTGGGGGCCTCCCTCTTCCCCTGCTACCACCAGCGGGTTCCGAGTTGAATACTTTCAGAGCTGGAGCGACGGTGTCCATTCGAACCGACATGGCCAAGCCTGCGGATCCGCTGTATTTTAATTCACTGCACTATGTCCATGTCGCTGTAAAGCTCATACAACTCTCCGGTATTCGCCATCGTTAACGCGTAAATGTTCGTAAATCTTTCGCAGAATCTTTCTCTCCAAGAGCCGCGTCATCGGATGTTGTCATTGTCCATGCTTCTGCGCCATATACCAGCACGCGCATGATGAGTGACTTATGGAGCGTGGTTTTCGTACGTCGATAGAAGACTTTACTCCTGAATTGCCTACTCAGTCCAAAGTAGCACTTATTGGCAAGAGTGATTCTACGTTGGATTTCAATGCTGACATTATTATCGGTGCTAATGCTGGTTCCCAAGCAAACGAAATTCTCTTCTTTCTCGAAATTGTAACTGTCAACAGTGGCGTGGGTGCCAAGGCGCGAATGTGCTGACTGTTTGTTTGATGGCAGAAGATACTTCGTCTTGTCCTCGTTTACCACCAGACCCATTCGCTTTGCTTCCCTATCCAACTTGGAACAGGCAGAACAGACTTCGCGGTTTTTGTTACCGATGATGTCGATGTCATCGGCATAAGCCAGCAATTGCACGCTCTTGTTGTTCCTGAGCGGTTCAGTTCTGCAGCTCTTATTATCTTCTCCTACATCATATTAAAGAAATCACATGAAAGGGAGTCGCCATTGTTGTTCTTACAGGAGTTCGCCCCGGTCTTGAAACCTTCCGTAAGTCGCCTAACCCTCTGGTAAAATTTTCGGGCGTTTATCCTGTCGGCTAGCATTTCAAGCTCTTCGCACTCACGTATTTCGGCCTCTCTCTTCTTATTGCGACAAATACGTCTCGCTTCTCTCTTCAGATCCCTATAGCGGTCCCACATAGCGCGCGTTGCGCCCGATCGCAGCGTGGCCCTGTAGGCGGCATCTTTTTTCTCTGCAACTTCCTGACACTCCTCATCGTACCAGTTGTTCTTTCGGGCTCGCCGAAATCTGACTACTTCTTCGGCGGCGGTACTTAATGAGCGGGAAATGTGGTTCCACTGCTCGCATATGTCGGTTTGTTGAAGAGTGCTCTCTGAGAGTAGGTGTGAGAGTCGAGTAGCGAAAGCGCTGGCTGTCTGTTGTGATTGCAGCTTTTCGACGTTAAGCTTTCCTTGCATATTTGGGCGCACCTTTTTTGCTGCACAGAGGCGGGTGCGTATCTTGGCTGCAACAAGATAGTGGTCCGAGTCGATGTTTGGGCCTCGTAGTGTGCGTACGTCTAAAACACTGGAAGCGTGCCTTCCGTCTATCACAACACGATCGATTTGGTTTCTCGTTTTTCGATCCGGAGACAGCCACGTAGCTTGATGGATCTTTTTATGCTTGAACCTAGTACTGCATACTACCATGTTTCGGGCCCCGGCGAAGTCGATCAGCCTCAATCCGTTGTCGGAAGTTTCGTCGGGGAGGCTGAATTTTCCGACGGTGGTTCCAAAGATCCCTTCCTTGCCCACCCTGGCATTGAAGTCACCAAGCACGATTTTGATATCATGACAGGGGCAGCGCTCGTACGTACGCTCCAAGCGCTCATAGAAGATGCTTTGATGCGGATTGTGGCTAGACGCTCGTCCACTGGGGTGAACGACAGTACTCAGCGACGGAGTCTCTCTCCCACCACAAATCGAACTCGCTATTTGCGCTCCTTTACATGGCAGCTGTAGTAGACGTCGCAAGGCCCCAGACATTGTTTGCCTTGCCCCGTCCAACGCATTTCTTGGATGGCGGTGATGTCAGCTTTTGTCCTTACGAGGACATCAACCAGCCGGGCAGAGGCACCTTCCCCATTAAGGCATTAAGCACGCCAGTCTTTTCTCCTCTGTGCCAACTGA
>NW_023458555.1:74738228-74787418 GCF_013731165.1 Rhagoletis pomonella | reverse complement strand
GCCAATTGGATGTTGTCATTGTCCATGCTTCTGCGCCATATACCAGCACGGGCATGATGAGTGACTTATAGACTGTGGTTTTCGTACGTCGAGAGAGGACTTTACTCCTGAATTGCCTACTCAGCCCAAAGTAGCACTTGTTGGCAAGAGTGATTCTGGGTTGGATTTTCATGCTGACATTATTATCGGTGTTAATCCTGGTTCCCAAGTAAACAAAATTCACTACCTTCTCAAAATTATCAGCCTCATTGCGTAAGTCGTAAATTAGACTAAATTGTACGACTCGACAACATTGGCTTTGTCTACTGTCGTGCTGAAATAAGTAAACGACGAAAACCGTCGAAAACTAAACAGTGCTGCTCTTTTTCCGTTTTAATACACTAGTCGAGTGGAAATTCTAGGCAATGATGTGAAGTGTTCGATGCGATTCGACTCGAAAAAATTCTTGCCTTCGACACGACTCTCGCAATGAGGCTGTATAACTGTCAACAGTGACGTGGGTGCTAAGACGCGAATGTGCTGACTGTTTGTTTGATGACAGGATATACCTCGTCTTGTCCTTGTTACCGATGATGTCGATGTCATCGGCATAAGCCAGCAATTGCACGCTCTTGTAGTAAATTGTTCCTGAGCGGTTCAGCTCTGCAGCTCTTATTATCTTCTCCAACATCAGATTAAAAAAGTCACATGAAAGGGAGTCGCCCTGTCTGAAACCCCGTTTGGTGGCGAACAGCTCGGAGAGGTCTGAAGGAGCTGGTGGCGTTGCTCAACGTCATTTTGGCGGGGATGCAAAATTCAGTCATAGGCAACTCCTTTTAGTGCTGCCGAAAGCGGCCCTAAAGTCGATAAATAGGTAGTGAGTGTCGATCCTTTTCGCGCGGGTATTTTCCAAGATTTGGCAGGTCTAAAGCCACACTGATAAGGCCCAATCAGTTCACTGACTGTGGGCTTCAGTCTTTCACACAATACGCTCGATAAGACCTTATAACCTGTGCTGAGAAGGCTGATCATGCGGTAATTGGCGCGAATGGTGGAGTCGTCTTCCTTGTGGATTGGGCAGAGTTATGGTACGCATACTGTGAGAGCAGTAGTGAGTGCAGGCGACATGACACAAAGGGAGCACTGTGGCTAGTCATGTCGGCTGGGCGGGGTTCTTACCGTCACTACTGGTCCCTGCGCCATAGCAGAGAAACCGGAAGAGCCGGAAGTATCGGACGCACAAAAAACAAAATTGAAAATTTCAAAAAAAAAGCACTTACAAAAAAAAAACAGCTGAAAAGAACGTTACAAACTAAGCAAATAAAAAAGGCCGAATATAGTTGGGGCCACTGGTGGATGTGTGGCCCCTGGTGCTGACCCACCCTCAGCCATGGTCATCGTCGCACCCTATTCCCGATGACCCCATTAGTAAAAAGTGCCTACATGCCTTCCTAAATAATGAGTGTCGTCATCATTCCCATTATAAGCACAAAGTTTTATTTAAAATAATTCATTTCTTAAAACTAATTCCTAAAGCTAACAAATCCTATCATCTAAACTCTGTTAAGTATTCTTAACTCTAAAGTGATAACGCTAAGGTAAGTATAAGAAAACTAAGGTAAGGTAAGTGATTAAGGTAAGAGTATATCCGGTAACTATGTCCGGTAGGTACGTCAGGTAAGCAAATCCGGTAGGGAAGTAAGGTAGGTATTTTGGGTAAGTATTTAGGTCAAGTAGTTCCAAAAAGGGTTTCTGTACTTATTTGCTTAGTTTTGTTTGGTTAATCTAATTTCAGTCCAAAAGAATTTTCTTTGTTCTATTGATTGCATTGCTACTTTATTTAATTACTTATAATTTTGTTATGTTATTTTACTATATCATATTGTGGCCATTTTATGTTCTAATTTCTATATTTCCTTTTAGGTTTTAATTAGCGTTTGTTTTGGTTTGGTTTTATGTATCTAATTTAATAAGATTTTATTTTGTTTATTATTATTTAATTCAGTATAATTTTATTTTTTTCTATTTGATTTCGGTTTAAAGTAATTTCAATTTAATTTAGTGTAATTTTAGTTTAACTGAGTTAATTGAATTGAATTGTATTTGTTTATATAATTTAATTGAATTTCATCTTATTTTGTTCAGTCTGATATTGTTGGATTTTTATCTTAGGCGTACCTCATCAGAAGATTTTAAATATATGTGTCTTCGTTTTATTTATTGATAACAAAATTCCTAATTCATACATATGTGTATGTATACACATTAGAGTGGTCCATTAAAACACTCTTTTTGGAAATTCATAAACGCTACATCAGAATATTGTTATTTGTGATAAAAAAAGAGGCACCTTTTTTTATTTTGAAAAAAGTTTTCTTAGAGGTCGCGCTGTTCGGTTTTTTATAAAAACGCTGATGTTCTCAATTTTTTTATTTTCTTGACATATTAAAATGCAGCTAAATTGTGGTTTTTACATATAATTACTCTGATATTATTGGGGAACTTTCCCTTAATTACACACCTGTCTTGGACAATTAGAATGGGTCTAGTTCCCGAAAATATGCTCACGAAAAGACACTAGTAAAATGAAAAGGTTGATACTGAACGATTTACGCATTGTCATGGATTGAAACTTGTTACCAGGGGGTTTCTGGGGTTGCTAATTAGGAATCTGAAGTTAGTTTTTCGAAAGTCAAAATGGCGGATCTAAAATGACCGTCCATTTTTTAACAAATGATTGGATTTGTTCGAAACCCGGCACTCGAGAGTTTTTGGGGTCGCCGATTACGAATTTGAAGTCAATTTTTTTAAATTCAAAATGGCGGATCCAATATGGCGATCAAATTAAAAAAAAGTACTAAAATTAAAACGTTGATACTGAACGTTTTAAACATTGTCAAGGGTTAAAACACGTTTCCAGTGGGTTTCTGGGGTTGGTGATTACGAATATGTCAGATTTTCAAAATTCAAAATGGTGGATCCAAAATGGCGACCAACTTTAAAAAATGATTGGATTTGTTTGAAACTCTTAACCGCCCTTTTTGAATTTTGAAAATCTGACATCAGATTCGTAATCAGCAACCCCAGAAACCCACTGGAAACGCGTTTTAACCCTTGACAATGTTTAAAACGTTCAGTATCAACGTTTTAATTTTAGTACTTTCTTTTTAATTTGATTGACACATTGGATCCGCCATTTTGAATTTAAAAAAATTGACTTCAGATTCGTAATCGGCGACCACAAAAACTCTCGAGTGCCAGGTTTCGAACAAATCCAATCTTTTTTTTTAATGGACTGCCATTTTGGATCCGCAATTTTGAATTTCGAAAAAAATGACTACACAGAGAAAATGATTCAGGTAAAACCCACGTATTCAAAACAAATTGTAAAACAAACATTTTTGAAATAATTTTACTTCATACAAAATTAAAAATACACTACTTGTATAACAGACTTTAAAACGTATCGAGCCCTAACGGCCAAAATAACGTAAGCGACATTTTTAAAAAAAATTGTCTTTTGGATGCAGAAATATTCCTAGAGCATCTAGATGCATTTCTGCATCAAAAAGAAATGTTTGAAAATAATGTCGCTTACGTTATTTTGGCGGTTAGGGCTCGGTATATTCGCAAAATAAGAACGAACATTATTTCATATTTTATCTTTTGACTGAGGAGAACATTTGAAATGAAAAAATACGCCAAAAATTTGCCTTTTAAAACTAAAATGAAACGTTTTAAAATATTGTTCCCGCAAATTGTAGTGCGACAAAATTTCTAACCAGAAAAGTAAAACGAAGCACTTTTAAAATAAAAATGAAAATTTCGTTTCAGTCAATTAAACATGATAATGGTTTAAAACGAAAACGTTTAGTATTAGAATTTTCAAAGCTACTTATAAAACTGAAATACTTTTCATCTGTTTGTATTATTTGTCAAAAAAATTTTGTGCAGATGATTCAAGCTACATTCATACATATGTATGTAAGTATGTATGTAAAGCATTCACCTCTTCAGCAAAAGGGTGAAGAAATATGATATCGTTACGTCACTTAGGGCCGGTTTCTCCATCTCTGGTTAACACTAACTCCCCGGTTAAACATTGTTATCGACGTTCTAACTACATGCATATAACAGGGAGTCGATAAGGTCGGTAACGATGTTTAACGGGGGATTAGTGTTAACCGGAGATAGAGAAACCGGCCCTTAATGAAAGGGACATTGATCAGATAAAAGCTTTGGTAAGACTTGCTTACAAAAACAAATTATAATCCGTTATTTAATAATAATTGTAAATGTATATTACAGGATCTAACCAGCGTTAATCAAAATTATCAAGATCCGTGGAGAAAAAGCCAGAATATGTAAGTTTGTAACTTTGTTTGTATGTTTGTAACTAATTAATACATATGTAAGATGTCTACATATGTACACATATCAATAACTGTATGAAAATATATATTTTAGATATCAAATAACTTTGTGTTTTAGTCAAAATAGAAATTCAAAATCAAATTTGAAAACGCATACATATTTTGGAATATAAAATAAACATTTTATAATCTCTTCTGAATATGAGAGTTTTCAATTATAAAACGATCGTTTTTAAAAACGAAATGAAAATGTTCATTTAAAAACTAAAACATACATTTTATAATATGAATTGAGGATATTTTTTTCTCAAAACTAAAATAAATATTGTAGGTGCAAAACCTGGGTCAAAACGTTTTTAAAAATAAAACGTTCCATACAAATTTGAAAACGTAAATTTCTCTGTGTACGGATCCTTAATTAGCAACCCCAGAAACCCCCTGGTAATAAGTTTCAACCCATGACAATGCGTAAATCGTTCAGTATCAACGTTTTAATTTTACTAGTCTCTTTTCGAGAGCATATTTTCGGGCACTAGGCCCATTCTAATTGCCCAAGACAGGTATGTAATTAAGGGAATGTTCCCCAATAATACCAGAGTAATTATATGTAAAAAACAATTTTTAGCTGCATTTTAACATGTCAAGAAAATAAAAAAAATTTAGGACATCAGCGTTTTTATAAAAAACCGACCAGCGCGACCTCTAAGAACACTTTTTTTTTTCAAAATGAAAAAAACACGTTTCTCTTTTTTTATCACAAATAACAATAACAATTCGCGTCAGTTGGCACAGAGGAGAAACGACTGGCGTGCTTTGCTGAACTCGGCCAAAATCGCTTAGGCAGTTACAGCGCCAAAAAAGAAAAAGAAGAACAATAATTTAAGGTAGCGTTTATGAATTTCCAAAAAAAAAAATTTGAACCACTATAATACACATGCACGTAAATGTATACATCACTGCAGTAAAATGTAGGGACAGTTAAAACTTGCGGTGTTGAGTTTTTAAATTTAATGAATTAAATTGTTGCGTGCAGCTTATAATTTTTTTTTTATAAAATATGTAACAAAAATGGAATCTGTAGTAGCAAATAAAAAACGAAAAAAATATCCAATAATAGAATCTCAAAAACGTTTTCTGATAAAAAAAAAACTGTCCAAAACGGAACCGGTTAAAAACCAAACCAAAAAAGTGTAAAACTGGACAGTTGAAAGCATTGCTTGGGTATTGAGCTACAACTAGTACTATCGGCAAAGGGTCTAGTTCTACGCTAGTTCTGAGCTAGTCAGATTTTCTGCAGAGATGTGCCTACATACATATATCCATACATATATTTTTTTTTCCGTGTGAGGAAATGTATGTGTACTAGGGCGGTTCAAATTTTTTGCATCAAAGGCACATCGCGATTATGGTTATTTGGGTAATTTCAAGCATTTTTGCCCAAGAAACCATAGGTCTAAAATGAATTTCGAGTCAGCGATTTTTTTAATCTAGCTTTTTTTCAAAAAGTGGCTCACCTGTTGAAACAGCTGTATTGAAAACAAGCCAAACTGTGTATCTGGGGGGTTTTTGGGGTCGAGTAACCTATTTCTGGCATTATGTTTTTCTTTAGAGGGCCGTCAGAGGGCGCTTCCGTACTTTTTTTTGGATTTTAACGCCATTTTCCGAAAATCGACAAAATTGTTGAGAAATTCCACGGAATTTTCTCATAATGCTTTCCATTTCTAATAGCCTAAAGTATTCAGCGTGGAAAATTAGGGGGAATGGAGGTGTATTCACGCACAACTTATATCGATTTCATTTAATTTAGGACAAACATTTCGTTTTTTTTATTTGTTCTCTGAATTTTACAAAACATATTTTTTCTTATTTTAAATATTTTTTTTTTTTGTGAAAAAATCAACTTAAAAGATAAAAACATTTCAAATCTAAATGAGAAAAACAACAATTTCTAATGTTTCAGTTTTTAAATACGCATAACTTTTTTTTTAATATTATGTTGGTAATACTGTTTATCGACATATTGTATGACAAATGACATGTGTGACAGCATGCCTTTTCATTTTCATACTGTGCTTTTTCATTTTCATACTGTGTTTAATATGTAAATAAAAAAAATAAACATAAAATAAAAAGTAAAATAAAACAAGTAAGAAAGTCTAAGTTCGGGCGGAGCCGAACATTAAATACCCGGCGCAAGTATTAAATACTTATATGTTTTCCACCTTTCCGAAAACTACCGCTACATGGTTGTTGTTGTTGTTGTAGCGGCTACAACAACCCCGCCCAAGTAGGCTAATATCTCAGTCGTTGTCGTCAAGTTCCACTAACGGCAGCCCCACGAAGCGTGCAGCCTCTATGGGGTCGGTCCATAGGGACGACGCCGTTAGGCTTGTGGGGTTTTCCGGGCATGCGAAGAGATTTTTCGAGTGGTGAGGGGTCTCTCCGCATGCCGGACATTCGTTCAGCACATCCGCATTTAACCTACTCATGTAGGAATTTAGCCTGCTGCAGTAGCCAGAGCGAATTTGGGCTATTGTTGTCCTGGTCTCCCGAGGCAGGTGGAGCTCCGTCGCGTCAGTGTCTGGTGTTTGTGTGCCTAGAACGGTATTCACAGGTCTTGAGTCTACATAACTCGAGACTGCGTCCCTGTGAATGCCGTTCAGGCTGTGAGCTGACGGATCCAGAGGTTGCTTAATGAACCTCTGGACTTTGTCCGTCAGTTCATATAGATGCAAGCAGCTGTCTATTTGGGTGGCCTCATCTGTGGCTCCCAGCAAGAAACTGCTTGCTGAGCATCGTGTTGTGCTCCCTAATTGAGAGCATTTTCGCCTCATCGTGGAGGTGGTGCTCTGGTGACATCAGGAGGCATCCTCGCTGTCCTGAGTGCTGTATTTTGTACCGTCTGTAGCTTTGTCCACTGCGTCCTACTAGTCCCGGCGACCACACTGGTGCTGCGCAGTTTAAAACCAGCCTTGTATATTGCCAGCAACGTTTCTTTGTCTTTGCCCCAAGTACTGCCGCCTAGCGACTTGAGGACTTTGTTGCGGCTCTGTACTTTATTGATAATAGCGGTTGCGTGCGCAGAGAAGCAGAGCAAGCTGTCGAATGTTACTCCGAGAATTTTAGGATTATTCACCGTCGGAATTGGTGTGTCATCGACGTGAATTCCTAGCGGTAGCCTGACCTCCTTCGTCCAGGTTGTGAAAAGGGTCGCAGAGGATTTCGTAGGGGAGAGGGCTAGACACTTTGCAGTGAAGAAGCGAGAAAGTTCAGAGAGATATCCGTTTACTTTCGAACAAAGGTCCTCAATTCCATTCCCAGTCGCCATGATCGAGCAATCGTCTGCGTAAGAGACAATCGAGACTCCCTCGGGTGGTTGAGGGAGCTTTGAAATGTAAAAGTTAAACAGTAGTGGGAAAAGGACACCACCCTGTGGAACCCTGTTTTATTTTCCTAAGTTTGCTCGATTTGTCTCTAAACATTACCGGTGAGTGTCGACCACTTAGATAATTTGCCGACCACCTTTTGAGCCTCTGTGGGAGAGAGGAAGCCCCTATATCTTCTAGTAGCGTGGAATGGCTGACAGTGTCAAAAGCCATTGACAGGTCCAACGCTACAAGAATCGTTCTCTCACAGGGACGTTTACGGTTAAGGCCACGAGTTATCTGAGTGTTTATGGCGTTAAGTGCTGTTGTTGTACTGTGCACATTACGGAAACCATGCTGATGCTTCGCTGGGGTCAAGTGGTTTGTGTAATACGGGAGTGGCAAGGCCTCTAGTGTCTTCGCTACCGGGGAAAGGAGCGTTATCGGATGATAAGAATCTCCTATGTTGGCGGGTTTCCCCGGTTTGAGGAGTGGGACCACTCTCCCCACCTTCCAGATGTCTCGGATGATGAGAGTGGCCATTGACAAGTTGAGGACCTCCGTTAGGTACGCTACCCCCGCAGGTCCCAAATTTTTCAGCATCAGCATGTATATTCCGTCGGGACCCATGGATTTGGAGGCTTTCGCCTTCCCGATGCCAACCTGAACTTCACCGCAAGTGAAAGCAAGAGGGGCACAGGTTGTTGGCAGTTTGTGCAACCTTCTGGTCACTCGACGCTTGGCTTTGTCCACCGGAGGATGCAGTATGAACTGCCGGCTAAAATAGCTAGCGCATCGCTCCGGGTCTGACGAAGCATGGTCGCCGAAAGAAATTTCGACTCTGTCGTCGTGCTTCGTCTGATTGGACAGTGACCTCACGGTTGACCAAAGCTTACTCACACCAGAGGTGAAGCTACAGGTCTTCAGATGCTCTTCCCACTTCTTCCGCTTATGTACGTTTACTAGTTGCCGAATCTCCGCGTTGAGATTCCTGATACGGGGATCTCCGGGATCGGCCTGACGAAGGCTGTCACGCTCATCGGCTAGAACAGCCGCTTCAGCAGGGAAATTTGGGCGTGGGTCGGTGATGCATCCTGCCGGTACGAAGCGGGCTGCAGCAGCGGTGTCAGCCCTGCGGAACTTACGTTCACCAAGGTGGACGTCGGTTGGTGTGGGGAGGGCAGCGAAGGTGTTTTCAGTAAATTCCGCGAAGCCTTTCCAATCAGCTTTTGAAAAGTTGATATACGTTCGGTGCTCCGCGGAAGCAAAGTCGGTTGGTTTATCAATCGAGATGACTATGGGCGGTCTGATGCCAAATTCAGCATAGGTCGCCATGATATGCTGTTTATCAGACCAGCGCTGACTATTGTTATGTCTGGCGAGCTGCAGCAGCTGCCTATAATCCTGGTGGGCGCGTCGTCGTTCATTGTGCAGAATGTCGAATCGTATATCTGCTCAGCCAAGTCAGTTCCCCTACGATCGTTTGACAGGCTTGAGTGCCAAAGGTCGTGGTGCGCATTAAAGTCGCCAACTACCATACGGTTTTCTCCTCTGAGGAGCGCACCTATGTCAGGGTGATATCCTACCGGGCAGCAGGTGACAGGGGGTATATAAACGTTAAATATTTCTAGCTCAACACCGCCTGACCGGATAGCAATGCCCTGACATTCTAGGGTGGTATCGTTGCGGTCGATGTCTGCTTCGATAAGACGACACCGCACGGTGTGGTGCGTAATGAACGCTAAGCCTCCACCATTATCCCGCTCGCGATCTCGACGGTGCACGTTGTACCCGGCACAATTCAACAGTGTTGAATTGCTGTGCAACTTCGTCTCTTGGACCGCAGCTATCAATATGCCACGCCTTCCCATGAAGACGGTTATCTCCTCGATTTTGCTCTGAAGCCCGTTGCAGTTAAATTGAAGGATCTTCATCTGGTTCGGGAGACGTGTGGTAATGCGGGTTGTGAGGGATGTGTTTGGTCGTGCCGCAGTTGGCTGTGTACGCTGCTGAGGTGGTTGCTGTCCTGTGGTGGTGGCGGGAGGCGTCGCAGATGAGGTCTGCGACCGAGCAGCGCAGCCCTCGAAGTTCCTCGTCCAATCTCGCGTGGTTCGCAGACTGGCAGGTGTTGCACTTGACTGATGTCACATTACAGAATATCCTGGTCTGACATACCGTGCAGAGTGTAGGAGGAACCAGGAGTTGTTGGCGGCGGCGTGTGGGTAGTGGTGTGGTTGTGTGTGTTCTGTGGTCTGTAGCCGTTGTGGTGTGGTATATTGTGTTATGTTGTTGTGCTATGGTGTTAGTGTGGGACTGCTGAGGTGGACTGGGATTAGCCGTGGAGGTTGCTCTGTTAGAGCAACAGGGGGCCACAAAAGACGCGGTCCACTGCCGATGTGTCCGTAGTAAGTTGCGCAGCAATTCCACATTGTTGCTGAAACGGCTGTTCTAGCCGATGGGCGTGACACCTTCGTCAGGCCGATCCCGAAAATCCCCGTATCAGGGATCTTAATACGGAGATTCGGTAACTTGTGAACGTACATAAGCGGAAAAAGTGCGAAGAGCATCTGAAGACTTGTAACTTCGCCTCTGGTGAGTAAGCTTTGGTCAACCGTGAGGTCACTGTCCAATTCGACGAAGTACGACGACAGGGTCGAAATTTCTTTCGGCGACCATGCTTCGTCGGACTCGGAGCGACGCGCGAGCTATTTTAGCCGGCAGTTCATACTATAAGGCTGCCCAAACTGCCAACAACCTAGGACGCTCTTGCTTTCACTAGCGGTGAAGTTCAGGTGGCCATCGGGAATGCGAAAGCCTCCAAAGCCGTGGGACCCGACGGAATATGCATGTTGATGCTAAAAAATTTGGGTCCTGCGGGAGTAGACTATCAAACCAAGGTTCTCAACCTGTCAAAAGCCACCCTCGTCATTCAAGACATCTGGAAGATGAGGAGAATGGTCCCACTGCTCAAACCGGGGAAACCAGACAACAAAGTATAATCTTATCGCCCGATAACACTCCTTTCCCCGGTAGCGAAGACACTAGAGGCTTTGCTGCTCCATTTCACGAACCACCTGACCCCAGCGAAGCATTAGTATGGTTTCCATAAAGACCATACAACAACAGCACTTAACGCCATAAACACGCAGATAACACGTGACCTAAACCGCAACCGTCCCTGTGAGAGAACTATTCTATTCAGCCCCTCCACGCTGCTAGAAGACATAGAGGCCTCCTCTCAAACACAGAGGCTCAAACGGTGGTCGACGAATTATATGAGTGGTCGACACTCGTCACTCGAGGCTTCATCTGCCTCGGGAGACTAGAACCACAATAGCCTTCTTCGCTCTGGCTACTGCAGCAGGTTAAACCCATACCTGAGCAGATGAGACGCAGATGTGCCAAATGACTGTCCGGCATGCGGAGACACACCCCACTACTCGAAACATCTCTTCGTATGCCCAGAAAACCCGACAACACTAACGCCTTTGTCCCTGTGGACCGACCCCATTGTGGCTGCAGGCTTCTTAGGGCTTCCGTTAGTGGAACTTGACGACAACGACTGAGATATTAACCGATTTGGGCGGTGATGTTGCAGCTACAACAACAACAACCAAAAATGATGTTTTGTTCGTTAGTTTTTGTCTTTAAATTATTAGAACCATAAAATTAATTATTTTATCACGGAAATGCCCTTTGCTTACTTTTGTTCGCCTTGGAAAATTTCACTTGTTCCCGTACGACTTCAGCGAGTTTTATATCGGTTGCCAATTACGCCGCAACTTGATGTTTGAGATGGCCGTATTGTCATCGATATGTATGCATGCAATCAAATTGGGGATGTATGTAGTGATTTTAAGGCACGTAACAGATTTACGTAAGGTTAAATGTAGATACGGCGTTAAAATTTAATCAGGCCGAATCTGAACAGAAACTCCCTGGGAGTTTTCTCTCTTTTCCCTTTCCTCCTATCATGAATAAAAATTCCCTGATGACTTTTTATATTAAATGGCGGAGTTGAGCTCTCAACAAAGTGTCAGACAGCTTTTTCGACGTTCGAATTTCCTCCTCCCAAGTTTTCGGGGAAAATACATGGGAGTTAATTATTGCAGGATTTCTTTCTGGGAAGAAACAAGCTCCTGGAGAACAAACTCCCCGGGAGTATTAAGAATTGGGCTGAATAATTAGTTATTCTATTGCAGGACAACCTAATTTTACAATTTATTTACTTTCTTTATCGACTATTGTTAAAAAGCTGTGTTTCAGCGAATGCTAAATGCCTATGTTAAGCATCCTAAGAATCGGAAAGCACGACATCGTAGCTTTTGAGAAGAAAAAGAACATTGCTTGTTAAAAAAAAGGAAATGACATTGTTAAAAATTGTATTGTTTAATGAACGTTGCATGGCATATCGATTTTTGACAAATTTGGGCCATCTCTACATCACGCGTGATTTGGTAACGGGAGTATCGCGTGATTTCTGTAACGGAAGTGGCGCGAAATTTCTTTGGTAACGCCACCAATGAGATCATGCCACGTAATAGTCCTGTAGTGTGCCTTGTTTCAAGTTTTCTTGTTTTCCGCTTTCTTGTTTTCCGCTTTTAGGCTTTTTATGTACTAGCCGGTAATGTTCCCTGTAGTGGCAACCCCGCCACGCATTGTCAAAGTGGCATACCTTTCATTTCAGGTTCAGCGTTGCCGCACGTTCTGTAACAATATTAGACATTACCGGGTACACCATACGCTGAAGAAAAAAATATTTAGATTCCTGTGCGGCGAACAGTAACTCATAACACCATATTCTGCATAAGAGTTGATGCACGCACCTTATGAACTCCTCGCCACCGTACTTGAATAGCTCAGCTGGCAGGCTGTCAGCTCCAGCAGCTTTGTTGTTTTTCAGCCGCGTTATTGCTATTCGTACCTCGTCATAGTCAGGCGGAGGAACATCGACTCCGCCATCATCAACTGGGGTCTCGGGTTCTTCTTCTCCAATACTTTCCGTGCTACTACCATTCAGTAGGGTGGAAAAGTGTTCCGTCCATAATTTAAGTGCGTTTTGAACATCGGTAACTAGGTCGCCATTGTTGTTCTTACAGGAGTACGCCCTGGTCTTCCAACATTCCGTAAGTCGCCTAACTCTCTGGTAAAATTTTAGGGCATTCTTCCTGTCGGCCAGCATTTCAAGCTCTTCGGACTCACGAATTTCGGCCCCTCTCTTATTGCGGCAAATACGTCTCGCTTACCTCTTCAGATCCCTATAGCGGTCCCACATAGCACGCGTTGTGCCCCGATCGCAGCGTGGCCCTGTAGGAGGCATATTTTTTCTCTGCAGCTTGCTGACACTCCTCATCGTACCAGTTGTTCTTTCGGGCTCGCTAAAATCCGCCTACTACTTCGGCGGCGGTACTTAATGAGCTTAACACCAAATATTATCTCGTAGGTTTCTTTGTCGATCTGACTATAACTTTGCTGCGTCTTATTTAATGTTTGAGAAGCGAACTGGATAGGTCGCTCAGTACCATCTTCGAATTGATGGCTCAGCACAGCGCCAAACACATTAATTTTACACAAGAAAGAAAAAAAAAATACCCAACCTCATGAAGAATAAGCCGCTAAAGCGAATGGCGTACTCAGTTTTTTAATACAACTAATCAAAAAGTTACCCACACGGCCTAAAGTGACAATTTGGTACTATTTTTCACGAATTTTCCAATTTATTCGTTAGGATTTTCCAGATAGTAGTAATTTTTCCAAAACTAAAATATTTAGAATTGTAGCTAATTTAATGTAGTTTTTAAAAAAGTGAACAGATTTTAGATCGGATTATATTTGAACTAATAAATTAGATTTACGTAAAGCCATGTCTGACATACATACTTTAAATTTTTTTGAAATTTTTAACAATGTCGTTTTTGATGCTAGGTAGGGAAACACTTTCTGATGCGCCTCTACGAGTTGAAAAACCATCTGCTTCTCTGTTTCGGAAGGGGTTACTTTTTCATTTAACTTTGTTGCAATAGTTTTTTTCACTATTGCTTCAGCGCGTAAACAATTTTGGTTGTTTATCCATCGACTGGAGTCAATTTCCAAAAAATTTGTGTAATTTGATGCGTCCACAAATAATGCCTCAAAACATGTGGTTGTGTTGTTTTTATACCCGAGCGCACTTGTGCACAAGGGTATATTAATTTTGTTCACATAACGGTTGTTTGTAACAGCCAAAACGAATCGAGATAGATATAGACAAATGTATACATAAATGATCAGGATGAAAAAAGAAATCGATTAAGCCATGTCTGTCTGTCCGTCCGTCTGTCCGTCCGTCCGTGTACACGATAACTCGAGCAAAAATTGAGATATCTCAACGAAATTTGGTATGTAGATTTCCCTTAATCCAAGGTAGGTTGGTATTGAAAATGGGTGAAATCGGACTGTAACCACGCCCACTTCCCATATAACGGTAATTTCCAGAAATACGAAAACTGCGATATTTTAGTAACTACTGAAGATAATTCACTCAAAATTGATATTTACAATAACTTTTTGACGGTTACATGTGTATATCTTAGGAACCGCTGCACCAATTTCTTCCAAACTTGGCACAGTTGTTGGCCTTGGTACAGCATACAAAATCGCTGAAAATTTTTAAAATTGGACGATAACCACGCCCATATCCCATATAACGGTTATTTAGAGAAATACAAAATCTTCGATAAATCAGTAAATATTAAAGTTAATTTATTCAAATTATTCACTTATGATCACATATATGTATCTCGGTAACCGTTCCACCGATTTGTACCAAACTCGGTATGGTTATTGTGCTTGCCACATAAAAGCAAAACGTTGAAAATTATTTAAATCGGACTAAAATTGAGGCCGCTTTTCATATAACGGTAAATTTCAGAACTGCTTGAAACTTCAAAATTTTGAAATTTAAGAACTCTAATTTACTTAAAATTGATACGCCCCAGCTTAGCATGTAGCGGTAGCTTTCGGAAAGGTGGAAAACCTATATTTAATACTTGCGCCGGGTATTTAATGTTCGGCTCCTCCCGAACATAGACTTTCTTACTTGTTTTTTGTATTATTATTTTTTTTGTATTTACGAAGGTGAATTAGCCGACGCAGAACGTGCTCCCATGTAGGCAACGTTGATTTCGAGAAATTGCGCAGTGTTTCCTCTGTAGTTAAAATTAAGTGCACTTTTCTTTATACGTATTAAATTAATGAAACCTACCAATTAGGAAGTAAGTACTAGTCTTTGTCGTTTTCTCCATTATCGCTTGCATCAATATTGTCTATTTTTTTGATTATGTAAGATAATAATGTTATTATCAGTCGTGAATATAGATTAAAGTATTCCACATTACGACAGTTTTATCCACTTCTGCTTTGGCTTTTAAATTTTTGACGATGTTTGTCAAGTTTGAAAGTGGTTTTCAACATGGCTTCACTTAAGCCTAATTCACTAGTTCAAATATAATTCGATGTAAAATCTGCTCACTTTTTTAAAAACTACATTAAATTAGCTACAATTTTAAATATTTTGGTTTTGGAAAAACTACTACTATCTGGAAAATCCTAACGAATAAATTTGAAAATTCGTGAAAAATAGTACCAAATTGTCACTTTAGGCCGTGTGGGTAACTTTTTGGTTAGTTGTATTAAAAAACTGAGTACGCCATTCGCTTTAGCGGCTTATTCTTCCTGAGGTTGGATATTTTTTTTTTTTCTTGTGTAAGATGAATGTGTTTTCATATAAGAATCTAAAGTTATAGCAAAACAGTCTTATAAATCGCGGTTTTCGGAGTAGCTCATTCAGTTTTTGCAATAATGAAATTGTTTTTCCATTTTGTTAGGTCTTTAGCGTCCTATTTTCATATTCTGCTGCCGGAGGGAGGATCTGAAATACTTTAGCAAAATGTATGGAGAAAATAAGGCATATATTATATACGCAAAAGGCGAACGTATCAAATATTCTGTATTGTATCTCCTTCGTGAACGAGAAGCATAAAACCAATCCAGATAGTTCGCGCTCGCGAATGTTAGGTAGAAAAAATTTCCGCTGTTGTTCGTACGCGTATGTACTAGTGGACCAAACAGCATGTGTTCATATATGTAGCTATAAGTTTCAGCGATGCATTCGCGGAGGTTCACTGCTTTCGTTCCCGTTCATAAGTGAATATAAATTAAGGGTGGGTAACTCTGTAAATTTTCGTGTGCTGACTCAGTAACTCCAACTCATTTTAATGAGTCAGCACAGTGAGCTGGCACAAGTGTGCTATCGCACAATTGGTATGTACATCGAAATTATTGATGATGTTAGTAATCGAAATCGATTTAGAAAAGGTTATCCTTAGCTTCTGTTCGTAGCTGGCCGGAAAAATTTTACAAAGCTGATTTCAACTGGTGATCATTTGCAAAATAATTCCCTACTTAGTTTTGCTTGAGAGTTGTCACATAAGAATCTGTTAAATGGGCTATGCATGTAAGCGGTTACCCAACGCTAGCACTTCACATGTAGAATTCTGTTTGATTTTGATTTTTACGTTAAAATGGTATAGCAGTGCAAGTATGCATAACTTGGCTATTCGCCTTGCTTCTTTTTAAATTTGGTAGTCGTATATTCAATTGATGGTTAGTCTAGTGATGCCATCTATTATGGTACTCTTTGGAAGATCGTATTGTGTGAATGTGTGAGCTCATCAATTGAGTTACCACATCGACACAGTTCTAAACAATGCAAGCCGCACCGAGCTAAGCAAGTGTCAGCACATCAACTGAGTTACCGTATCGACTCTGTAGCACACTGAGCTATACATTGTTAGCACATAAACTGAGTTACTGAGTTACAAATTTTTTCAGAGGTGAGTCTGAGCGTGCGGCACAGTTCTAAGAGTCAGCACAGTAACTCAGCACAGTGCTGAGTTACCCACGTCTAATATAAATGCTGCGGCAAATATTCGCGGAAAGTTGGTGTGGCTAGAGATACTATTTATTCTATGCGAAGGCAATCTTGTTGATTGCATAAGATTTGCAGTAGGGATATATTTGTTTAATAGGGTTGCAACCTGCGTTTAAAATTATGATATTTACACCGTTCTCCCGATTTTGAAAAATGAGGTGTCAGATGAAAGGGCTTGGCCTCTGAATGTGAAGTAAGGATATATTTTTTTTATAGGGTTGCCATCCGCGTTTAAAATTATCATATTTACACCGTTCTCCCGATCTTCAAAAATGAGGTGTCAAATGAAAGGGCTTGGCCTCTGGATGTGCAGTAAGGATTTTTTAAAAGGTTGCCACCTGATTTTAAGATTATGATATTTACACCGTTCTCCCGATTTTCAAAAATGAGGTGTCAAATGAAAGGGCTTGGCATCTGGATGTGCAGTAAGGATATAATTTTTTTGATAGGGTTGCCACCCGCGTTTAAAATTATCGTATTTACACCGTTCTCCCGATCTTCAAAAGTGAGGTGAAAAATGAAAGGACTTGGCCTCTGGATGTGCAGTAAGGATATATTTTTTTATAGGGTTGCCACCTTCGTTTAAAATTATGATATTTACACCCTTCACCCGATTTTCAAAAAGAAGGCCAAATGAATTTCAGAAAAGGCCTAATAAATTTCAGAAAACCTCAAATGTATTTCAGAAAAGGGCAAATGTATTTCAGAAAAGCTCAAATGTATTTCAGAAAAGGCCAATGTATTTCAGAAAAAGCGAAATGAAATTCAGAAAAACACAATTGTATTTCAGAAAAAATTTAATGATTTTCAGAAAAACGCAATGTATTTCAGAAAAGGGCAAAAGTATTTCAGAAAAGCATAACTGTATTCTAAAAATATTTTTCTGAAATAAATTTGCCCTTTTCTGAAATACATTTGCGCTTTTCAGAAAATAATTTGCACTTTTCTGAAATACAATTGTATTTTTATGAATTTCATTTGGCTTTTTCTGAAATAAATTTGGCCTTTTCTGAAATAAATTTGGCCTTTTCTGAAATACATTTGAGCTTTTCTGAAATACATTTTCCGTTTTCTGAAATACATTTGAGTTTTTCTGAAATACATTTGGCCTTTTCTGAAAATAATTTGGCCTTTTCTGAAATACATGTGTTTTTCTGAAATACTGTTGAAAAAGGTTTAGATGTGCAGTAAGGATATATTTTTTAATAGGGTTGCCACCTGCGTTTAAAATTATAATATTTACACTGTTCTACCGATGTTCAAAAATTAGGTGTGAAATGAAAGGTATCGGCCTCTGGATGTGTAGTAAGGATATATTTTTTAATGGGGTTGCCCCCTGTGCTTAAAAGTATGATTTTCAAAAATGAGGTGTCAATTGAAAGGGATTGGCCTCTGGATGTGTAGTAAGGATATTTTTTTAATAGGGTTGCCACCTGCGTTTAAAATTATGATATTTACACCATTCTTCCGATTTTCAAAAATGAGGTGTCAAATGAAAGGGCTTGACCTCTAGATGTGCAGTAAAAATATATATTTTTGATGGGGTTGCTACCTGCGTTTAAAATTATGATATTTACACTGTTCTTTCGATTTTCAAAAATGAGGTATCAAATGAAAGGGAAAGCACACCCCCCCCCAAAATTATTAGAAGTAGTATTAAGTATTTTGAAATAAAACGGCCTTCGCGTATGTTACGTAGAAAAAGTAATCTTAGGCATCGACAATTTTTTAAACCTAGTAATAATAACGCTTCTACATGGGCTCGAATCGTAACAGTCGTGAACGAGCAACTCGTCACGTAAAAATGCATATTATTGATATTAACAGTCGTGCACGTACTACCCGTCTTGTAGTTCGGATACGAGACGAGCAGTACGTCCACGACTTTTATAATTCGAAATATGCATTTGCATGTGTCGAGTTGCTCGTTCACGACTGTTACGATTCGAGCCCTGGTCCATATAAATTCTTTAAAGATTCGTTATAATGTGCTTACCACTAACAATAATGGAATGCATTCTCATGAAATTATGGTCGTTAGTATTTCTCAAAAATCTTTATAGAAAAATATCATTCAACAGCAATATTTGCAGTTCTACCTGCAGATGAGCATAGCCCTCACAACTATTGAAAGTATGTAGAAATATTTTTAAACAAACAGCTTTCGCATATGTTGGGTAGAAAAATTTCGCGTATGAACAACAGCGAAGAAAATAATAACACCATCGACAAAATTTTTCTCACATGCATACATAGTTGTAGAATGTACACATGTATAAATATTGTACATATGTATGTAGGTAGATATGAATAAGCGCACCAAAGTATATACATACATACATATGCATGTATAAGCAAACGCAATTTTAACATGCTTTGGTAAGAACAACCATCTGCATAGCAATGCCATAACTAGTTGGCGAAAACAGCATTTACAAAAAATATAAACCTCTTGCACACCTGTAGGCAAAGCCTCTTCTTCACCACCATTTTTCAAAACCGGGCAAACGGTGTAATCATTATAACTTTTTGACGACAGAAGGCAGACCTGTTCAAAAATAAAAGCCTTGGTGCACTTCTAAAGGCCAAGCACTTTCATTTGATATTTTTTAAAATCGTGCGAAGGATCTAAATATTATAATTTTGTAGACAGGCGGCAACTCTGCTCAAAAAATATTAAATATTATTGTTCGTCTTCAGGCCCAGTATTTTCATTTGTCACTTTATTTTTTAATCCAACGAACCGTGCAGATGTTATAATTTTTAAAAAGGTGGCAATCCTATTTCAAAAAATAAAGCCTTGCCGCACATCTTGAGACTAGCCCTTTCATTGGACACCTCATGTTTAAAAATCGGGAGAACGGTGTAAATATCATAATTGTAAACGCAGGTGGCAACCTTATTAAAAATATACTCTTACTGCACATCTAGAAGCCAAGCCCTTTCATTTGACACCTCATTTTGAAAAATCGAAAAAACGATGTAAATATCATAATTTTTAACGCAGGTGGCAACGCTATTAAAAAATATATCCTTACTGCACATCTAGAGGCCAGCCCTTTCATTTGACAGCTCATTTTTGAAAATCGGGAGAACGGTGTAAACATCATAACTTTAAACGCAGGTGGCAACCCTATTAAAAAATATATCGTTACTGCACATCTAGAGGCCAAGACCTTTCATTTGACACCTCATTTTTGAAAATCGGGAGAACGGTGTAAATATCTTTGTTTTAAACGAAGGTGGCAACCCTATTAAAAATATATCCTTACTGTACATCCAGAGGCCAAGCCCTTTTATTTGACACCTCATTTTTGAAAATCGGGAGAATGGTGTAAATATCATAATTTCAAACGCAGGTGGCAACCCTATTAAAAAAATATATCCCTACTGCACATCTAGAGGTCCAGCCCTTTCATTTGACAACTCATTTTTGAAAATCGGGAGAACGGTGTAAATATCATCTATATATAAATACGCCACAAGAAAATTTTGCAATCCCTTTTTTGAAGGCACCGTTCGCTCGATTTCACCGAAACATACACTCATTTAAAGGATATAACATCCTCTATTCCAGAAATGTTAATCCCGATACATAGGGGACGTGGCATCTGACATATAGACTAAAATGTGAAAACCACTATATCTCCAAAACCAATTAAGGTGGGGAACTGAAACTTAGCACGGATGCATAGATTGTACGTAAATGCCCTACTTACGGCGAAAAATAGAAAGCACTGGAAAAGTGGGTGTGGAACCTCCCATACCAACAGAAATTCTAATATAGCTTTTCTCTGGAACCGCTTATGGCCGGTTTTCACTATGTCAAATTTAGTGACAAATTCAAATGACTAAATTGTCAGCAACGCCACTTAGGGTAATTTGCGTTTTCACTACATTACAAAAAATGGCATAAAAAATGCATGGCAACTCTTGTCAATCTTTGACACAAAATTTGCTGTCAAAATAATGCTGTTCTGTTTTCACCATCGATGTCAAATTGAGAAGTGTCAAAAAGTTATCGACCGCAAAAAACCAATATTTTCCGCCAATTTATTTATTAATTAAAAATAAATGAAAAAGAAAAACCGAATTGCTGTGGCAGGAGCTAAGTTATGCTTAATAACAACTCTTCAGGTTTGGAGGAAGAAAAGGAAATCAAAGAAATGGTGGGTAAGGCCAGGATAGAGTAGCAGATCCTCCAGCGGATTTTATTCCGCATTGCACGAAAAGCTGCGGTAGCAAGAAATTGGCTCAAAAATTTTGTGCGAATGGATGTAAATGATTTCGATTTTCTAGTGGAGCGTGTGACTCCACATATTCAGAAGGCAGGCACCTCTTTTCGAGAAGCTATTTCCGTTGGAGCGAGATTGGCCGTAACCTTGCGTTATTTAGCATCTGGTGATAGCTTTTCGAGTTTGATGGCTCTTTTTCTCATGGGTAAAACAACAATATGTCATATTATACATGAGACATGCCAAGCTCTTTATACTTTAAAAAATAATTATTTGAAGTTTGTATGCATCTACCCAACTCTGTTTTTAAGACCTAGGAAGTAAATCGTTAATATTTAATTAAAGGTTCCAAATACTCCTTAAGAATGGATCGAAATTGCAAAAAAATTGGATGAGCGCTGGAAGTTCCCGAATTGCTGCGGCGCTTTGGACGGAAAATACGTCATGGTTCAAGCGCCTGCTAATTGTGGATACGAGTACTTCAACTATAAAAAGCACAATAGTATTGTGCTAATGGCCTTGGTGGATGCGGAATATAAGTTATTTGTTAACCCTAGAACACACACCCAGAAAATACCACGTAAACACACACCCGGGATACGTTTGTACCCGGGACCTTATTTTGCGGTTTTTTTAATGCTTATTCAACCGATTTCTATGAACAAGTATTTTGTCTTTTGTTTCATTCGAATATTCCTACTGGTTCCAGCGATATGGGCAAATAAAGTCAGGACATGCAACAGTGGATTTTTGTTTTTGTTGTTGTCCTGATAAATGCAAAACAAAATAATATAATTTATAATAATATACTTGTAGAGTAACAACGAATACACATTTTGGTTTTTATTTCATTGAAATATTCTACCTGGTTCAAAAGATATGTGCAAAAAGGTCGCGCAAGGTATGGGTACGTAGGTAGCAAATACACTGGTATAACTGGTTTTTGTATTTTATATGCAGCTGCAAGGGTTGTTTTCACACGAGGTGTTGTTATAAATGCTGCCTGTTGATATTTTCATTATTGTTTTGGTGCTCAAAAGTGTAAGAAGTGAAAATATAAGTGAAAATAAATATAACTGAAACTATAAATAACTGGATACGAAATGACTTCAAGAAGAAACGAATATGTATGAAAGCAACAATGTAAACATATACTATTTTTTTTTATTATGCAGGCTAACTGAGGAACAGCGAGAATCATATATACAATCTTTATTTGATGAAATTTGTGACGATGACGCTCCCTATGACTTTGACTCAGAAGATGAAGAAGAAATTCAAATCAATGACATTGAAATTGCTGATGACGATGCTGAAGTTTCGCAAAGTGCCGCAGAAGTATTACCTGATTATGCGGACTATGAGGATGATGAAGAAGACGATGAAGAAGAAGAAGTAGAAGAAAATAATGAATTACCTGCTAGTGCCGAAAAATTTGTTGCACGTGATGGTACTGAGTGGATGAAAGAACCAAATGTAAGTCGTCAGGTACTCAGACAAAATATTATAAGAGAACGTTCTGGACCAGCTAGATGCACTGAAATGTTGTCAATAGAGCAGCCATTCAAATGTTTCATGAACGTTGAAATGGATGATATAATTATGCGCCACACAAATAAGTTAGCAAAAGAAACTTATAATGCTTACAACAATGCGCATCCAAACACAACTCCTAAGTCATGGACGCCTGTGTCAATAACAGAGCTGTATGCATTTTTTGGCATACTTATTATGACTGGTGCGAACCATAGCAATGGAGAACATGTTCGAGATTTATGGAGCGTCAAAAACTATCCTTTATATCGCGCCACAATGGGAGTCAACCGTTTCTGTTCGATATTGCGGTTCCTAAGATTTGACGATAAAAACACTCGTGCAACACGCTTACTAACTGATAAAGCAGCACCGATCAGTGAGTTGTGGACGATGATGAACAATAATCTTGCTGCACATTACAAGCCCAGCTCATGCTTGACGATTGATGAACAATTATTTCCTTACCGTGGACGCACACGGTTTACGCAGTACATACCGTCAAAACCTGCTAAATATGGTATCAAGGTTTGGTGGATTTGCGATGCCACAAATGCATATCCACTGCATGGACAAATATATACTGGCCAAGCAGAAACTGGTAGGGAAACGAACCAAGGCGAACGAGTGGTGAAGGATTTGTCTGCCAAATACCAATGAAGTGGCCGAAACATTACAATGGACAATTTGTTTACGACCTTGCCAGTTGCAGAACTGCTTCTCACCTGGAAACTCACGAGCGTTGGAACTTTGCGCAAAAACAAATCATATATTCCTCAAGAAATGAAGCAGAACAAAAACAGGACAATTGGTTCAACGACATTTGGCTTCAAAAATAATGTGACAATGTGCTCTTATGTTCCCAAAAAAAATAAAGCAGTAATTTTGCTTTCGACCATGCATAATGATGCTGAAATAGCTGACAGTGGGAAACCTGAAATAATTGAATATTATAATCGTACCAAAGGTGGTGTTGATCGAATGGACCAAATGTTTGCGGAATATCCAACACAAAGACAAACAAAACGATGGCCACTAGCGATGTTCTTCAACATGTTGGACATTACAGCTCTTGCAGCCTACATTGTCTACGATTTGAATAACCCTATGTTGCCTTGGAGAACAAACAACAAGCGTAAGCAGATCCTGCGCAGCTTGGCTGAAGCATTGTGTATGCCCATTATTGAAGCCAGAGCCATAAATCGTCAAGTGACGCGAAATTTTTCGACTAAAATTGCTATTGAAGCATATTTCAACCGACCGGTGGAATCAATGGTGTCAACAGCAGCATCAACATCTGCCGCAGCGCGCACGCCAAAACCTGTGTCCGGATCTTGCTATTTATGTTACGCACAAGAGGAAAAACGCCGTAGAAAAACCAGAAAGCTGTGCGACAAATGTAAGAAGCCAATGTGTCTTGAACATTCGGTCACATCAACAAATTGCTCTATTTGCCATGATTTTCCTTAGATATAAGATGCATTTTTATAATTTTTATAATAAAAGTCAATAATATAATGTGTGAAATGAATATTTTTAATTTTTCAAATAAAAAAATAATATAAAAAATGTTTTTTTTTTATTATTATGAGGATTTTTACTATTGGGGTACAAACGTATCCCGGGTGTGTGTTTACGTATATAATGTGTTTGGAAGGCTGTAGCTCCTGAACCAATGGTCCGATCTGGTTCAAATTTTGAATTTGAACTCAAAACTAAATAATCTTCCTAGATCCGAAGCGGTATAGAGGTATAGCGGTTCAAAAGTTACAACACTTCAAAGTTGAAAGTGGATACATTTGTACCCGGGTGTGTGTTCTAGGGTTAAAGTTGGAGCATACGGACGCGAATCAGATGGTGGTGTTTTAGCGTGGTAAAATATTAGTTTAAATAAATAACTCTTAAACATTTCTATATTTAAAATATTATCAGATGTCCGCTCTCAACTGCCCTTGCAGAAAATACATTAAATATTCCGCCACCAAGGCCATTGCCAAACGAAGAAAATCCGACACCATTCGTCATTGTTGCCGACGACGCGTTTCCCCTAAAAACTTATTTGCTAAAACCATATTGTTATCGTTAACAAATCATGTCTCATCAAATTTTCAATTACCGACTATCACGAGCACAGAGAGTTGTCGAAAACGTTTTCGGGATATGTGCGGCTCGATTCCGAACTCTTAGGAGACCAATTGATGTAAGACCTGAAAACGCAAAAATCATTGTCCTTGCCATATGTGCACTGCACAATTTTTTAATTACGCGCAAGTCAGTTTACATACGCAGCTCAGACGTCGATAATGACAGAAATGGTATTTTGGTACCAGGAAATTGGCAGTTGGAACTTGGAAGAAATGGGGGACTCGCCTCAATCCAACCAAGTGGTGCCAACGGTCGGCCCACAGACAATGCTTTGGAAGTACGTGAAAAATATATGAATTATTTTATTACCCCACACGGGGAAGTTCCTTGGCAGTACGATAGGACAATTCTTCATGCCACATTTTAAATTAAATTCTTTATTTCAAATATATTTATCTGTTTTCGCTCATTGCACGGTTAGAAATTTCAGGCACAATTTCAAACTTTTTAAGTTTTCAATTCAAAATATTTTTTCATTGCGTTTCTGTCATTGCAATTAATTCGCTCCCTTTGGGTAAAGTATTAAAATGTACTAAAAGGTTTTAAAAACTTTGTTTTACTATCTACATGATAACTAATTGTTTAAAATTTAATTTGAAATTTCTAACAATGTATTTATATCGTACCATCAATAATTTTATATTATTTATAAAAACTCTTGAGTTTACATGCAAGTACATTAGGCTGGTCCAAAACAAGAAAAGTCGGAATTTTAATGCACTCAGCCCCTAGGATTGTTCTATATCGAAAAAAGTATACCCCTATTTTTTATTTTGAAATCAAAAAATATTAAGAGGTCGCTCAAAGTTTCCCATATATTTTATATGAAAAAAGCAACTCCGTAGAAATGGTATAGAATTCCCGAAAAACATAATTTTTCCATCGTAAAACTCTGGTTCTCTTCAGAAGACTTTCAATAATAATACCCAATTGTTTACTTACCCATTTTTTAATACTAACGATTTTTTATTGGCCCAACCATTGCATTTTTCTGGGTTTTTTGCGGACCTATAAATGATAGATACTATGGAAAAATGGTTAAATAAACAATTGGATATTATTATTGAAAGTCTTCTGAAGAAAACTAGAGTTTTCCAATCGAAAAATATTGATTTTCAGGAATTCTATACCAATTCTACGAAAAGTTGTTTTTTCCCATATAAAATACATGAAAAACTATCTCTAAATATTTTTTGATTTCAAAATAAAAAAATAGGGGTATACTTTTTTCGATATAGAACAATCCTAGTGGCTGAGTGCATTAAAAGCATTTTTGGATTCCCCAGAATGTACAGCCTACTACAAATGATCGCACCTGAATATTTTTACCGATTTTGGCTATATTTTTTTCTTGAATGTTTATTATATTTTTTGTAAAAGTATAGCTCATCATCTAACAAAATCCAATAAATCCAAATTTCAAACTGTACACAAAAATTACAAAAATTTCACAAACTTGTCATCACAATTCCAATGTTTTTATAACAGCTGGTTTCACCAGATGCATTTAACTGGAAATTAACTTTAATTTAATTTTTTATTTAATTATTCTTATTATTTATTTAATTTAAACTTAAATTTTTTTTATTATTTAATTATTATTTTTATTATTTATCTAATTTAAACTTTAAGCAACTAGATTTAAACTTTGGGCAAAGAATATTAATCTTAAGGCAAATAAAATTTAACTCTATTGTAGTACTGAACAGTGTTTGAAAAACTGAAAAATACACTAAATAAAGCAATTACTAGTTTTTCAAACACTGTTTAATACTGCAGTAGAATTTAATTTTATTTTCCTAAAGATTAATTTTATTTGCCCAAAGTTTAAATCTAGTTGCTGAAAGTTAAAATCCGTTTACTTAATGTGACAATGCACAGTGGCCAATTTTTCGAAAAAGCTGGCCAAAAGTCGAAGCGTGGTACAATTGTAATCAAACCTTGTGTATTCGTCTTTATTTTGGTTGCTGGTTTTAAATTTCACCACATAATTTCGAAATTATAAATCGCTGCTGTGTACGCTTAAAATAATCAGATTTTTAGCAAAACTAAGGTAGTTAAGTAAAAAAGGTCATTTTATATAATGCGATGTAGCGGTTAGCAATATACGCTATCATTCCGCAGGGCCTGGGTTCAAGCCCAGTTTCCGACCAACATCAAAAAATAAGAAACAAACAAGTTTTTTGTAATAAAGTCGCCTTTTGGCAAGCAATGGCAAACCCCCGAGTGTATTCAGCCATGAAGAACAGCTTCTCATAAAAATAAAATCCCCGTTCGGATTCGGCGTATAACTTTTGGTCCCTCCTCTTTGTGCGCCAACATCAAGGCGCACGCCACAAATCGGAAGAGAAGCTCGGACAAACACTAACGAGGTCTAAATGTTTGTTTCTAAAAACCTTGATGTTCAAATTTACACGGGAACTGCGGGATTTTGAATGAATCAATAAACAAAACATATATATTAGTTGGTACAGGAATATATTTTTAAAACAACAATTTTATACACCGTCAGACTCGCAGTCATCTGAAGTATCCAAGCTCGTATCTATATTTACTGATGGCAATTCCGCATCCGCATTTACAACAGTTGATAATAATTTAATGGCATCTGACTCTAATATAGTAGTACTTTCTGACATGATTTAAATTCTAAAAACATCCAATCTTTAAAACATCAAAATCTTGACATAAATATTTTTTTACATAATTTAAATCTTTTAAACATAAAAAAATTAAGAATAGCGTATAAAAACTGATACCCAAACTACAGTGGCGGCTGTGGCAGGTGGTTTTAACCAAGGTGGATGGGAAAAACTTCAATATATATGAAAAAGAAAATTAGACCGCCCATCTCGACCACTCTCGTAACTATTTTCCTAATCCATCATAATGAGTAAACAAAAAAAAATCAATCCGTGAATTTCTATGTCTTATGTCAGTTTTTAGATGGCGTGACTATGAAAAAACATGTTTTACATACTCTAGATTACAATGTCCATGAGCGGATGCTTGAAAACTGTTATTTTTTTAAAGATAATACCACGATTTTAACAACGACGAAAACTCTAATTTACGAAAAGTTTAGAGCGAATTGCTAGCAACAGTCACTTCGATCTCCTGTAACACTAAATGCCTTAAGAGAATCGACTTGTTGTCTCATAACGATACGCAGTAGAGCCCTCCTAACAATATAAGATGGTTATGCATACGAATGCACCAATTTTTTTTGGACTTTTGGCCAGGATTTTCCAAAAACTGGCCACTGTGCAATGCTATAATTACAATTTCTTTGGTATGCTATACTTTTATCAAAAATTAATAATATTAATTTGTTTGAAACCATATATTTACATAATGATAGTGGCGTCGAATTTGCCCATATCTATGTATATTAGACTGCATCACCAAAAAAAGTTGCGGTTTTTCCACCGGGATTACAAAATTTATTATATTTTAAGACGTCCACCAAAATATTTCGGAAAAATATTAAGATTTTAGTGAGCTGGACCGATTTGAAAACACCTCCAAAAATGGAGTTTTTTTATGAATAAAAATAGTTTCTTAAAGAACTTTTTGAAAATTTTTTAAGCTTAAACCGTTTTGACATTTGAGGGGATTTTTGCAAAAAAAAAAATCTTAAGAAACTATTTTTATTCATATAAAATTCCATTTTTAGAGGTATTTTCAAATCGGTCCAGCTCACTTAAATCTTAATATTTTTCCGACATATTTTGGTGGACGTCTTAAAATATAATGGATTTTATTATTCCAATGGAAAAATAGCACCGATTTTTTTTTTTGTATGCACATTTGGGAATTTGGATT
This sequence comes from Rhagoletis pomonella, assembly GCF_013731165.1. Classification (NCBI taxonomy): domain Eukaryota; kingdom Metazoa; phylum Arthropoda; class Insecta; order Diptera; family Tephritidae; genus Rhagoletis; species Rhagoletis pomonella. Next base: position 74,758,992 of record NW_023458555.1, on the reverse strand, counting down.
TTTTATTAAAACTAACATACATAGTTTTCAAAGCTGTAATAAAAAAAAACTGAAATACAATAAAAATGAACGGATTTTATTTAAACGGTTTAGTATTCACATTTATTTTTTTTTGCTGTTGGAAAGGTTTGTACCAGAGAGATGCATGGATACACTCAAATTACATTTTAAGTCTCGCTTTCTTTTCACATCTGCACACACTCGCACTCATTTATTTCCAAACATAACGTGCGATAGCATTGAAAAAACATTGTCGGTTGAGTGAATAATTCACACTATCAAGTGCTCGATTCAAATAACAAGTGCTTGATTTGAAAAACAAGTGCATGGCATAACTGCTGTAATAAAAGTATCAAAGAAAAAACATTTGTAAATACATTTTTTTTTTTAATTTTATAGGTTTCCTAACTGCATATTATAATGCAAAAATATCAACTGATTAAGGGCATCATCATTTGACAAAAGGTGGCATCTCTTGTCAGAAATAACATTTCCAGCAGAAGAAAAAACTCTTTCCGACAATGCGCTAGTTAAAGGAGTGGCTATGGCCCCTATTATGAGTTGCATTCGATTTTCGACTGTGGTCGAAAGTGCTGAGCGAACGAATTTTCATTTGGTATTATGACGTTCATTCGATGAAGAATAGCGCTATTGTGAATTTCGCTCGTTTAGGTTGTTCACAATAGTATATTTTTCACCGCTGAGAAGCTTTGTTTACAAATCGAGCAAACTAAATAGTGTGCTTATACATATTTATGTAAATTTGTTCTAATTAAAATGAAGTAAAAAAGAAAGCAAGTTTATAAAAACGTGGTAAAATGAGTACAACGAGTTCTGGTTCAACGATTCGTCAGAGGATGAGAGCTTAGTAAACTGGCCAGGAGTAGCAAATGTTTAAGAGGGTTTAAGTTTATTAGTCTTTCGAATATATTTTGATATAAAATATATTTAAGAAATTTGTCTACAGATTCATTAAAAAGTTCCGACCATCTAAAGAAGCGTTTGTGAGCCAAATCTATTTAAAATATTTTAAAACTATCAACAGCGCTACGATTTTGTTCTCAGAGATCGCGCCAACAGAGTATTGGGATTTTCTTTCACAAGTAAAACCAGCTTTTCGAGCTTGTGTTTAGTATTCACGATGTTAGAACTGCATGAAATTAATAAAAATTGTTTAAAATTAGTGTCTAGCCGCCAAAATGTAAGAAAACATATACAAAATCATACATTTTTCACAATTTTCTAACACTTCGCTACACCATGGAAAGCAAAATTCTGTTCGACAGAAAATTCGATACTCAACGAAAATTTCGACACGCTTGCATAGCTCATAATACGAATTTCACTTTCGATCTTCGATAGCCAGCGAAGATCGAAAATCGAATGCAGCTCATAATAAGGGCCTATTACTCTACGACTGAGTTTATGCAGCAGCGGCATTTCGCATTTGTGTACCTCCCACGAATTAATTATATCGAAGTCCGTATGAAAATATACCTCAATATTTTCATATCGCCGCAGCTCTGCAGTAGCTTTATCAGTTCTGCTCACAAAGGTAGGTTGTTTAAGAAGACCTGAAAACAGCTCAAAGTTGTCTGAAGGTAACAAAGGTGTATCCGCAATTAGTGGTTCCATTGTACTGTCAGAATTCTCAGTTAACGTTCTCATAATTGGTAAACATTTCTCTTTTGTGTACCTTTGCTCAGATTCGGTAAAGTTCTTGAGCTCTTTTGCTGGCGGGTATAAAAAAAGCACAATTTTGTGCAAATCTGTTAGTTTTCAACAGCAACTATTTTTAAATAATAAAGCAACTTATTTTTATAAAGCCGATGTCTTCTGAGGTAACATTGCATTTCTTTTGTAGACTAATTATATAAATGTACGTCAGGTTCATAACTAAATAATTTAGTAAAACTAATATATTTAAAAAAATACTTCATCAATATCCATTTTTTTCAAAATTGTCGTATTCTCTACTAATTGTTTGAAGTCAATGGGTGGCATTCGATTGCTCGACTTGCTTTTCATAACAGCATTTTTCACTCGCTTGACTCGATTTGGAAAGAGGCATTGATATACCATATTTGAAATCAAATGAGTACACTGCAGCTAAACACTGATTTCAAAACTAACTATGAATCTCACTGTTTGTACGGTGTTTCTCACTAACCTTGTAGAGTTTACAGCAATGAGTTCATACTGTTTAGATGGAAGTGAGTAAACTCATGCTGTTGTCTGGTGTGTACATATTTTGCATTTGACATTTCATATACATACACACAGTCATGTGAAAAACAATAGCTTCCGGGCAGTTTTTTGTATTTTTCTTTTGTTTGTTTCTTGTTTATTATTTTTTTTTTTTAAATGCAGCTAATTATCTAACAAAACCATAAGTCCAAATTTCAAACTTTGTAGAAAAATTATAAAAATTCAACAAATTTTTGCAACAAAAACTAAACTTTGTATTAGAAACTTTTAGAAAAATTCTAAGTATGCAGCTTTATAGGCCATTAAATTCTAGCTTAATAAAGTGCAAGTTTCACGCGTCTAGAACTCGCGTTGATACCCTCAAACTCACTTCAAATCTGCATTTTATTGAGCAAAAATTTAATGGGGTATAAAACTGCATACTTAGAATTTTTCTAGAAATTCTTAATAAAAAGTTGGTTTTTGTTGTAAACATTTGTTGAATTTTTCAAATTTTTCTACAAAGTTTAAAATTAGGACTTATGGTTTTTGTTAGATAATTAGCTGTACTTATAAAAAATAATAAGCATGAAACAAACAAAAGAAAAATAGTAGAAACTAGTAAAAATGTCGTGTACCTATTATTTTTCACTCAATTTACTCAACAAAACTCTCAAATATCAAAAATGGAGTTATCATTTGTATACATACTATGTATGTATGTACCTAGCAGCACCCATACATATGTACATATACACACACATATCGTGATCAGTACCATCACATAAGTTCAAGTGCTTTGGTACTTACAAATATGCCTTTGCTTCTTACAAAATAAGTAACGTCAGTACTAAAATACTCCCACTTCGGATTATAAACGTATAACTACGGTGATTACAATTACTTTTAAAATACTGCATATTATATCACAAAATTTGTCGTTTGCATTTTTAAAAATAATTGCAAGTAATCTTTTTGTAGTTTAAGTAAAAATTGTAAGTACCAATACATCAGTATGGCTGTATTCTTAAACGCATCAATGCAAAGCATCAGTCTTTTTTATTTCCATACCAGTATCCAAATTGCTTAACTTTATTTAAAATTGGTGTTTCTTTTTTTTACTTTTGCAATGATTTAGAAATGCAAGATAATGATGCTTTGTATTAATGTATTTAAGAAGACAGCCGTAATGATGTACTTTTACTTGCACACAATATTGAAACGAAATATTTTTAAAAACACAAACGACAAAAAAAGGAAATATAAGGACCGTAAATATACTTTCAAAATCCGAAGTGCGAGTGTTTTATTTCCTACTCCTTGCACATATTTTGGAAGTACATATGTTTGTCTGTAAATACATATGTACATATGAACATAAATATGCATTATAAGATTATAAATCACATTACAAATATGGCTTTGCTTCTTACAAAATATGTAACGTCAGTACTAAAATACTCCCACTTCGGATTATAAAGGTATAACTACGGTGATTACAATTACTTTTGAAATACTGCATATTATATCACAAAATTTGTCGGTTGAATTGCAAGTAATCTTTTTGTAGTTTAAGTAAAAATTTTAAGTACCAATACATCAGTATGGCTGTATTCTTAAACGCATCAAACTTACTTGAAAAAATAATATTATCAAAATGAAATTACGAGTATGAAGTTCGTAGTGAATGGAAAAATAAAAAAATATCGAAAGAAAGTTGAATTAATAAGAACTTATACACATGCATGTGTAGCTACAGCATTATAAGAATTGTATTTCTGCTTCTGTTTCCTTCTCTTGGAATCTGAGTACAAGTTTATATATTTCTGTTTTAAATTCGACAGCTAATGCAGGGAACTTTGTGAGCCACTCGCGTCCATTTGCTGTAACGAAACTGCCTATGTCATCCCAAATATCCGACTTGGAAGCTTCCTCCGTGGTCTCCAAAGCGCGTTCTACTACTTTAATATACGACGAATCGTCATTACGGCGTCGTTTCGCGACAATAGTTGGTGTCTGAGTGTTCTCATTTTCATCAATGGTATCCAAAGTACCCAAGTCATACAAGGAAACGAAATTAGTAATACAATAGAACAAAATATGTGTACTGTAAATGATGCATACATACTTCTGATAAATTTGAAATTGTTGGTGCCTCCAATCGCAAAGTCGGTTCTAGAAACTTTAACAAATGGAAGATTTGTGGTGGTTGCTTGGTAGAAGCTCCTTGTCCACTCTTTGTTGAATTCATTTTGTTTAAAGTTGTCTGTAATAAACATAGATAGCAGGTATGCTTTTAAACAATGAAATATAAAATGTCTCGGACCGTGGATACATACCCGGAAGGAGCAACGCAAACTGTTCCACTTGTTTTTTATTTCGGACGGTACCATCTTCATTTCGCCAGCTATCTCCTTCCAGAGCGCCTCCCGTAAATTTCGATCCTTATAAGTTGTAGTAAGAATATTCCAGGTTCCTTCTCTTAGCTGTACGTGCTCGTTCAATTTCTCCGTCTCGCGCTTGTCCATTTTTCTTCGAGTTTCCGGATTCTCTTGCTGGTCTGCTATCATGGGATGCAGATGCGATGATTTCGTAGCTTTCTTCCTTTACTGGTAATTACAGTATTGCAATTCAAACAGAAAATATAGTTTTTATTAAAAGAACAAACTCTTACCAATGTATTGCAAAAATAGCACAATTAGTATCTCACTGCTGCTTTGTATGTTTATTCTTAAAAAATGCGGGAAAATGTCAACAGGTTGTCAATTTGATTTGTGATGCCATTTGACAATATTTTGATTGACAAGCACAGACTGTGGTGTTTCCACTGAGTTCCCTGTTTCTGTTATTAAAACTTTTGTCATAGATTGACAAAAGATGGCAATGGCACCAAATGGCAAGCGTTTCCATTAATTTGACAAAATGTGCCATTGAATTTGACATAGCGAAAACCGGCCATTATGCTAATTTCCTGAAAATTGACATAGCCACATATGTTATCAGTACCGTACTTATGGCGAAAAGTGGTAAATATTGGAAAAGGGGGCGTGGCACCACCTATACAAACTAAAATTCTGATATCGCCTTTCACTGGAACCACTTATGCTAACGACCTAAAATAATATATGCTATCAAAACCGTACTTACGGCGAAAAGTGGTAGATTTTGGAAGAGGGCATGACACCTCCCATACAAACTGAAACCTCATAGCGCTTATCCCTAAAACTGCTAATGCTAACGTCCTGAAATTTGACACAGGAACATATGTTATCTATACTGTACTTCCGCGAAAAGTTGTAGATTTTGTAAAAGGGGGCGTGGTATATAAACTGAAATTCTCATATAATTTTTCTTTGGAACCGCTTATGCTAACGCCCTGAAATTTGACACAGCTATTAACGCTATCAATAACGTGCTTATGACGACAAGTGGTAGGTATTGAAAACCTCCCATACAAAGTGAACTTCTTATTTCGCTAAATCTGTGTAACCGCGTATGCTATCGTTCTGAAATTTGACACAGCTGCATATGTTATGATTACCGAACTTATGGCGAAAAGTTATGCGTATTCGAAAGGAGGATGAGGCACCTCGCATACAAAATGTAATTTCCTCGCTTATATCTGGAACCACTTATTCAATTTCTAAGTTCCGAACCCGCCCACCCCGAAGTTTTTCATAATTGTACCGCGGGCTCGTGGGCCCCGAAATTTATCTCTAAAAAAATCACATGTCTTTTAAATTAATTTTAAATAAAAAAAAAAACATGTATAAAAAACGAGCATCCTCTGATTATCTCAATAAAACATAAGAAGTGCCAATTTTATACAACTTTTTCAAGGAAGATTTTCTCAATTTGCAGAGGTTGAGGTTTTATCGGGAGTATCGGGAAAAGATTTTGGTCCCGTTACGTCCGTAAAATTTTTACAGACCATCCCGATACCGCCCATCCCGGCCATTTTGAAATCGGTACCGTGGGTCCCGCGGGTCCCGATATCCCGCGCCCACCTCTAATTGAGATCTATCCTTAAAATTTATGGTCAGATTTGCTGCATCTTTAGAACACATAATAACAATATAAAATTTGGTGCAACGGTAGCCCAATCGTGTGATGCAAAAATATTGGGCTTTAGGCTCAATCTTGACAAAACCCCGTGTAAAATTGCCGTTAGAGAAGGAAATATTATATTTTGTTTTACAGCTTCGAGTTACTTAACCTCCACCGATTCTTATAAAAAGAAAGAGGAGTCCATGCAGACGTTGACAATTTAGATTTAACGTTCCAGACCAATATAGTCTGAATTGGTATTTGTTTAACATATTAGTCAGTGAGGAACCGTTAGGTATCTCATCAGTACGTACAATTACATATGTATGTATGCACAGTTTTTATAAATGAAAATTGGGGTTTCTTTCTCGGTATAGTTTCGAAAGCTACTAAATTGTAAATTCGCTATAAATTTTGTTGGTAGGGGTGGTAGGTGGCACCCTTTTAAAAAAATATATCCTTACTGCACATCCAGAGGCCAAACCCTTTCATTTGACACTTCATTTTTGAAAATCGGGAGAACGGTGTAAATATCATAATTTTAAACCCAATAAAAAAATATGTCCTTACTGCACATCTAGAGGCCAAGCCCTTTCATTTGACACCTCATTTTTGAAAATCGAATGAACGGTGCAAATCTTATGCAATTAACAAAATTGCCTTCACATGGAATAGTATCTCCATCCACACCAGCTTTCCGCGAATATTTGCCGCAGCATTTACATTCACCTATGAACGAGAACGACAGCAGTGAACCTTCGCGAACGCATTTTTTTTATTTTTTTTTCGTCTCTCGGGACGTTTATTTCAAGGCGAATATGGTTTACGTCTTCTCATAATAATTATATAGGCTTTTTATTTTATTTCGTCTCTTGGGACGTTTATTTCAAGACGAATATGATTTACGTCCTCTCATAATAATTATATGGGATTTTTATTTTTGTCGTCTCTCTGGACGTTTATTTCAAGACGAATATTATATACGTCTTCTCATAATAATTATATGGGCTTTTTATTTTTTTCGTCTCTCGGGACGTTTATTTTAAGACGAATATGATCTACGCCTTCTCATAATAATTATTTGGGCTTTTTATTTATTTCGTCTCTGGGGACGTTTATTTCAAGACGAATATGATTTACGTCCCACGTTTTTCTTAATGTAATTGGTACACTTACAGCCGATTTCACGAAATTTTTTAATTGCTGTTTAATTTCAATTTAAATTTTTATTAAATTTTGCATTTAAGTTTTACTCCTTTCACCAATACACACGTGGCCTTATTAAATTTTTCTGGCATAAATGAACTAATGCAGCTTCGAAGTTGAAATTTGGCGAAGTAAATCGCCACGTAAATGCCGTGATGAGATGACCAAATTTTGGACCATCGGGTTACACCCACCTTCACCGCCCATACAAGAAGTGAGTAAATCGTATACGTATTTATATAAATTAAGGTTGCAAAAGTGGTGTAACACATTTACTCAAAAACCTCTGGACCGATTTTGACGAAATTTTCACATAAGACATATATATTTGGAGAAGGTGTAAATTATGTTAGTTTGCTATCCGGTAAATACCTATTAAAAAATTAATTCAATTAAGTTAAATTAATTACTTCAATATCGAAATGGTGTGGAAAAGGATTTATTTCTAAGCAACATGTGGGAGGGTTGCCATCTGTTTTAAAAATTCAATTAAACATGAACATGGGAATTAGGTAACTGGAATACGTACCACAATATGGGTGTCAGGCGAGGTTGGTTGTAGTCTAAAAATGTGTACACGAAAGCGTCAGAAAAAATTGGTTTAAGAAAGTTTACCTTTTAAAATTTGTTGATGAGGGTTGCCAACTATTTAATTATTTAATAACTTTAATGAGTTACCACAATATGGATATCAATCGAAAGAGTTTTGAAATGCTTCATTTCTAAACTACAGGTAGGAGGGTCGCCATCTGTTTAAAGAGTCAAACTGAGCTTGAATTAAGGGAATTAGGTAATTTAGATATGTATCACAATCGGCATCAGACGAAAGAGCGGGAAGCTTTTAGTTTGAAAATAATATTTTGACGTGGGTTGCCAACTATTTGAAAATTCTAATTTAATTTAAATAATCATAAATTATAAGATATATTAAAATATGGATGACAAACGTAAGGGTGCAATGAAACCTTTAGTTCGAAGATTTAAACTTTGCCTTTCCCCGTCTCCAGTGGCAAGTACATATTTCCAAACTCGATTAAGAAATTTCACATCAATTATTTGAATTTCACTTTTTAAACAGGTGGCAACCGTATTATATATAGTTAAAAAATAAAATAATTTTACAATAATAATTAAAATAATTGGATTGACACCCATATGCTATAACCCATATAACTTTTTAAATAACTTTAATATTTTGAATTTAATTTCTACTACATTGCAACCCTTTTCTGAAAACTAAATCCTATTGCACTTCTACATACCAATCTCTTCAATTCTCCGTGCAGATCTGGTGACGGTGGGTTAAATATTTTACGTAAACATCTCCGAACTCGATTATTTGCATTTGATTTTCTAACATCTGGCAACCCTTTCCAAAGAACCAAAAATGCGTAAAAGCAAGTCCTTTAATATATATCGTCGTTTAAAGTACAAACCCGCGTATCGTCATTCTGCAAAACCGCGTAACTGACATTGGCTGCCAAAAATTGGATTTGCTCACACAAGCTCTTGGCTCAATCCTTATCCATTCGTCCGGAAATATATTAGCCAGAAATGCGATTGCTTTATTAAAAACGAGAACCATTTTTAAATATGAGTGTTTCTACGCTCTAGAAAATAATTTCTACAACTTCACATACGCGGTTTTGCATTTTGCTGATACGCGGTTTTGCATTTTGTTGATACGCGGTTTTGCACTTTAAACGACGATATATTTATAAATAAATATATTTAACGCTTTAAGGGCCGTTAACGTATCTGTGTTGAGCTATAGTTTATTTATGTATTTCATTCATTAGTTAAACTTAACTACAGAAAATTCCATAAAATTACTTCAAAATAGATAAGTTAACGGCCCTAAATCTCCGAACTCGATAAATAAGTTTTAATTCAATAAAAGTCCCATATGATTATTATGAGAAGACGTAAATCATATTCGTCTTGAAATAAACTTCCCCAGAGACGAAAAATAAATAAAAAGCCCATAAAATTATTATCAGAAGACGTAAATCATATTCGTCTTGAAATAAACGTCCCGAGAGACGAAAAAAAATAAAAAGCCCATATAATTATTACGAGAAGACGAAAATAATGTTCGTCTTGAAATAATCGTCCCGAGACGAAAAAAATTAAAATCCCATATAATTATAATGAGAGGACGTAAATAATATTCGTCTTGAAATAAACGTCCGGAGAGACGAAAAAAATAAAAGGCCCATATAATTATTATGAGAAGACGTTAATCATATTCGTCTTGAAACAAACGTCCCGAGAGACGAAAAAAAAATAAAAAGCCCATAATAATTATTATGAGAAGACGTAAATAATGTTCGTCTTGAAATAATCGTCCCGCGAGACGAAAACAACTTTTCCATTGTGCAGTAATAATTATAGAGCAATATTTAATTTTATTTCTTATAATCGTTATAGTCTCTGGCAGCTACATATATGAACGCACGCTGTTTGGTCCACCAATATATACGCGTACGAACAATAGTCGAAATTTTCTCTACCTAAAGCTGAAATTACTCAAGAACGTAAACCTACCGGTACGTAATCCCGAGTCAGCTGACACGATCTGTCTTACCAGAGCGCCATGTAAATGAAATCTCAACACCGCAGAATTTTTCTGTAGTTGTAGCCCGTAGCGCAGAAATCTGCGGAATTTAGATTTTTCCGTGTCAGCTGATTTCTTCCTTCTATAGATGGTTGCCACTTCGTCAGTTTCGCAAATGGTAAAAAAGGTATAATTTCCTATTCAAAATACGTTTAAAATATTTGAAATTTACTATTGAATAAAGTTTTTTGTTGAAAACTAATTAGTTTATATTTAGCTACGATCTATTATAGCACGAAAAATTGTAGTTGAAAAGGTAAGTTTATGAAAAGGCATTGATGAGTGGCAACACTGTAGTAAGCAACACTGAGGGCTCCAGTAATCGACAAAATTCTGCGTATACAGACTGCGTTTAAGTATACGTTCTGCGTTCTTGACTAATTTCAGCTTAACATTCGCGAACGCGAACCATCTGGACTGGTTTTATGCTTCTCGTTCGCGAAGGAGAATCAACACAGAATATTTTATCAGTGTTGCCAGCTTTTGATTTTCAAAAAGCACCAAAAACTTGGAAAAAAGCGTTTTACCACACTAAAAGCACCAAATGGTTTCAAATCAATTGATGCTTTTTTCATAACAGTTTGTATGTATTTAACAAAAACAAAAAATTAACAATATTTACAAGAATGCATACATAAATCAATAAACTAAACTTTTTCGATCATAACGATTGAAAAGCCACATGCTATAATGACGCATGGTTACGACGTAATACCGAAGTATTGCACATTAAAACTGATATATCTCAAGAAAGAAAAATCGAATCCCAACAAACGAAAATCATGCCCTAAGTAGAAATGAGGAAAAAAAAATTTTGTTTTCATTATATCGTCGGTCCCTACGAAGAGTAGCACATTTCACTATTCGCGTGGAAGACTAGCACATTTCACTATTAGCGTGGAAGACTAGCACATTTCATTATTCGCGTCGAAAAGTAGCACATTTCAGATTTTTGCGTGGAAGAGTAGCACATTTCGTTATTTGCGTGGAAGACTAGCACATTTCAGATTTTTGCGTGGAAGAGTAGCACATTTCGTTATTTGCCTGGAAGACTAGCACATTTCAGATTTTTGTGTGGAAGAGGGATACGCAAGGCAGTTCATATAAGGTTGTAGCAGCCGTTAAAAAAAAAAAGTTACATAAATATGTATGTTTATACTATAATTATTTTTCTTCGGTCATGCTGAAAGTTTAGTGTTGTATATGGAGCCTTTTGGCCGGTTATTACAAGTAAAATAAACGTTTATTTTTCCTCCTACACCTTTCGACATTCGCGTCTTTCTCAGGGAATCTTTATTTATAAATAAATACGAAAAAACATATACATACAGTATCATATCAAGAGGACCCCGTTTCAAAGTGATATTATTTATGTTATGTTTATTTATTTACTTAAAAAACCTTCAATTAAAATAAAGTTAATTCTCTTAAAAAAATCCATATTGGCCCAAGTTTAAAGCCCAGGAGAATACTAAAAAAACTCAACAAATTTTCAACAACGCAAACGCAAATGAAATATTTTCCTTCGAAGAACTGTCCAAATATTTACATTGGCAAAAAATTAAGATATCACATGTACGGAAAATTACAATAAAAAATAGCAAAAATCAAGTAGACATGGCAGTAAAATACGACTTTATGCAAAGCGAGAAGAAGTTGAACCTAAGAAAAAAAATGTTCAATGGTCAACCATGAAACACTGTGAATTGCCTAAAGCTTACAAGGGAAAAATACCTTTAAAAAAAAGAAAAGTGGATGATATTCAACAAATGATTAGTAAACGGTATATACCGTCTGAATTTCATGATTTTCATAATACAATTAAAGAAATATAGAATAAACGTTTGAATTTTCAATATATATTATGCTTTTATGATTTACTTTAAACCGGAGACGTGCAGTTTTCGCGGCTTAACAATCTGAAATATGCTACTCTTCCAAGCGAAAATCTGAAATGTGCTAGTCTTCCACGCAAAAATCTGAAATGTGCTAGTCTTCCACGCAAATAACGAAATGTGCTAGTCTTCCACGCAAAAATCTGAAATGTACTAGTCTTCCACGCAAATAACGAAATGTGCTAGTCTTCCACGCAAAAATCTGAAATGTGCTAGTCTTCCACGCGATTAGTGAAATGTGCTAGTCTTCCACGCGAGAATCTGAAATGTGCTACTTTTCGACGCGAATAATGAAATGTGCTAGTCTTCGACGCGAATAGTGAAACGTGCTAGTCTTCCACGGTAATTTGAGATGTGCTACTCTTCGTTGGGAGCGACGATATAACCTCAAATATCGCCAAAAACCGTGATTTTGGCACTTTGAGGTTAGGATATCTCAAAATTCGAATGCTAGAGCAACTGTGCGGCACCAAGAAACCATGTGTTTTACTCAGGTGGTACAAAAATAAAAATTTTTATAAATAATTAGAAAAGAAAAAAAGAAATACTTTACTACTCGCATATCTACTAGCATTTTCAACGCGAATATAATTGAACAACGTGAATTTGCAAGTTCAGCTTTTTATCAATCATGGTTGTATTTAAGTGCATTTAAATTTGTAGATTTTTGTAAATTCAGTGCGGCCACAGCTTTAAATATTTGAAAATTATTTCAGGTTTTAAATATATGAGAGTAATTTTAGTTCAGAAAAAAAGCACTAAAAAAGGAACTAGGCACTAAATGATTTTTTTTGGCGTTTTAATTTTCAAAAAGCACTAAATCTAGTGCTTAAAGCACCAAGTTGGCAACTATGTATTTTATACCTTCACCTTCGCGTTCGCGTACGAAGGTGAGTGAATATTACCGAACCCTGGCTTTTACCTTATCTGCCATTTTGTGTATGCCATGTTTGTCGATGACGTGGCCGCAATAAGATATGCGCATTAAGGCTGGGTGACTTTGTAGTCACCGCATAACCGTACAGCACCATTACTTTTCGTACCACTACGACTCGGAAATTTTTTTATGGAAAACCTCCGCCAGCAATTTACTTTCTTCCGCTGAAGTTATTCGCTTAACTTTGGTGTCGCGCCGTTATAGCAACTTTTTCAAACTGGTGTCCACCTCAAATTCCATCGAAACATTATTACATCGCATTATTTTTGCACGAGTGGTATCGGTACTTCCATTAATTTGGAAAATCAACTGTTTGTGTATTATTTTCCATACCTGCTGAAATTTGATGCAACTGCCTCTTGTCTTTAAGGCATACTTTTCGGAAGTACCCTTTTATTTTACAAAAGTTACATATAGTCTTTTTATGGTGAGAGGTAACAAGATCAACGGAAATTAAGTCAATTGACATTATTACCTTTTCAAAAGCGAAATAAGGTAAAAAAAATTTGAAAATAAAGTCATTGACGCTATTTCCTCATTCAAATGGAAATAGCGTCAACAATATTTAAAGTACATATGTCGATGCATAGAAAAAAATGTTGTTCTTACAATAAACATTGCCCCGTAAGTGTTGTTTATTAATAAATGACAAAGGATATTGCCAAATCCTCAGTGTGGTGTTATTAATCCACACACAATCATGAACTACCACCAATTGATCTTATTAAAAAATTTAAAATTACGAATAAAGTAAAAACAAGATGCGAAAAACCAAACGCAGCTGGAATAAGAGAAATATTTGAAGAAAGGGTGTAAAAATGATCCAGAACTTGCAAAACATGTTTCGTTTCCACAAAAATTAAGCGAACACTATTAAATAGAAGAAACAGTCCATGTCCAAAAACCCCGGGGGAACACTGAAAGAATTCTGTGTTTTATATTAGCATATTTTGAACGAATTTGGAATGTCTAAGGTGGAAAAGAAACCAACCTTTCTATAAGGAAACAATTATAGAAAAGGAATTTTCTTACACTGTATTCATGTCTCCGCTAGCAATTTGTGACGACATCATTTAAAAGCAGCTAAGGAGAACGACGACACTATTTATTAGATGGCACAATCAAGCCAATGAGCGAAAATGCGGGTATAAACAATGAATGATTATTTAATATCGGAACCGAGATCATGTAAGTTATTTGATTGGTTTTTACACACTTTTGAAACACAAATTATATGCTTTTTTACTGCAGACAAGTTGTTGCCAAAACACACAAAAAAAACATGGCTTATCCGAACACTGTGCGCGGGACGAATATTTTAAGATGGAAATTATTTTCGTCTGCTCATAATAATTAATGGGGTAGTCCACCGTAACGGGTGGGACAATTGTACAGAAAAAATTGTACTTTCTTGTTTTAAATTTAAGTATAAAAAACTTAACAATTCTGTAATTTGATAGTACACCTAATTCTCTATTATATGAGATTTTCTAAATACGAAAAATAAATCCAACTTAATTTTATATCGGAAAAAGTCTGACTTATTTTTTCTGTCACGGGTGGTACAAAAAAAGAACCTGCTGTTTGGAGCAGATATATTTTATGGAAACTTTGCGAGTTTATTTCACTTTTCTGTGTGAACTTGATGTCTTGAAAAAAAAGAACCACAAATACTAACAAAGCAAAAACTTACACAAAAATTATTGCTTTATTACAAAAAAATTTGAAATTCCTCTGTCCCGGGTGGGACAACGTTTGTTAGGGGTGGGCACGTACGAATTTTTATATGAAAAGGAGCTTTTAGTGTGGTCCATATTTGTAATGTCTGAATAAATCTCCTGCACTCAAACTTACTAAATGCACTCATTCGCTCACTGCAGCTTATATGTATGTATGTATGCACATACTATAAATATTACGGTTAGCCTAAGTATATATACTTGAGCATTGTTAAAAAAAAGCGCAATTTCTGAAAAAAAATCGCCCAAAATCGCCAATTTTTTTAAATAAAATTCATGAAATCGATCTAACAAATCTTTTATTTTAAAAATGAGATTTTGTTATAATATATATAAAAACAAATATAATACCTTTAATAATAAATAACACAAATCACTTATATAATATTGATGTACAAACAATTTTCTTTAAAAATACGCATACTTTCTAAAAAAAATTTGTTTCAACACATTTTTCAATAGGACTGCGCAATTATTAAATTTATTATAACTCATATTAATTGATTAATCGCACAATCCGCTTTTAAGAGCTCGGCGCTAAAAATTAAATAAAAACCTATAATAAGGTTAGATAAGCTATTTCCTCTGTTTCTTCAAAATCACTTACGGTGTCTGAATGATTTACATTTCTGTTGTTGTCATATACTGAGCTATTCAACCTTGATAACATACTGTTTGATATTGGAAACGTTTTGCAGCAGAAATTATTAGCCTTCATACATATAACACTTTATTCGAACTATTGAATTCAGGCTTTCCAACCTAATCCTATTTCGAAACTTAGTTTTTGTTGAATTCATTACGGAAAAAACACGCTCAACAAAGCATGTGTTGCGGTTTTCACTCCGCAAGCAATTATCCAGAATTCTTCAGAGTCAGATGAAATGGTTCTGAGAAAAGTTATTCCATGGGAAAGCTAAAAGATTGAAATATTCAGTTTCCACTGCTTTTTTTTCCTTCAAAGTCAAATAGTGAATTGGCAGGTCCCTGAAACTCGCCCTCTTGTGATTCACACACTTTTCTAGTGACAAAATCTAAGCTTTTTAAAAGTATTTAATTGACTAGGTAATCGTTTCAAAAGTTATTCGATTAGGGTAATTAAACATTTTTGAGTCTTTTAATATGCTTCTTATGTAAGTCAAGTTTATCACGCAGTTGATTAGCCTCTTCTGTAAAATTATCATGGAAAACTAAGTTTTGTATATTTTTATAATTGAAAAAAATTTATTTGAAGGGAAAAAATTGCCAAAAATCGCCAATGGCGATTTCCTAAATTTTTACGCGCAAATATCCAACAAAAATCGCACACGTTTTATCTTAGGATACTTAGTGCATTATATATGGAAGAAAATGCCTAGCACCGTCAGCAAAAAAATTATAGCATTTTCAGTTTAAATTAACCTATTTTTAAATTAAGTGAAGGTGTTCTGTTTTTATAAAAATATAGTTTATTCCTTAACAAAACCCGTGTAAATCCAAGTTTCCGAAATTGTGGAATATTTAAAAAAATTCAACAAACCTTCGTAAAAATTTCGAGGTTTTTTTTGAAAATTCTAAAAAATCAGTCGTAGTTTTTAGCCACTTGAAACTTGTACTTTATTCTACTAGAACTGCATACTCAGAATCTAATTAAAAAAATCGAAATTTTTACGAAAAATTTTTTATTTTTTTTTTTTTAATTGCAAAAATTTTTAAGGCAGTGGCACTCGATGTTACATTTGTACAGATTAGTACATTTTTATATTGGGCTATTGCTACAAAATAAAAAAAATGGGAAATTTTTTTGTATTCAAAAGATTGGTACAATACAGCGACGTTGTATTGAAAAATTTCAACAAATTAATTTTCGTGATTGAGATAAAGAAAAATATTTGGGATACGATTTAATTTTGGGAAATACCCAATCGTGTGGCACTGCCTTTAAACTTGTATTTACACGGATGTTGTTAAGGAATGAACTATAAAAAACTAACCAAAATTAAATAACAACAAAAATAATATTTTAAAACTTGTGAAAATTTGGTGCGGCACAAAAAAGTTGCGGTTTTTCCGGCGGGATTAATAAACCTAGTATATTTTAATATTTCTAGCAAAATACGTGAGCTGGACCGGTTTGAAAATACCTGTAAAAATGGAGTTTTTTTATGAATGAAAATAGTTTCTTAAAGGATTTTTTGGAAAAAATCCCCCCAGATGATAAAACAGTTTAAGATTAAAAAATCTACATAAAAATCTTAAAAAAATTTTATCCACGGAATCATAATAATGAGATTTTTTATGCTGTTTTTTAACTTTTTTCAAAGATTTGTGTAAGAAAAACTGGAATATTTGCTCCAAAACTTTACCGATATAAACTTATGAGAGATCAGTGGAGAGGTATTTGTTGACCCTTTTTATTTCTTTGCATAAAAACTCATTCACGTCACGTCACGCTCTTTATCAAATACCAACACATCTTAATTCAACATGGAATGACACGGTTTATCTTACCTTCCTCTTTGATATTTTGAATGAGCTTGTTCGCAAAGAAATTAAAAGGGTGAGAAAATACCTTACCAATGATACCTCATAAGTCTAAATTGGTAAGGTTTGGCTGAGTTATTCAAGTTTTACTTAAACCAGTCTTTGAAAAAAGCGCAAAAACAGCATCAAAAATCTCATTATTATGATTCCATAGAAAATTTTTTTTAAATATTTTTATGCAAACTTTTTAAGCTTAAATTGTTCAGTCATCTGAGGTAAATTTTCAAAATGTATTAAAAAAAAAACTTTTTATTAATAAAAACCTAAATTTTTGAGGTATTTTCAAATCGGTCCAACTCACGTAAATCTTAATACTTTTGCGAGATATATTGGTGGAAATTTTAAAACATAATAGATTTTATAATTCCAGTGGAAAAGAGTACCGTTTTACTGTATATAAGTTGACTATTGTTGGTCCACCAACTCTTAAGAGCACCTGCCTTCTTAGAATCAAACGCTAGTTTCCAGTTGACAGTAGCTTTAAACCACTACTTATTAAAGAGAGCAGTATTAACAAACAATTTAATTACTGGCAAATATTTTTCTTACTTTGGTTTTCCGATACAATAAATAAAGTTTAATAGGCAAAGAAAATGGTAGTTAAATTCAATTTCAGCTATCGTTGCGTTGGTGTACATACAAGCCGAATGTTGTATTTTAATTGTCAATTTAAGGTTGCCACACTTTCACTTCTCGTTTTAATAATAAGGCGGTGTTGCAACAACTATGATTACTGGACCGCGCTATCATAGTACCACAATGCCACTAAGTGCATTTTAAAATTTTCAGGCAATAGCCTCATGCGATAATCGATTATATTTTTTGTAGTTTGTGTGAAATATTTTATTTTTATCAGTAGTTTTCTTTTAATCAAAATGTGCTGAAATTAAAGTGAAAATAAAAAAATATTTTGCCAGAACCCCCCCCCCCCCCCCCGAAACAAAATCCTGGCTACGGCCCTGAATGGGTATATAACTCCATACCTAGAATTATTCTGAATAAAAAGCTTAAAAGTTTTGGGTGTAATTGTTAAAGTTCGATTAATTTTTATAATTTTTGTTCGGAGTTTGAAACGAGGATTTATTTGGTGCTGGTTTTGTAATGTGTTAGACTTAAATAAAGAAACATAAACACTTAATAAACAAAAGAAAAAACCCAATCTGGTAAAAATGTCAGTTAACCCTCATCGCTTCTTTGTGTACAACCATATCGTCACCTGAGTGGAAGATCGACTTATATCGAAAATCACGTTGATTTTTGGCAGTTTCACGTAGATCCTGCCATTACAAAGTATGTTCGACAATTACTTTTTGTATGGAGAAAATGAGCAAAACCTTCAACTAAAAAAATTTCCAAAAATCAACACGATTTCCTAGCAACTTTGTTATACCAAAATTCAATTTGCTACATAACTACACACTTGGAATTTTTCTTTAAAATCTGATAATATGTGTCAGATCTGTTTGTTTACGAGCGTTTACACAGGCACCCTGAAATTGTGCATATGGAAACTGTGCATACGAAATAATGCCTATGAAAAAGCCGAAATAATGCATATATGCACAATTTCGGTCGAAAACCGCAATAATGCATAATAGAAAAACCGAAATTATGCATATGCACTCTTTCGTTTGAAAACCGAAATAATGCATATGAAAAAAAACCGAAATAATGCATATATGCACAGTTTCGGTTGAAAACTGAAATCACGCAAATGAAAAAACCGAAATAATGCATATATGCACACTTTCGTTTGAAAACCGAAATAACGCATATGAGAAAAACGAAGTAATCCATACATGCACAGTTTCGGTTCAAAACCGAAATAATGCATATGACAAAAACCGAAGTAATGCATACATGCACAGTTTCGACTCTAAACCGAAATAATGCATATGCCAAACCGAAATAGTGCATACATGAAAACGAACTTCTTTCTGCGTAGGCGGCCTTCGGCCGCGCTTAGGGATTATAACCCTTACTAAGTAGAATTCTCCTTTCTGTGTTGCTGGAAAAGAAGGGCGGAAGTATTTTTGCGCAGAACTCCTTTCTGCGTAGGCGGCCTTCGGCCGCGCTTAGGGATTATAACCCTTACTAAGTAGAATTCTCCTTTCTGTGTTGCCGGAAAAGGGGACCGAAAGTATTTTTACGCAGAACTTCTTTCTGCGTAGGCGGCCTTCGGCCGCGCTTAAGGATTATAACCCTTACTAAGTAGAACTCTCCTTTCTGGCGGCTTTCGGCCGCGCTTAGGGATTAAAACCCTTACTAAGTAGAACTAAATAATTCATATTAGAAAAAAACGAAATTATCCATATGCACACTTTCGTTAGAAAACCGAAATAATGCATATAACAAAAACCGAAATAATGCATGCATACACAATTTCGGTTCAAAACCGAAATAATGCATATGTGAAAGACGAAGTAATGCATACATGCACAGTTTCGGATGAAAACCGAAATAATGTATATAACAAAAACCGAAATAATGCATGCATACACAATTTCGGTTCAAAACCGAAATAATGCATATGTGAAAGACGAAGTAATGCATACATGCGCAGTTTCGGTTGAAAACCGAAATAATGCATATGAGAAAATACCGAAATTGTGCATATGCATACTTTCGTTTTAAAAGCGAAATAATGCATATAAAAACAAAATCGAAGTAATGCATATATGCACAGTTTCGGTTGAAAACCGAAATAATGCATATGGCAAAAACCGAAATAAAGCATACATGCACCCTTTCGGTTGAAAACCGCCAATACTGCTTAATAATAATTCATATTATAGATAAAGCACTTACACAATTTAATATATAACACAATTTTATTAAAAGCAGATAAGTTCTACTATATATTCTTAGCAATCACTCGAAATGTGAATCGCAAATTATTGGACAGTACTTTCATCACAACATATTTGAAACTAACTCAAAAAATTTACTATAAAAAAGATATAGATGTGTATGTATATACAAAGACGAAAAAAAATTCACTTAAAACAAACAGGGCGACGTTATTGATGCCAAACATTGGGATAATCATTACATTGGGTCACTGATATAAACTTCATTTCTTTTCACAGTAAATATTTAATTCTGATAGCATCCTTAAAGTAACATCTCAAACTTACAAGATATTTTCCTGGAGATTTTTACCCCACAAAATTTGTTTAACAAAATTCCTTAACTTTAAGTACAATAAAGTGCAAGTTTGAAGTAGCTAGGAGTTACCGTTAATTTTTTAAACTTTTTTTCTTACGGTTTTACGCATTTTTTTTTTACAAAGTATGTTCGATAATATTTTTAAAATAGAAGCAAATGACCAGCACACATTGCTCTTTATTAAATTCAATTTTAATGAACTACAAAACTTCAAACCAATTTTATTTTTTTTTTTTAATTCTGATTCTGATTAAAAAGTTTGAAAGTTTGGTGAAACTTGGCAAAACTATTTTTTATAGTTTTTTGCACAAAGTCGGAAATTTGGATTTAAATAGTTTTTGTTAGGAAAAGAGCTTTACTTCCATAAAAAAATACAAGAAAAATAAAATAAACAAAAGAAAAATAAAATAAACAAAAGAAAAATAAAATAAACAAAAGAAAAATA
>NW_023458555.1:74718010-74738218 GCF_013731165.1 Rhagoletis pomonella | reverse complement strand
AAAAATAAAATAAACAAAAGAAAAATAAAATAAACAAAAGAAAAATATCCGAACGTTGCTAAAATGTCGAGTTGAGTATATATTGAAAAGGAATACAGAACGTTTAGCTTCCCGCATAAAATAAAGAAATTACCAGGACAATGGGTCAAAAAAGAGGATGCCCCGTATAATACAGGACGGATGGTCACCGTATGTATAGGTAGCAAGCAGCGAAATTCTGTATCAAATACAATAACAAGATACAGCAAAAAATATGAAGTGAGCGAAATGAGATAATGAGAGAAATACGTCGCAATTATACTGCTATGCTTTTTTGCAAGAAATATACATGGGTTTCGACCTTGCATATTTTGCAGAGATAGGAAATGTGGTTTCTCATCACGATTGAGAGAAACAGAGATTGCGGGATACCGTTAATCCGTTCTTTGTGAATTTGACAAAATCAGTTGTGTGTGTGACGTCATTTTGGTGCAATTGTTCATTTAGGAAAACCAAATAATAATTTAACTGGGAACGGTTTAGATAATTTCCCAATGATTTCGTGATATTGTGTTCGAATCGATCCAAAATATTGTACATACACTTGTAGTAAAGGGTCTACACTTTAACCTAATTTTGTCAATGATTTATTAATAAATTCGGTCCGAAAAATACACTTTTTTGTGAATTTCGGAGTGAGTTCTACGCAAACATACCATGGGTGGCGTAGCCGGAGTTATATGCACAAGATATGTTGAATACCTTTGACAATAGAAAAGGTGTTCTGCCCAAAACTACTTTTTATCGAGTTTACATTTCCGGTGTCATAATGCTAATTTTACACCATTTTCTCGAGGAGTCAGGTGTGACTTTTTACAAAGTGTGGACTGTGCTCTTTCTATTGAGTTGGATACCCCTCCTCCTCCTCCCACAAACCCAAAAACAGTGGGCAAATAACTAAAGGTTACCAATTTAACTATTTGTGCGTTCATATTTCTGAGAAGTTTTACACAATTATTGAAACACAAAAAGGCAAAATAAAATGTGGAGTGGCAAACAAAAGGCAAGCGTGCGATACAAGTAAGTTTTTTTCTGTACATATGTATCTACATACATACATATTGTTGCTTTTCCACAATAAGTTTTTCATTAAAAAGGGCCTCAAGCTCAATAAAAATTGTTGAATGTAATTGTTATAAGGCCATAAAATAACAAAAACAAATAACTTAAGGACGAGCACACCTAAAAGTTAAACATTCTAATAATAGAAATATTAACAAAAACCAACCAAACCAATAACCGCATGATCAAGTTTAAATAGCACTGGAATAGCTGCGCGTGATTGTAGTTGGATTAACAAATGAAATAGTGGAAAAAAGCAACAAGAATTCACAAGGCGAACTTAGCACAGTGCGTAGGCAACTGGCAGAGTCAGTGCGATTGTCGGTTCGAATCCTATTGAAAGAAGTCTGATGAGGAAATGTAGTGATTTCCGAAATAGCTATCACTTCTACCATTTTGCAATTATTGTTGCTTTTCCACAATAAGTTTTTCATTAAAAACAGTCTCAAGCTCAATAAAAATTGTTGAATATAACTTTGTGAAGTCCTTTAAGTGTGCATCCTTTTTAATCAGCATATAGCATACAAACATTGTTTGTCAATTTTAGTATATTTAGCAACATAATTCAATATTATTCGCGAATGAGGAAATGTGCAGACACTTCATATTAGAAACAACATTAAGTTCATTGTTGTGGTTGGAACCGATGACTAAGGGTTTTTTAAGCATCTTTCTGTTACCTTTGGGTACGGTTTGCCACTCAGGCGCACGATGAGAGGTTGGTGAGGCTAAATTAGCAGTATTTGAGACATCAGCCATGACGATATGAGCAGGCACGTTCAGTTCGCGATTAGATGTAGGCGTATGAGAAGTCGACATTATTTGCGCTCCCCTCAGCCCATACCTGCGTACGCCCATGGTAACTCTTATTATAATTTCTTTTGAAAAATACTCAACAGATATAGCGATTTTGAGCGTATACATATGTACATAAATTCAACTCAGTTAAATGCATCGAATTTCAAGAGGACAAATGCATATCATCAAAACCACATATGTTTGTATTCACAGTGGCTTACCTATTCTCGACGTCTTACACGTAGCTCGGATTGTATGCAGCGTTGCCGTTTTATAATTTTCAGGCGGAGTGAAATGAGCCAAAAAGTGGAGTGTTTTTGGGTTTTCCGTATTGTCAAAGTATAAACGTTGGCCAAACTCATTTGTGTTATAAACATATACTTGCATGTGTAAATATATCTGCGCACACCTGTTCTTTTTATTAAATATTAACAATGTTTTGCAAGCTAAATTATTTTGTTTTTTCTTACCGAAATGTGGTTTATGCTATAAAAAAACCATAAAAATCAAGGTTTCAAACTTTATACAAAATTAAAGAAAGTTCAACGAATTTTCATCAAAACTTTAAACTTTTTAATAAGTATGCGTATGCAGTTGCATAGCCCATTCAATTTTACTATAATAATGTGCAAATTTGAATTGGCTAATGATTTGCGTTGATTTTTAATATTTTTTTGCAGATAGTTCTACAAAGTTTTCACCAAACAAAGTATGAGCGAAATTTATTTTATATAGAAGAAAATTTATGATTAGTTTTTTTTTATTCGTTAATTTTGAACTCCAGGCCGGTTATTAAATAAAACATAGATTTTGGTAGTTCGTCCGACAATAACAATGCTATGCCGTGCTTTTCTACATACAGATTCTCTCCGTCCATCTGTCCACCACTTCATGTATTGTTGTTTGTATATTTTTTGTTTACATTTACGGTATTTCGACTTGCTTAAATTCTCTTGTTTATGTTTAAGTGTTCTTTGAGCTTGTTTGTTAATATTTTTCTGCACATAGAATTAGTCGATTGGAAAACCTCAATAATGTAAGTTGTGTTTTTGATGTCAGTTTTTTGTAATTTGACGTAAATATGTATGCATTTGGTGTTTTTCAGTCCTGAAGATGCCTTCAGATTGAAGGCGAAATATCGACAGCAATAAATGTAATAAATAAAACTACCAAAATCTATGTTTTATTTAATAACCGGCCTGGAGCTCAAAATTAACGAATAATTATAATAAAAACGGCCAAAATCAAACAACTAATCATGTTTGAACGGAGAGCACACCGAGAAGACAAATACACGTACAAGATTTACACAAACATCAAACACAACTATGACGTTGATACCAAAAAACACATCAAACGCTTTCAAAATGTCACACAACAGATAGCTAGAACAACAGTATCGACCCAATTTCTGGAAAGCTGCAGAAGGAGCGGCTTAACTCCAAACTTCATCCATAATGCTACCAAAAATATTGTCTATACAATCAACAACAATATCAGCAATAACAAGATGTCAACAACTATCGCCAACTCTGTGTCTGCGTATATTCAAAAGGTACAGAGCAAACTACTGAATCTCCTCATTAGTATAAAACACGAGCTACTTCGACAAAAAGGAAGAGGTAAAATCACTAAAAGTACATATTAAACAACAATTAAGTATGCGGGATTATATTGCATTTTTTGAAAGTGAAGAAAGAATAACTAATACACTCACTACAACTATTAAGAAAACACAAGCTAGCAAGTATGAAAAATTAAGAGAGAAACAAAAACAATTACTTAACATTAGGGCTGTCCCAGAATGGTTTTGCAATATAACAAGAACAGAAATTCCAGATGACATTCTTTAGGACCGAAATTCGCCTTACCTATATCCAATAAAGAGTTTCCACTATTTAAGATTATAGCAGATGGGGAGAACTGCATACAGACAATTAAAGATAAAGAAAAACAGGAAATTGAAAGAAACAACTTGACGACTTTAATACGCGATTACATAAATAAGACGACATATACAATTAGAGATAAGTTTATTGATAATACCCTTCATTCTGCTAAGACGTTTCTGAAAAACCATGACCAAATTTTAATCCTCAATGCTGACAAAGGGAACTTAACTGTAGCGATGAACAAAGCAGAATATGACATGAAGATGCAGAAAATTGTAAATGACATCTCAACATATAGGGTTTTAAAACGTGACCCTACAAATAAGCTACAAGGGAAAAATAATGAAATAGTGGAGAAGATGTATGCTTATAAAATCATTGATTTAAAGGAAAAGAACTACCTGACCTTCAAAACGGCTAATCCCCCTCGAATTTACGGATTGCCGAAAATCCATAAAGAAGGAGCTCCCCTGAGACCTATATGTTCGTCCGTCAATTCACCGTCTTACAAATATATTGTCCGCGTACTCAAAAATATAACAATGTCCTCCAAGTATAACGTTAAAGATGCGATCGAGTTCAAAAACAAGATTGGAAATACCCATATTTATGACGATGAAAGTTTGGTGTCTTTTGATGTCGTATCGTTATTCCCGAGCATCCCCGTAGACTTAGCAATAGAGATTATAGATTCGAAATGGAGTTTGATAAAAGAGCATACGTCATTAACTAGAGAGCTTTTCTTAACCATATTAAAGTACTGCACTAAAGAGAACCGCTACTTCAAATACAATGATAAGATTTATGAGAAGAAGTCAGGAATGCCTATGGGTTCACCTGCTTCACCTGTCATAGCGGATATAGTTATGGAAGAACTTTTAAATAAATTCGAAAAAGATTCGGACAGCAAACCATGGCTACTTACCAAATATGTTGATGATTTATTTGCGATTGTAAAAACGGAAAACATAGACAAGATGCTCAACACTTTAAACAATTTTAACAAAACTTTAAAATTCACAATAGAAATAGAAAATGAAGGACAACTACCATACTTGGACACCCTAATAATCAGAAAAGAAAATGCATTAACAGTTGACTGGTATAAGAAACCTATCAGAGAGGATTAAGCACTCTAAAATGTTTGACAGAGAGAAATTTCACATAGCGTTCACGTATGATAATACTTTGAAACAAATATACACCAACACCAAAGACAAAGTTCCTAAAAATGAGAAATCTGACGTAATCTACAGAATACCGTGCAATGGTGACGGGTCCCACGTATGCGATATGGTATATGTGGGGACAACCAAATCTAAATTGAAGACAAGGATTTCCGCTCATAAATCTAACATAAAATTAAGGAATAACTCTATGGACAATAAGACAGCCTTAACATCTCACTGACAAAATATGGGACATTATCCCGATTTTGACAATGTAGCAAACTTACAGAAAGAGAAAAATTACAATTTAACGTTATACTCTAGAGATGCTACACATCATGAACACCCCTAATAATAGAAGGATGAATTTTAAAACGAACACAGACAATTGCGCTCATGTCTATCGCAATTTAATTCTCACGCACAAAAACCAATAACGTAGGTGTCAAGAGTTTATGTGTTCATGTTATTGTTCGTCGGTCCGCCACCAGTACTTCGTCCGACAATAACAATGCTATGCCGTGCTTTTCTACATACAGATTATCTCCGTCCTTCTGTCCACCACTTCATGTATTGTGTTGTTTGTATATTTTTTGTTTACATTTACGGTATTTCGACTTGCTTAAATTCTCTTGTTTATGTTTAAGTGTTCTTTGAGCTTGTTTGTTAATATTTTTCTGCACATAGAATTAGTCGATTGGAAAAACTCAATAATGTAAGTTGTGTTTTTGATGTAAGTTTTTTGTAATTTGACGTAAATATGTATGCATTTGGTGTTTTTCAGTCCTGAAGATGCCTTCAGATTGAAGGCGAAATATCGACAGCAATAAATGTAATAAACAAAACTACCAAAATCTTTGTTTTATTTAATAACCGGCCTGGAGCTCAAAATTAACGAATAAATTATAATAAAAACGGCCAAAATCAAAAAAACTTATTAGTTTTTTTTTTTTATTTTGGCCGGTTTATTATAATTTATTCGTTAATTTTGAGCTTCAGGCCGGTTATTAAATAATAATAATCCCAACGGTTTTTACCCTCCATTCCCGCCCATCCGCACGAGGGGCGCTGTCCGCATGACGTACGGAACCAGTATTTTCAATTTTTGCGCCGAGTCACGATAGGCAGGAGTTTGTTAAGTGTCGAGATCTAAAACTGTTCAGCAGAACTAAATTTATCAGCCGATTTTATGTCTTTATGTTAATGATTCACTTATTGAGAGAGGACAGTATCGATTTCTTAATGCTGAAAAGCGGATCTGATATATCAAACGTGCTGGAATGAGAGTTAAAATCCTGGCATAAGCAACGGAGTGGGTCGTGCAATTCAAAATTAGTTTTAGAGGCTTTCAGAAATAGTGGTAAAAAGTGTCTTGATACCCGGGAGGGAACATTAAGGCTAACTTCGCCAAGAAGAAGCGGACTTTGAAATTGAGCCTGTTAGTAATTTAACTATAAAAATTGTACCAAGCATTTGCCTGCGGCTGGAAAGTGTAGGAAGATTAATAAGTTTTAATTGGCTCGTATAAGGCGGAAGGTTATATTGAGAATCCCAACGAAAATTTCTTAAAGCAAAAAGTATGAATTGCTTTTGAATTGATTCTATCTTGTCTGAGTAAATTTGATACCTTGGATTCCAAACCACCGAACCGTATTCCAGAATTGGCCTAACTAATGTTGTAAACAGGTTTTTAGTGATATAAGCGTCACAAAATTCTTTTGACCATCGTTTTACAAATGTAAGTACACCTTTAGCCTTGTTGACTGTCACATTAATATGAAGATTAAAATTAAGCTTAGGATCCATTGTGATACCAAGGTCCACAAAATTGTATACCTGTTCCAGGTTATGGTTACCTATTGTATAAGAAGCGGGATAAACAGCTCTTTGCGAGAAGCACATTACTTTACATTTCTTAAGATTTAGAGGCATAAGATTTACTTGACACCAGCAAGCCAAGCTGTTTAAATCTGATTGTAGCAAAGACCTTTCTTTAATTGAAACGTACGATTTATAAAGCTTTACATCATCTGCATACATTAAAATTTCGGAATATTGTATATCTGCAGAAATATCGTTTATAAAAAGCAAGAACAGAACCGGGCCTAGGTGGCTATCTTGAGGGACTCCTGAAGTAACATCAATGACGTCAGAGGTAGTATTTATAAACATTACCCTTTGTGATCTATCATAGAGGTATGAAGAGATCCAATGTAGAAAATTAGGTGGAAGACCAAGAAGATCAAGTTTATAGATGAGCAACGAGTGGCACACTTTGTCAAATGCTTTACTGAAGTCAGTATATATAACATCAACAGTTTTGCTTTCACTAAATGCTTTTAAGATATAGGATGTTAATTCAAGTAAATTTGTAGAAGTTGATTTGCCCTTGCAAAATCCTTGTTGACTATATGAAATGCTAGAAGAGATAGAATACATCAACTGATTTGTTATAATTGCTTCAAATAATTTAGGAATTGCAGAAAGCTTAGCTATTCCCCGGTAGTTCTCCACTAAAGATGTGCTACTGCTTTTATGTAACGAGGTTATGAACGATTCCTTCCATATAGTTGGAAAAACGCCCTCTTTAAGAGACAAATTAAATAACGCTGTTAACGGCTCATAGAGATAATCAGCACAATTTATAAGAAAACAAGTACGGATCTGGTCTGGACCTGTTACATGGGTGAGACTTCCGGTGAAAGCAAGGTGGCGCACAGGCATGGTGGCGAACCCGGTCTAGCTCGTCGGATGTGGCAGTGGATAAGCGTCATTAAAGGTTCTCTCATTCACCCTAC
Source organism: Rhagoletis pomonella (assembly GCF_013731165.1). Taxonomy (NCBI): domain Eukaryota; kingdom Metazoa; phylum Arthropoda; class Insecta; order Diptera; family Tephritidae; genus Rhagoletis; species Rhagoletis pomonella. The sequence goes on along the minus strand of NW_023458555.1, from coordinate 74,730,460 downwards.
GGGCATCCAGACAGAGGCGATTTTTAGTCCCTTTAATCACAAGTGAGACTGGCGACTTCCAGCTGCTGTTGGACTATTCTATCACTCCCATTTCCAGCATTCTGTCCAATTCATTATAAATAAGTTTTTGAATAGCTGGGGATATGGGATAGTGCCTTTGTTTTACCGGGAGATTCTCATTGATCACTTCTATAACATGCTCCTCCTTGTCTGTCTTGCCTAGTCCTAACACGGCAAAGGACGGGAATTGTGCCTTAACACGCTCTAATGCCACAGTTTGATCGTGAGTCAAGGCGTGTTGCACAGCATCAAAGGATAGATCTCGCTCGGCGGGTACAAGCTCTGAAACACCCGCACCATTCACACTTGCAGGCACTCCTCTACTCACAACACTCATATCAAAAGCTTTCCAGAAATCTATACCTAAGTAAACCTCTTGTTGCAAGCCAGGTACGATCAAGAACTCTAGATCGCGCGTTACATTATCCCACAAGACAGGGAGAGTGATGGCACCTACCACTGCAGTTTCTCCACCGTTCGCGGTTCGGATATCCACTGCAAAATATTGATGGTATTCTAAGCCGACTACAAAACACTAGGTTTATATCCGCAATCGATTTAAAAGACGCATTCTGGCAGATACCTTTAGAGAGAAAGTCTAGGGAGGAAACGGCATTCACTGTACCGGGCAGACCGTTGTATCACTTCACTGTCATGCCATTTGGGTTGTGCAATGACAAGGTCATACCCGCTAATCTTCGTGAATCTGTGTTCGTTTATTCGGATGACTTACTTGTGTGTTCGGAAGATTTTGTGTCCCATTTGTCATTGTTAGAAAAAGTTGCTAAATGTCTCCGTGAAGACAAACGGACTATAAACGTTGAAAAGGGCAAATTTTGTTTTAAGGAGGTAAGATACCTTGGGTACGTCGTGGGCAACGGCTGCATCCGTACAAATGCGAGTAAAGTGGCAGCCATGAGAGATTTCCCGGAACCACGAACCCCGAAGCAGCTCAGGCGGTTCCTGGGGATGACAGGGTGGTAACGAAGATTTATACAAGACTACGCGACGATTGCAGCTCCGCTGCCTCAAAATGGACAGAGTAAACAAATTTACTATGACGGACAAGGCCAGAAGGGCGTTTAATCGGTTGAAAGGAAACCTGATTTCAGACACTTTTATATACAATGTGACGCGTCAACGGACGGTGTGGGCGTGGTTTTATTTCAGTTAGACGACGACGGAAATGGGCGGCCAATAGCATACATCTCGGCCAAACTTAGCAAGCGCAGCGCAACTACAGTATAACGGAGCTAGAGTGCTACGCTGCAGTTCTTAGCATCAAACGATTTCGGTCGTATGTGGAGGGACTCCCTTTCACGGTGATAACTGACCACGCGAGTCTGAAATGGTGATGAACCAAAAGGATTTATCGGGCAGACTCGCGAGGTGGAGCCTAAAGCTCCAGGCCTATGACTTCGAAATTCAACATCGAAAGGGGTCCCAAAACATCGTGCCAGATCCGCTGTCGCGGATGAACATAGAGGAGATAGCGGTAAAGGGCCGAATGCTGGAAGTTTGGACTCGCCATTTTTCAACACAGAAGAATACGAGCTTAAAAAGACTGTGACCAACAACCAGGACAGGCTACCCGAACTTTGCATATCAGACGGTTATGTATACAAACGGACACAGTTTAATAGTGGGGATGACCTTCAGCAGGACCACGCCTGGAAACTCTGGGGGCCGACAGAGCTGCGCCATAGGTTCGTGGAATCCTCGCATGATTCACCGTCTGTTGGTCACGGTGGACTTCATAAAACTTTGACGCGCCTAAGAGAAAAATATTATTGGCCAGGCATGGTAACCGACGTCCAAAACTACGTAAAAGCTTGTGAAACTTGCAAGGGTAACAAAACGCAAAACGCCTTCCATAAGCCCGTAATGGGCAAACAACGTGTCACTGAAAGGCCTTTTCAACGTTTATTCATTGACTTTATGTGTCCCTATCCCCGTACGTGTTGTGGAAATGTCTATGTGTTTGTATGTTTAGACCACTTCTCGAAGTTTGTATTCTTAAAACCTATGAGAAAAGCCACTGCTGCCGAGGTCATTAAGTTTTTAGAGAATGAAGTGTTCCATATTTTTGGAGTCCTCGAATATGTCCACTCGGACAACGGGAAACAATTTGACGCGGACATATTTAGCCAGTTCCTGGAGAAGTATGGTACGCAGCATATTAGGACCGCATTCTATTCACCGCAAGCCAACGCAGCAGAAAGAGTTAACCGTTCGGTGCTGCAAATCGTGAGGTCGTATATTAAGGGCAACCAAAAGAATTGGGATAAGCACCTTAGCGATGCCGCTTTCGCTCCCCGTAGTGCCGTGCATTCTGCGATTAACGACATCCCGCATCATGCAGTCTTCGGTATGCCTATGATACAGCATGCTGCATCATATGAGCTATATCGAAGACTTTGCGTTGTTAGAGATGCGGACTGCGAGGTCGAAACGCTGGCAGATAAAACGCAGCTTATCCGAAATAAGATAATGAAGGAATTAAAGTTAGCTCATGAACGTAGTAAGAAGACCTACAATACGAGAAGTCGAGAAGTGAAGTTTCAAATTGGACAAGTGGGGTAACGCCGAAACTTCAAGCAGAGTTCCCAAGTCGAAAACTACAATGCTAAACTTGCCCCAAAACAGGTCAAGTGCGTTATATCAAAAATAATCGGAAATTCTATGTACGAACTTTATGACACTAGTGGCAAGAAGATCGGGGTAAGGATATCTTTGTGGCATAGTGTATGTAGTGACACGTGCTTTATATTGCATGTGAAGTGTTGCATGTTTAGCCGTGTTCATTGTAGTCACTTGATTTATGTATAGATGTTGAGGACCGAGTCCCCTTAACTACCTGACTATATATATATTTACGTTTCTTTTACTAATTGACATTTAACTTCCATATATTTTATGACTTCTGTGATATTTTTTTATGACGTATAAACAACTTTATCTGTGATATTTACCTATTGTCTTGGCTATTTATTTGATTATTATCGTATTTATTTACTTATTTATTTATTTATTTATTTAATTTTTTATTTATTTATTTACTTTTTTATTTATTTATTTATTTATTTATTTTTTTACTTAGTTATTAATTCATTCATTTATTTATTTATATATTTATTTAGATGCTTTCCATTTCCAGACAACCGGTCAGGTACGAGCATGATTTTTAATTTCGACTCAAATACATCACATACTCAAATACATTGTTTGTTGGTTCAAATAATGAGACACGTATTTTTTCTTTTGGCTCGGAAAAACTTTTCCGCCGAATTAAACGCGATTTTGTTTTTCAGGCAAAAATCGATTATTCGAATTGGCAGTGAGAATGTTTTTTTAAAATGCCCATAACTTGTCAAAATTTAATAGATTCCAACAATGTTTTTACTCAAATGTCAGTAATTCTTGTCACTTCAAGATAGAATGATATAATTATTGATTTTCATTATTTAAAATTTTTTATTTAACAATAAACAAAAAGTGCAAATTTTATTTTAATTTAATTTCTCAAAAAGTGTATTTTTTTTTCTCTCAAACTTTTTTGCCGGGAAAGAGACACTTTGAACTACAATCAACCCAAATATCTAATAGCGAAGATTTTTTTTTCTGAGTTATGGTTTTTTATAGAAAATATACGTTTCTGTGGTACATACTACAATATTCTTATATTGTTTAACTAAATGGAACATATGTATGTAATATATCAGCAAAAAATACAGCCGTGATCATTTTTTGTGTATCAAATAGATATTAGAACACACTTTCCACCCTACAGTTTCGATTATAAAAAGCGGGAAAATGTGATTTTGTGTTTCGAAACGAAAAATCACGCTCGTACTTGACCGGTTGTCTGGAAATGGAAAGCATCTTTATAAATGGGTGATATAGATATAAGTTGCAAAACTATACGTAGATGTAGTAGTGACTGGTGACGTAGTTTGCATATACTACATTAGATACACACACCCAGTGATGAGTCCCATAAGAGCAAGAAAACGCAGAAGCCCGCCTTGGTCGTGGTTCGAGGCCACACGTTCGACGGAACATAAGCAACAGGATGCGTTAGAATTTCTTTACGCACACGCTTCATGATGCATGCACCATCGGCGGTCGCGAGCCTGTAACGCAACTTGTTGCTTGGTAGGTGTGTTTGAATGTGTGTGTGTTTGAGTGCGTGGGTAAAAGGAAGTGAAAGTAGCCACCCTCTTAAAGCTAACACAGCAGGCAGGCTAGGGTGCGTTACAGCAGCGTCGGCAGATGCGTGATCGCACCAACGCCAACGCCGCTCAGCCAGTTCATCGAGGGAGAGCCGACCACTTTGGGCACCATTACATTTTTTGTTGTTCTTCTATTTTATATGGTTTTGCCAATTATCATTTCTTCACGCTTTTGTTGGTAGATTTTGCGATTTAAGCGCGTGGGTTTTTTGTTTTTGCTTTTATTAAATTAAATTAATAGCAAGTATAAAGTACTTTATAGGGAATCGCACCACATATAATTTAATCGTTTAATTTGCGAATGTAAAAATATAATACCTTTTTTTGTTTATAGGATTCAGCCCCGCTATTTTGATTGAGTTCACATTTTTTTTTTTTGGTAGTACCATAGCTGGACATTTTGGTTCAGTCTAATTTATGGCTCCACACGCGTTGTAAATAATTTTTGTTTGACTCAGTCGAAAAGAATTAAATACCACGGCCGAATTTTTACTTTTCTTGTATTTTGCCGGATCTGTCGGATTTTTTTGTTTTTTTTTTTTCGCTAGGTGACCCGATCACTGCCCGCAATAGTGAGCGAAGTAACTAAGTGCCTGAGCAGCACTGGGGGCTACACCGCAGCTGTTCATTCATGTATGTACATAGGTATGCTTGTGCTAAACTCCCCACAGGTCATCTCCGTATGCTGGCGCCAACATCGTGGGACTGTTAAGGTGAGTGCAAAGCTATTTTATAAACACATATTCATACGTACATATATTTACGCAGAAATATCTGCAAACGTATTTACATATACATATTTTTTTTTTTTTGATAATTTTGAATAAGAAAAAAAAAATAATAATAATAAATAAAAGGAAACCTAATCATAAATGAATAGTATTAAGGCTAATTTGTTATTGAAATATAAGAGTAATCTGCAGGAGTCTTGTTAGTTAATATTCCAGGCCTTCTATTAGATTAAATATCTATAGCGTATAGTGTTTGAAGTGAATAACCTGAATTTAGTTTTTAGTAAACATATAACGACTTTTAATTGAATTAATGAATTCGTTTAGCTAAGCCGGATATTCCAAACCGTGTGAGAGTAGGGCGAAGTTTTTATTTGAGTTTTTGTTTGATAAAGAACAAACGTAGTGTTAAAGTTAGGTTAATCGACTCACTGAATTGTAGATTTAAAAATTGTATAATAAAGGAAAAACAGTGAAAATAATGGCTTATACTTATGCAGTTGTTTGAGGGAATGCACATAGACATTATAATGGAATACTGAACGTCTTAAGTTGGTGTGGGTGTTACAATTAGGTAGAAGAGGGGACATGTGGGTGTTGACGATAGACTAGACGGGTAGTTGACGTATGGACTAGTGACCGACGGACTTTGTCAGCGTTAGGGGGTGTTGCTAGGTAGCTACGCGTATGTTGCACGTAGAAGGGGAGGGATGACTCCACCTGACAGGACGGGACTTCATGCTGTGTATTTTTCCTTCATCTCCTCTGCTTCGACTTTTTTTTTTCTTTTACTACAGTAATCAGGCATGATTATAAAATTTTGCTGATGTGGGTGTAGGTAAGGCAGGTGGTAAAAAGTTTTTATTAAAAACCCCCCCATCCGACGAGCTAGACCGGGTTCGCCACCATGCCTGTGCGACACGTTGCTTTCACCGGAAGTCTCACCCATGTAACAGACCATAACTGAAGGACTGCTTTAAGGATTTCAGTTAAACTACTACATCATCGGGAGATATTACTGGGATATTTATTGAGTTCATTGGACATAGTTTAAAAGGATTGGATTTAAAAAACTGAGCGAACATGTTAGAAATTGTTTGATTATCACTAGAGACGGTATTTTGATACTTCATGGTCAAGTCATAAAATGATTTGGGATTATATATTATATGCCGTTTGATTTTAAACAAGTAAACTTTATAACACCTTTTGTATAATTCAAAAAACTTATGACGCAAAAATTAGTACTTTACCTAATATGAGTGTAAACCGGTTTTTTGTGTAATCTAAAATAACGCGACTTTCTGTTTTTCAAATTTCTCAGTTCTTTAGTGAACCATAACTGTGTTTGTTCTTCAGGAACATACGTGCGTTTAGGCACATGTTTTCAAATAATTTATGTAAACTAAAGTTAAAAAACGCAACGCTTTGTTCAATATTTTCTTTATATGTAGGCCATGACAATTTAGACAGTTCTTTGTTAAGCTTTTTAAAGTTGGCTTTCGAAAAATCAAAGCGAATATTTGGTTCGTATGCTTGGGTACCGCAATTTTGACCATCACTTATAACTTCGTAAGATATCTCCATAGCAGGGTGGTAGACATCTTCGGGCAAAACTAGTGGATCACACTTATTTACAACGGACGATGCATCATCAACATAAGCAAGATCTAATACTTTACCAAACTTATTGTGAAGTACATTAACCTGAGTTAAGCAGAGTTCAGCCATCTCCTCTAAAGATACGTTGTTGCACGCACTAGACGCGAAAGGTACGATATCATTGTCAATGATGTTCCATGATATGCTTGGTAAATTAAAATCACCCAACAGAATCATTGAATCAGAGGGTTTAGTCAGTAAATTAACGGATTTCAGTAAACAGATGAGTCATGAATACACCAATGTGTCAGATCGGGGAGGGTTATAGCATAGAGCTAAGTAAATAGACCCTTTTCCAACCCGTACACGAATGCATTTGAATTCTACTGAATCAATGTGTGGAAGACTAACTTCTTCAGATGGTATTGAAGAATCTACAGCGAAGAATACGCCACCACCGATTCTGTCCTCCCTATCTTTTCTATAGATATGATAATTAATTGGAAGAATCTCTGAATTGAAAATGTGAGGTTTCGGCCAAGTTTTAGTGAAAGAAAGAATATTATAATAACATTCAAGGCCTTTAATGTATAAGTTCGTTAATTTAGTATTTAAGCCTCTTACATTTTGGTAATAAATACTTAAAGCAGATTTAATAATTAGTTTTTTTGATTCAGTGTTATGACGGGGAATATTAGCTAAGTTATTTCCTTTTTTGTAGAAACGAAATCACCATAAATTTACGTAAATTTTAAATTAAGCAATATTTCTTTCGTATTTAAAATTAAATTTTTGATGCTTAAGTCGACAGTTGTAATTTTTGATGAGATATAAAGCTTTATATCGTCTTCGGTAGTGTCTCTCGAAAATCTAGAGACAAAGATTGACTTCTTTGGCGGAACAACAACTCGTTTCGTGGTATCAGACTGGAGTACTGCGTTAGTAGTGGCGGTGGAGGCTTTGAAGATGATGCCACCACTTCAATGGGGGAAGGGGAAGATCCTTCAGGCTCTTTATTATCCGCAGCAGATTTCGTTACACGCTCTTTTGAGGCTGAGGATTCTGATGCTGGGGGACATGGAAAAGATAGATTAATTAAGTCAGTCGGAAGATTATTCTGACGTGCAACGGCAATAATTTCCTTAGATGGACTATGAAGACGTTTACGTTTAGACACACGGATATTCTTAACAGATTGCCAGGTATCTAAGCATTTGAATGATTTAAACACATTTTCATAATGCTTAAATTTTTCTCTCAGTACTGACAATTCTCTTCCTATTTCTGTAAAACCATTTCTGGTTTGCCTAAATAGCTTGAAAAGATCAACTTCGGTTGATCAAACCAAAACATTTCAGATGGTATATACCATCCCACAGCCAGCACGATAAGTAGCGTTCAGAATCGCTTTTAATTTGGCAAGTATTGAAAGATTTATGTAATAACACTCGTTAATAACAAGAATAACAAGACAAACAAAATAAATTATAATAATTACAGAGCTGATGTAAATAGCTTTAAATAAATGTAGCGAACAGTTTGAGTATCACTACTTAATAAACGCAACGCAAACAAAATGAGTAGAACAAATGTGCAAAAACAAAATGAATTCAGTTAACTACAAAGGATACAACAACAATGATAGCAACAAATGAATCGGCAAGATTAGAATGTGTGCTAGTGAAATTTAATTAAATTTAGTTTAATATAAAACACAATAACTTTCACTTAGTTCAATTATTTCACACCAAGATGCTCATAAGCACTTTTTATTACTACTTTAACTCAGAACTAGCACAATAAACTTAGCAAATAGAAAGCCAAACTCAGAGCACAATATAAGTACAACCTCACAGCTTGACGATTGCAAAGCATAGATTTTAGTAGTTTTATTTATTACATTTATTGATGTCGATGTTTCGCCTTCAAACTGAAGGCATCTTCAGGAATTATTGAGTTTTTCCAATCGACTCAATTCTATATTTAACATCACATCTGTCACTTCCGACAGATGTCAAGCTGGCTGTTTATTCGTTGAACTCAAATTAACGACTACTTTTACCAGAAATACATAACATGATTTTACACTCGTACGAAGTTCAGGGACAAGCTGTCAAGTGCGTTAATTACCGGCTTGGTTTTCGTTGATCTGGTTGGAGCAACAACAACGTATCTCGTTAGTGCGTAGACGATCACAAGGACATATTCGTGGCCTCGTCGACTTTTGACGAATGGACCAAGGTGATCCAAATGTAGTATTCGAAACGGCAACTCAGGGATGTCCATCCTTGCGCTGCGGCTCTCGATTGTAACAACAATCGATACAGGATTTTAAAAAACATTTCGCGAAGTTTCTTAGTCGAGGAAACCAGAAGTTTTATAGAACTCGCTTTATAGTGCCATCTACCCCTTGGTGGCCTACATCGTCATGGCATAACTTTACGAAATAGTCGATTATTCTTTAAGCAGTACTCGCTGCTAACATTGGATTGTTGTACGCCACTGTTGCCATTCAGCAGCATTTCGATGGCCTCTTTCAGCTTTGCGTCTTGGCTCTGCATCGTACATACCCAATCGTCCATCGACAGAGACAGTACCTTGGCCCCAACATCTTTAACAGGCTTAACAGCTTAAGGAGCCAGCGTGCTACCGTCGGCACCATTGGCTTTGAAATTTTCGCGGTTGTCATCGCCTGACAATCAGTAATGACTCTAAAACGCTTCCCTAGCAAGAACATTTTAAATCGTTCGCACGCCTCCACAACTGCGAGCACTTCCAGCTCGTATGCGTGGGAGTTCTTCTCTTGTGGCGTGCACGCTCGGCTATAGTACGCAATCGGCTTCAAATCGTTAGCCTCTATTTGCAGCAAAATTTCAGCTACACCCACACTTGAAGCATCTGTGTGTAGCTCGTGTTCCTTCGAAACGTCATAAATTGTGAGCACCGGAGAATTAACGATTAACTTAATTAAAAGCTGGAACGCCTCTTCGCAGTTGGAGTCCCAATTGAAATTTATGTTCTTCTTCGTCAACTGAGTGAGCGGCTTAGCGATAAGTGCATATCCGGGAACGAACTTGCGGAAAAACCCTGTTAACCCCAAAAATCTTCTTATCTCTAACTGATTTCATGGTGTCGGATATGCGTCTATAGCTGACGTCTTAAAAATTCCACGTCTTACACCATTAACATCTACCTGGTGACCTAAAAATGTTACCTTGCGCCTCAAAAACGTACATTTTGACACCCTCAACGTCAAGCCCTCTGCTTGAATTATTTTTAAAATTTCTTCCAAATAGAATAAATTCTCCTCCTCTACATAACTAACCACTCCTTTGCACAACGGTGCAGCTAGTTGTGACATCATTCTTTGAAATGTGCATGGCGCATTCCTCAGCCCGAATGGCATTCTACAAAACTCGTAATGCCCGTTATGCGTTACGAGTGCGGTAAGAGGCTTTGCTTCTTCTTGTAATTCAATTTGGTAGTACCCGGACATAAGGTCCAGCGTCGTGAAAAACTTCTCACCGGACAATGTTGCCAGAATACCATCCACCGTGGGCATTAACCACGGCTGCTTCTCCGTTATCGCATTAAGCGTGCGATTTTGCTTACGCACCAGAACGACACTAGATGCATAACATGAGCTCGACCTACGAATTATGCCTAGCTGCAACAACTCACCAACTATTCCATCCACAACACGTTGCTTCGGAATAGGGATGTTGTACGCCTTTTTGAAATTGGGCCCTGTTCCGTTAATTAAACGCTCATCTTGAACCTCTTAGATCTACCAAGTTCAGGTAACCTTTCGCCAAAATAATCTGCATACCGGTTCACTAACTCGACTAACTTTTGCTCAACACTTTCGTTCAGCCCTTTACCTATATCTAAAACACATTTAGCAACCGACATTACTCTGCATGTACCACCTTCAATAATTACCTTCCCCTTCGAAAGCACATCAATCCCAACAAGTGCGTCGTGTGGCATCGCAGAATCAGCAACAATCAACAACTCGGCCGAACGAGTAACATTATCCATCTTAATGTTGGCTAACGCTTTACCGTGGCACACTAGTTCACTACCTGCAAAACCGATTAATTCCTCACTGCACGCACTGACACACAAACCACACCTTGTTGCAATTGATTGCTTCACCAGGAATTTGCTACTACCTGAGTCAATAAAGGCTGATTCACATACAACCTTCTTCGCTTTGCTTCATAGTTCTTTGCTTTGATGCATATGCATGACATAAAAAACGTTTGAAGCAAAGCAAAGCAAAACGAAGCAAAACTTGGGCAACTCTCAACTTTTGCCCGCTTTGGTAATCAGCTGTCTACATGTATGTTTTCTCGTGCGCTTGCATTTGCATTTAATGACAAAAATAGGGTAATAAGGAATTTTTATTTCTATTATTAATGCATATTATTATATTGCTATCTATTTTACAGATAAAAAATATGGAGAAAAAGAAGAACGCAAAAGCTGCCAAAGCGTTTATTGTAGCATATCTTCTGCGTTTCACGCTTTGTTGTCAAAGTTTGAACTGTCAAGCAAAGCGAGGAAAGTTGTATGTGAATGGCTCTTAAGTGCCTTGCACTCAGCTTCATTTCTACCTTCAATTCTATTTTGTTTACACAACTCTTTACATACATTCTCAACGTTTATATTATTCACCGACGTTTCTTCGGTCTTGCGATGTGCCCCTTTTCTCTACAATTATAACAAATTGGACCAACTGAGCTTTTAAAATTCTTATTCGCATCAACCGAGACATGTGATGATTACTGTTGAGCATTCTTGTAGTTCGTCTCATTCACTCGATTTCTATTCTCACTATTTGTCGGTATGGTTGACAGTGATTGCAGCAAACCTGTGCACTTTCTAAATTTCATAGCACTTAATGGCTTACGCAGACTATGGTCACTTATACAATTAAAAATGTATTTTACTATCGAAGTGTCTTCGATATTCTCGCTGCGGCCTATTGCCAACATCTTGTAGTAAAACTCAATTAACTTCTCGCCTTTATTCATCTTCATACTCATCATTTGAATATGCGCATCTGCAGAATTTCTAACGCACGGAAAGTCAGTGAGAAACGCAACCACAAAATCGTGCCATTCCCGGAATGCTGGCTGCGCATCAGCCCATCGCTTTGCAACTCCTATCAACCGACTGAGAACCGCAAAAACAACAAACGTATCTTCTCATTGATACATTGCTCTCAGTTGCTCGACTCTCTCAATAAACTGCGTTGATGAATACGTGCTGTCAATAGGGTTGAACTCAAGCAGAATCGTTGCGTGCGAGTGAATCTATCTCTCCCCGCACACCTCTCTCCAAATCGCGAATACGGCAACGTCAACCAAGCGTCTGCTGCTTGCGTTGTTGTCCATGCCTGTGCACTCGTCATGCTCTGGCACGTTGAAAATACTTGTGGCGCCGTTGTTTGCTGGATTGTATGCGGCAAAAATGACTGCTGTTGTGAAATCGGAAACGGCTGCTGCAACGAAGGCAGCGCACTTGTGTAAGTCGTAAGCATTGCTGACGGCGACCTGCTAACCATTGCTGCTTGTGGCAAATACGCCACTGGCGCCTGCGTAACTGCGGGCTGCGATGATGAAATGCTCGACGCACAAATCGCCGCACTATGATGCCAATTTGCTGAAGAATGCACTAGAACATTTGGTTCCACAGGACGTTGAGTCTGCAACTGTGCAGTTAGCTGTCCCACAGCGGCACACAGCGCACTAACCTGCACCTCCAATTGCGTGTAGCGCCAGCGTTCTATTTAGTGTAAGTGTGTATGTATGCGTTTG
>NW_023458555.1:74643285-74683010 GCF_013731165.1 Rhagoletis pomonella | reverse complement strand
CGCGAAGTCTGTTCTGCCTTTTCCAAGTTGGATAGGGAAGCAAAGCGCATGGGTCTGGTGGTAAACGAGGACAAGACGTAGTATCTCCTGTCATCAAACAAACAGTCAGCACATTCGCGCCTTGGCACCCACGTCACTGTTGACAGTTACAATTTCGAGAAAGTAGAGAATTTCGTTTACTTGAGAACCAGCATTAACACCGATAATAATGTCAGCATTGAAATCCAACGTAGAATCACTCTTGCCAACAAGTGCTACTTTGGACTGAGTAGGCAATTCAGGAGTAAAGTCCTCTCTCGACGTACGAAAACCACGCTCTATAAGTCACTCATCATGCCCGTGCTGGTATATGGCGCAGAAGCATGGACAATGACAACATCCGATGAGGCGGCTCTTGGAGTGTTTGAGAGAAAGATTTTGCGGAAGATTTACGGGCCTTTACGCGTTGGCGACGGCGAGTACCGCAGACGATGGAACGATGAGCTGTAAATTATGAAAATTATGAACTAGTTTCATGATATGAAAAATTTGTACTTTGAATCTTTGGCTATTTTTTTTTAGTTTTAAGCTCTTAAAACTTTAATCTCTATAGTTGTAGTAACATTGAACCACAAGATGCATTTTGAAGTTTTCTGGCAACATTTTTATTCGATCTTCGCGAAGAAAAGCCTTGAATGTACTAAACGTGCGCTGACGTGAGCTGCTACAAGCGGCCCCGATTTAAATATGGAACGGTTAAAACTATCATATTATCAGGAATAAGGTATTGTTCCTTGCCGTTTACAATTGAAAGTAAGAAAAGGCAAAAAAGGTAAATATCTTAAAAAAGGCAACATCAAATAAGTATATATGGAATCAGGAAAAGCTAAATGGTGGACATTATTAATCAAATATACCCTATCTCTATAGCAGAAAAAAGGCAATTTCCGTTAAATCCGTTCGCTGGTAATAACTATTACTCCAAGGTACCGTGACTCGTCGACAGCTATTGCAACTGAACACGTGTGAGTTCTGTAATCAACTGACATTTATTAATTTCATTTTCAATCATCTTCCACTTCTTCTTTACACATATGTCATTCTTTTATAATTCTCCAATTATGTATTGCACTCTCATTTATGACAGAATATATAAAATAATTTTACATTTTAAAAGGTTTTTGATTTACTTCGGTTTCTGCCGGATTACTATTTTAATTTATAATGAGAAGTTAGAGATTAAGCAATATAATTATGATCAAGTTAGCCGCTCCCTGCCGCAAATTTTTGAACCAGGGACTACAAACCAAGACATTAAAATAGATCAAATTTGGTCGTTTAGGGCTAAAAGGACATAAACTTTATATTCAGAAGAACAGGGGCATTTTTTTATACTGCGATAAAGTGGTACAATGAGGCCATGAGAGCAGAAGTGGCCCAACCTAAAAAATTGTCTTCTTTGCTTCCCTACTTAAAATAGTCTCAAATGAGATAAATTTTAAAATGAAAGTCGCTTATTCTTTAATTTTAAGGTTCAGAGCTACATAACGTATCATCAAAATAAGTAATAACTAATCAACCTATACTTTAAGATGTATTACATTTGAAACAATTTTAAGAAGTTCAGTACAAGAAAAAAAATTGTGGGTTGGGCCACTTCTGCTCTCATGGCCTCAAATATTGTACAAAAAAATGCGAATCCTCTAAATAGTCTTAAGCTCAGACTAATTGATATATACTGGACTATTATGAATAAGAAATTGAGGTTTTGAGAGAAAAATTACGTAACATGCGTGATCGTGCGTGACTGAAACTTTGGCTGGCGTGAGCGTGCGTGAGTTAAATTTTTCGCCAATCACGTAATTTTCACATATCGAACCCTGACCGCCCAAAAGATGTAAGCGATATTTTTTCAAAATTCGTTTTGATGCAGTAATCCTACTAGAGCATCTAGATGAATTTCTGCGTCAAAATAAAAAAATTTTAGAAAAAGTCGCTTACATCTTTTTGACGTTAAAGCGCGTATGATGTATGCATACATATATGTATGTGTATTTTCAACCAAAATAAAATCGTAAACTACTACTGTTTAACTTATTTACTGTATACACTTCTGACGAATTCAAAGGTACAACAGATGAATCTGCAGAAACAGTTTTTGAAGACATTAATGCGGAAATACATTTATTTGAAAAAATCAGAAAAAAAAATTTATGATGATGTTTTTGGAGAAATTTTTGGAGAAAGCTCTAAAGAGTTTCCCCTTCTTATAAGTTTTTCAAGGCAAATTTTACACATACCAGCCATCTCAGCAACTATTGAAGAGTTTTTCTGCGTCAGGCAGAATACTAGTAGAAAGACGTACACCAGTGATTCCCAGAGTGGTCCAAGTGGACCCCCAGGGCTCCACGGGAGGTCTACGTTGGCGTGAAAAAAATATGGGGGTCCATGAGTTGTAAGTGGGGGTCCACGAAAATTTATCTGGTTTCGATAGTAAAGAACCAAAATGGTTGCTAGCCTCTTATTTAACTTTAATTTTTTTGAGTGGTGTATAGTGCTCTCGACACACTGCTGCACTTACCGTAACTTTGTGTTTTCATACGTGGTCTTTAAGCAAGTGCAGATTAAAAAGAACCGGATGTTGGTATAACACTGAGTGGGGCGCGGCGGAGATTTAAGCACTTGTGTATTTTCAATGCTACTGGATATTACTACACCATTACCTTTGTTGAAGAGATTCTATAATGTTGAGTTCGAATCTTCACTGATGTCTCCAAAACTAACTCTGGGTCAGGATCAGCAGTATTTTTCGAAGTTAATGGGGATAAGCTTCACTTTTTCTCTTGGGTAATATGCTTCGGTCTTCCAGGCTGAGGTATTTGCAATCCTCAAAGCCATGGACTACGTGGTGGAACATAGGTGGAGGGGAAGGAGTTTACTTGTCTGCAGTGCACCAAGCTGCACTTAAGGCATTGGCTAGCCCTCTTACTACTTCCAAACTATTTCGGCAATGCAAGTCTCGACTAAATTATGGTGGAAAACATAACGAGCTTGCTTTACTCTGGATGCCAGGTCACTCAAGAATACCTGGTTATGAGACATCTGACCAATTGACCAGAATTGGCTCAGACCAGGCATTCCTCGGTCTGCACACCCACCATCAGAAACTGAGGGAATATTTACTTCGCTCAGCAATGAGTAAGCGGTATCGAGGCGATTCAGGTGGGTAAAACTCATGTTGCCTTCAATCTCAGGTCTATCTAGTTGTTTGCTCTCACTGAGCAGACGACGCTGCAGACAACTTGTTGGACTGCTGACTGGTCACTTCACGTGATACAAACACCTGACTGTGATAGGCATAAATGACAAGTCCATTTGCGCATCCTGCCTTGAAGAGGATGAGACGGTGGAACACTTTTTGTGCTTCTTGCTTGCTTGGTTGTTTGTCATCGATTTTTCTAGACTCGTTCATTTCTTTATGGTCAGTTTAGTGTTTTAAGTTTTGTTTTTTAAAAATGTGAGTTATAAATAATTTTCGCCTCACTTTAAAACTTGTAGCGATAAAAATAAAAATGATGCCATCAACACAAATAAACTATTTTACAAATACTCCACGTACAAAGCCATGAGTGAGCCGACCATTTGATGAGTTTATGGTGAAAATAATGTAAATAACGCTAGGGCTCGAAGTGCTCTTAAAAAATATAATTCTTCATAGCGAGAGAGCTCTGTTTTTTAAAACCTCCAAGTGTGTAATCACATTAATTTAATAAATAGAAATAAAAAATAATAGAAAGAAAATATTTTAGTTTTATTTTGGCCACTCCGAGTTTAGTTTTTGAATCCACCCGCGATGCAAATCTACGTAGTTAGATCTTATCTTCTCATTTTATTTTTTTACGAGCTTTGGGAATATTTTGAAATGTATCAGCAGGGGGTCCACCGAAACCAGTAAATTTTTGAAAGGGGTCTACGAGAAAAAAAGTTTGGGAACCTCTGACGTACACGAATGCTTGGTGAAACTCTGGACAAAATATTATTTTTAAACAAAAATATGAGCTTATTTCATTTTAAAATTACATTGAATGACTACACTGGATCACAAATTTGTGTTTGTTCTACGGATGCCGCTATCCATTTTCCATGTTGTTGTTGTTGTTGTAACAGCATACAAATTCCCCAAAGAGATTTTGGGGAGTGTTGCTGGAGTGGTGGCAGTCGTTGGCCAGATATATATCTGTCTGGGTCGTTCCGGTTACGTAGACCCGACTGTCGTGGGAACGATCCATTTTCCATGTCGCCCGCTGCTTCCAAAAATCGAGTTAAATTTTTTTTCTGTGGATACGTTTTCGAGATATTTTAAATTTACCGATATTCAGCTTCAAACAAAAGGTGGTTCCACTTAGTCACTTATATCCATGAACCAATTTAACAAACTGAAAATGAAATACGATAAATGAAAGCTAACAAAATTTTCCATAAACCGTCTATACATCACTTTCCGATAGGACTGATAGTTTCTGGCAAATTAATTAATCATTCCAGATTTTTTTATGAAAAAACTAAAAAAAAATCAAATTTTATTAGGAGGAAAATTAAAAAACTAGCAGGTTCTGCGTCAAATTTATGCAGTTGTGCTAAAGGATGTTCTGTTACAAAAAAATCAAGTTACTAATGAAGCAAATAAATAAAGAAGTAATGAGTGGTCAATGAAAATGCGCACAGATTTTTGTATGAAATATGAGAATAAAAGCGTACTACTCATAACGTATGAGTAACATTATTTACTGCTCATTTTTCATACAAGAAATCGTTGCGCATATTGATCTGGCCACTTATTACTTCTTTATTTATCCACTGATTTTCTTCATTAGTAACTTGATTTTTTGTAACAGAACAGGCTTTAGAACAAATGCAAAAATTTTACACAGAACCTGTTATTTTTTAACTTTTCTTCTGTTAAAGAGTTTTTTTTTTATATTTTCATAAAAAACAAGTAAGAAAGTCTAAGTTCGGGCGGAGCCGAACATTAAATACCCGGCGCAAATACTAAATATATGATGTTCACCTTTCCGAAAGCTACCGCTACATGGTAAGCCAGGGTGTATCAATTTTGAGTAAATTAGCCTCCTTAAGTTTCAAAATATTGACGTTTCAAGCATTTCTAAAATTTACCGTTATATGAAAAGCCATAATTTTAGTCCGATTTCAATCATTTTCATAGTTTTGCTTTTATGTCGCAAGCACAATAAAAATACCGAGTTTGGTACAAATTAGTAGAACGGTTACCAATATACATATATGTGATTATAAGTGGGCGGGGCCACGCCCATTTTTTTAAATTATAGACGTATTTCCTGGTAAGGAATTGTTGCAAGCATCAATTTTGAATAAATTGGCTTTAATATTTACTGATTTATCGAAGATTTCGTATTTCTCCAAATTACCGTTATATGAGATGTGGGCGTGGTTATTGTCCGATTTTAAAAATTTTCGGCCATTTGGTATCCTGTACCAAGGCCAATAACTGTGCCAAGTTTGGAAGAAATCGGTGCAGCGGTTGCCAAGATATACACATGTAACCATAAGTGGGCGTGGCTACGCCCATTTTTCAAAAATTTATAACATTCTTATTTTTCGTCTAAAAATTATTGTAAATATCAATTTTGAGTTAATAATCTTCAGTAGTTACTAAAATATCGCAGTTTTCGTATTTCTGAAAATTACCGTTATATGGGAGGTAGGCGTGGTTATTGTCCGATTTTGCCCATTTTCAATACCATCCGTCCTACGCCCGAAAGAAGTACACGTACCAAGTTTCGTTAAGATATCTCAATTTTTACTCGAGTTATCGTGTGCACAGACGGACGGACAGACGGACGGACAGACAGTCACCGCTTAATCGATTTCTCTGTTCATCCTGATCATTTATGTATACATTTGTCTATATCTATCTCGATTCGTTTTGCCTGTTACAAACAACCGTTATGTGAACAAAGTTATAATACCCTTGTGCACAAGTGCGCTCGGGTATAAAAAACAGAAACTATCAGACCTATCCAAAAGTGATGTATACACAGTCTATGTAGAATTTTTTTTTCGTTTTCATTTGCCGTATTTCATTGTTAAATTGGTTCGTAAGATATACGTGATTAATTGTAACCACTTTTTGTTTCAAGCCCAAAAACGGTAAATTGAAAATATCTTGAAAACTTATCCACAGAATAAAAAATAAAGTAGACTTTCGGAATCAGCGAGCAATTCTTTATAGGAATTGGATAGTGGCATCCATTGAACATATTTGCTGTAAACCAGTGCCATCGATGTAAATTTCTTTCTATACTCGGTAACACATACATACATATGTACGTATATCTGAGATTTGTAAAAAAAAAAAAATAATATTGCGTTCATCCCAGGCAAGGCGTTTGGCCAAGCTGTTGTAACAATATTTATATGAAAGTTTATTTATATAGTTTCAATTTGAAAAAAAAAATCCCGTGAAAAAGCGTGCGTAATTAAAAACTAGGCGTCGCATGAGGGACGTAGCTGGAGTCCTCTTCAAGGACTTCGCCATCCTTTGCTGCCAAAATGGGTTTACCATAATTCATACTGCACGCCGAAGCCGGCACACAATTGTTCAAAATTGGAATTTAATGTTCATAATTCACCGTAGCTTTCATTTTTGAAGCAATTTTTACTAAAAACCAAAAAAAGTAATTTATTTCGGTGAAAATTTTTTATAACATTTCAAACATTTTTTTTTTTTAATTTTTTCGTTTTGGGTAATTAACAATTGTTTTCGATTAGTCTTTGTTATGTAACATTTATTAACTGGAAAAGGAGAATACATTTTCTTCAAAATTTCCACTTCTCTGCATTTTGCACAGAAAAAAATTAATATAATCAAGTAAAAATTGACAGATTAGGCTCAACTGGTATCTTGCAAATATTATAAGCTTTCATAAAAAAAATGATCAAATTAAGTGAAATGAAGGCTGCAGTGAATTACGACCACTAAATGCCAGTTTTGAACCACTGTGATGCAGGGGGTTTATTGTTCTCTTTCAGTGGAACTGGAAATTCAGCGTTCAACACGATCCTGGGCACAACTTTCCCTGTGCTCTATAGATTGTGAAAAGATTACCTATTAAAAACCACTAAGTGGAGTGCGAAACGAACTGGCGAAGGTTTTCATTATATTTTATAAGGGACATTTTTAGTTTTCATATTCTGTGTTCAAAAATTTATTTCTGAAAAATGCAGAGCTGATTTAAAGGACAGTTTAAGAAATAAAGGACAAAAGGCGTCCATTGTTTTGAAAAAATTTATAAAGGACAGGGGGTTAAAATAAAGGACTGTCCTTTAAAATAAAGGACGGATGGTCACCGTACATATACCCCCATTATTTTTCCTTCCCCAAGAATTTTTTCCTGTGAACATACCCCTATCTGGCCTGCTTTGGAAGGCCCCATACAGAAATTAGATTTTTATAAAATTGACCCCCACCATTCCAAAATACTTCATAGAAGGATAAAATGCATGACCAACCTCCATTATTTTTCCCTTCTCAAGATTTTATTCTACCCCCTACCCTGCTCCCTGCGGCCACATTGATGCAATGGTTAGCAGTGCTCGCTACCACTCCGCGGGGCCTGGGTTCAAGCCCGGTTAAACCCAACATCAAAAAAAAAAAAAAAGTTCTCCGCTTCTCATGAAAATACAATCGCCGTTCGCAGTCGGCGTAAAACTGAAAGTCCCTCCCCTTTGTGTAACAACATCAAGGCGCACGCCACAAATCGGAGGAGAAGCTCGGTCAAACACTAACATATGTGTCACCGCCAATCAGTTATTATTATTATTATACCGCTCCCTAGGAATTTTTTCTATATTTTCAAGAATAACCCAGTAGATAATTTCAGGAGTTAAAAGCCCTTCCGAAAGGCCTTCCTGAGAGTTAAGAGGCCTTCCACTTTACATTCTTTTCTTCTTTCTTTTTTGCATGGAGTGTCACAAATTGAAGGGCTTTTTCTTTCCCTACCCAAGGCCCTCCAAATGGGCTTTTATAGGACATACTTCAGAAGGCCTTTTGACGAGTTCTTTTAAAGTTGCTTCTTTAGGTTATAAAAATCATACATCTTTGACTTTTACACTTTTTTCAACCCTTCTTGGGTAGGCGTCTTAGAATGGCTTTACTTAAAAAGGCCTACCTAAATTATCTTCTGGGAACTGGTTTGCGCTGTTTTGGTTTTGACTGACCGTAAGAGAAAAATGAATATACATACATACACCGTGGCCAGTATGTATATGTTGATACAAAACTTGATCACATAACTAGCAAATATCGTCTCTAGACACGAATAAAGGCGCGCTAGTGTACAAAAAATTGATGAAGAAACACGTAAACATAGATTTAAACCTGACATTGGTCAGCAGCATGCCCCAAAAACTCTTTTAGGAAGTTATATACATATGTATTGTAACATCCGCAAACATAGTTGAGCGCGAAAATAAATTTACGCGTCTTTCTTCGCCATCAACTATGTTAAGTCTTTCTTCGCTGAAGTTTCTTTATGCGTCTTTTTTCGCGGTCAACTTTTGAGCTCGCGCCTTTATTCGTGTCTATTGACGATATGTGTTATATCGGTGACCTTTATATCTTTATATAGTTATAGAGACATACGTTCTATAATTGTAAAAATAAACTTGATTTCGAAATTCACCAAGAAGATGCAGACAAAACTTATGAGACTCATGAAAGAAAGGAAAGTTCAGACTCCGACAGTGACATTTCGCCAGCCACAACTCAGAAAAATATATATAAAAACAAATAGTTATAAGTTATATATTCATTAAAAAAATAATTTTTACACTCAAACTTGAAATATTGTTTTATTTGCACTGTGAAGCTTTAAAATTTATTTAAAAGCTTTTGATTACCAAACTAAGTTAATATATCTATAAAATTGCTATCAGTAAAATTATATGCCTTCAATAAATACAATGCTACAAAATCTCCTCAAAGTACCTCTAGTAATCCAATTGATCCCCGATCAAGGTGAATTTTTTATGGCGACTTTTTACGACAAATCTAAGCATCTGAAGCAATAAAATATTTTTTTCCGGCTAACTCGTATGGGGCGGCCTACTGTGCTTCGTGAGCGTCGAGTGAACATGATTGAAAAAAATTTAACACAACGTGAGTGTGCGTGATTTACAAAACCATCAACATGCGCGAGCGTGAATGTGAGCCAAAATCACTCATGCGCCCATCTCTAGCTCAAACCTCCGAGCACCAAGGACCGCTAAGATCAGTGTTTAAAAAACTGCAATAAGATTTATTTTATTTGCTTTTGCTTCTGCTGATGCTGATGCTTCTGAAAAAGAAAGCAATTTCAGTCAAAGCAAACGCAGAAAACGATTACTAATAAAATGGCCGTCAGCTCCGGCCATGGTGTAATAACATGGTGTAATAATAACATGGTGTAATAATAACATGGTGTAATAATAACAAAGTGTTGTCAGTAACCTAACCTCACTCTTTCGGTAGGTCTATTCCGGTCACGCATTTAAAAGTAGTAGAAAAGGTTGTAATTACTACTTTTAATACTTTGGTGCATACTATTTCAAATTGAATGTAAAAAAATGTATAATTACAGGCTTATAAGCCTCTGAATATATATTTATATCGACAGCTCCACACAGCTGCTATGAGTAGTCCACTTGCAAAGTGCGCTATGTAATTTTTTTTGTTCGATTTTTAGTTTTTGGTGGTAAACGTGCCAGTATTTAAAGTAGTTCCATGTCCACTAACAATACCGTGCAAAATCCTTATATATTCTGAAAAAATAGCATCAAATGTTAGCTACTCTAACAAAACTCGCTATAATACTTACTGCATGTATATATACACTTTCAAAAGTCGCTTTAATATTTATTGCACGTATTTATATAAGTATAAGTCGGCCGCTGTGGTGTAGTGGTAAGCAGTGCGCGCTTCCACTCCACAATGCCTGGGTTCAAACCCTGGTCAAAGCAACATCGCAAAAATATAGAAAAAAAAGGTTTTTTCTTAACAGCGGTCGTCCCTCGGCAGGTAATGGCAAACCTCCGAGTGTATTTCTGCCATGAAAAACAGCTTCTCATAAAAATACAATCGCCGTTCGGAGTTTGCGTAAAACTGTAGGTCCCTCCGCTTTGTGTGACAACATCAAGGCGCACGCCATAAATCGGAGGAGAAGCGCGGCCAAACACTAACATATGTGTAAGCGCCAATCTATTATTATTATTTATATAAGTTCAAAACTCTCCATATTCTGATGAACTTAGAAAACTGCAAGAAACCGTGGTAGTTTCGGTGCCTAGTGGAAGACGTCTTAAAAAAGAAGCAGACCAACCTTCATGGAAGAGAGAACGCGAAAAGCTAAAAAAGCTAGCTATATAAAAGTTACTTTTTTAAAACTCGCTATATTAAATTTTTATATATAAAATTTGCAAAAACTACTACACTACTGTTTTTTAATGTTATTAGGCTCTTATTTGTCACAATTTTCAGATAATAAAGAGAAAAAAAATTTTTGGATTTACTTGTTGTTGTAGAGGTTTTTTTTTATTTATGGCTTACTATTATAAAATCACAACGCTGTTTGCAGGTGGACTACTCATATATTGTAACTTAAAAAAAGTAAAGGCTGTAAAATAAGGCAATTTCCTATAAGACTGTAAATAATTTTTTAAAGAGATTAAAACAAATAAATATGGATAATATAAGCGGAATCGCAATTTAACCATGCTGCCATTCTATTCTAGTGTATCAGTGGTCCATTTGGCTCGATATTATGACAAAGCAGCAAAAGTTATTTAATATAAAAAATCGCCATTCCGTATGATTTTTGTGTACGTCTTTTGCCATTGATAACCACGATATCTTTAATTTTTTACATTTTGAAGACAAAAATTATACAAATCCAGCACTTTTAGATATTAATATCGTTCTGAATACACCAAGTTATTTAAAAATCGCCAAAAAACGAATTGATAAAATGGAGTATTTTAAATACTATTTCCCAACGAATAGTAGTATTAAAATTAAGATCTTCAGCACTGAAAATAAGCATGCCGATCTTGTCAAAATTACAACAAACACGTCGCTACTGAGAACACCTTATTATTCCACCATGAGCTCCGGCAGCCGTCGGTTTGAAAAATTTTCATTTTGCCTTGCTTATGATTTTTATCAGTACCGCAAGTCAAAACAAAAGCAATATCTCGGCTTTCGTAAGTCGTCCACAGTGACAGTCGATGAATCAGAAGTTTTGCTCTCACAAGCCGTCAGCATTCCCATGCATTAGTCGCAGTCGAACCAAAAGCAAAAACCGACTCAATTTATTAGCTAAGAAGCATCGAGTTCGTACTGAAAAGCAAACGATTGTTTGCTTCTCAGCATTTTTCGTGTTGCTGCTGTGGCTTTTCGTTTTCAAATATGACAACAGAAGCAACTGACGAACTGCGAAAGCCGATCAATTTCTTTTGCTTCTGCTTCCGTACTTTTCAATAAGCAAGCTTCAGAAAAATGCCTTTGCTGATAAGCACCGCATTCGCGCCGGAAAGCAAACAAACATTTGCTCCTCAGTTCTTCTCGTGCTGCTGCTGTGGCTGTTCGTTTTTTTGTCGAAGCTAAAGAAAAAGCATGAATATTGCTCTTGAAGCAAGGCAACTTCAGAAGCACAGCATCAGCGTATTTTCGTTGCTTTTGCTAATATTGCTTAAGCATTTCTAAACCTGATTAAGATTCCTAGGTCCTTTAAGACAATCCTCACTCATTTATTTAGAAATTTTCAGAGAACTTTTCGAATATGAATTTGAAGGTAGCAAAACGCTATTTAGAGAGTGACCTTTAAACTTTTTATTTTAATGAAACATTCATGTGGGATTGGTGTGCCGGACCAGAAGTGGTCGGCAATACACCCCTGACCGAACAACGCGCAATTCTAATACAACCCTGACCGAACAACTCACAACCATAACTAACAACGCTGACCGAACAACGCGCAACCCTAACTAGACGAACGTTTAACGAAATACAAGCCAATTAAATTCAATTGAGTTCAAGTTTTCCGTGTGTCGCCGAAGCAAAAGGTCGCCTAGTGGTTGCTAGCGGGTGTGATATTAAAACTTCAATAAATTTGATTTAAGTACAGTTATATAAAAGCAATTCAAGTCCACTTAATATATTTGATTCATATTTTAATTATACTAACAGCCTCATTGCGTAAGTCGTAAATTAGGCTAAATTGTACGACTCGACAACATGGGCGTTGTCTACTGTCGTGCTGAAATAAGTAAACGACGAAAATTGTCGAAAACTATGCAGTGCTGCCAAGTTTTCCCGTTTTAATACACTAGTCGAGTCGAAATTTTAGGCAATGACATGAAATTTTCGATACGATTCGACTCTCGAAAAACGACTTGCATTCGACACGACACTCGCAATGAGGCTGTAAATAAAATAATACGCTAAATATTAAACTAGTGTGTTTGGTGTCCTGGCGGAGGTGGGGCTCATAGAATAAGCCCCCACAAGTGGTGTCAGAACTGAAATCGAATCTACACCTCAAAAGTGACGCTAATGTTTAAATTTGCTTGTAATAATGTAAATAGTGAAAACTACGTGCGATAAATAGAGTGCGGGAAGTACATTGCGCGCATTTTAAATCGTTAACAGTGCTCTTACACAATATTATCGATAAAAGCAATGAGACAGAGCAGTAAAATAATTGGCAAAATCGCGATATTCGGTGGAACTGTACATGCATTTGTGTATACGTAAGTGATAAATGACGTGTAAGTTGTACATAAAGCAGAAGTAACGGCTAAAATTTAAAACTCGGCGATAGATCGGCACCTTCGCAAGCGACGGCTGATACATAGAAAGTATATGTACGTACATATGTACATATGTTCAACGGAATTCGCACCAAAGTAAATAAGACACTAGAGTGCGTGTGAGTGGCGCCGTTAGAGGCTGAGCAGTAACGAGAAAGCGAACAGCTCAAACGAGAGCGGTGACCAGTGATCGGACTTATACCACATTGTGCTAGATCTGCCACTTGTTTGAGCATCTACCACATCTACCACATAAAGTCTGAAATCTACCATATTCGCGTTATTGAGTAGTTTTATTTTTGCTCGACACATTTTCTTAATTTTAAGAGCAAAAATTGTCGAACACTAAACACCATATGGTAACAAGAATGATATAATACAAAAGTAAACAAAGCCGAATGGGAGCATAAAATAAATTGTAAAATAGTAAATTTGCATATTCGCGTCATTGAGTAGTTTTATTTTTGCTCGACACATTTTCTTAATTTTAAGAGCAAAAATTGTTGAACACTAAACACCATATGGTAACAAGAATGATATAATACAAGATTCCACATTCCGGCGGCGATGAAATTTTTCAAGTAAAAGTAAACAAAGCCGAATGGGAGCATAAAATAAACTGTAAAATAGTAAATTTGCTCAATAATAAATTTTTCGAGAGAAAACGTGGTTTTATTTGGTTAAATTGCAAAATATATGATTTATAAAATAGCGAAAACGGCGATTTTTGTGAAAGTATTAGCAAATTTCAGTGCATCTAAAGTTTCCGAGGCGTTCTTTACTTTTACTTGGGAATTGTTAAAATCGGCAAATTCCAAGTAGCGGTTTCTGGAACGTGCCACATTTGTTCGCTTAACGTAAAGTGATGAAAACAAAAGCTGGCAGCAGTCCCAAGGTTGCAGAATTCTCTCAAAATATGCACCTGCTTTACAAAAATCAACGCAATTATTAGTAGCTACAATCTTGCACTTTATTGCACTAAAATTAATTTTTTAGAGTCTAATTAAAAAGTTTGCAATTTAGGTGAACCCTTGCAGTATATTTTTAATTTTTGTACAAAGTTTGATCCAAAACCTGAGATTTTTCACATTTTTTTGAAGTTTACCACACTTTTTTTCCAGATTCTACCATACAGATTTTTTTAAGTCCGATCACTGGCGGTGACGTGAAGTACTAAGCAAACAGCGAAGAGTTCAACTATGAGTTGTATGAGAAGCAGTGTTGCCGTTTTAGCCCTTTGGTGGCTAAATTTGGCTACCAAATTCTTTTTTTGGCCACAAAAATTTGAAATTGCCCCTAGCCCTTTTTTTAGCCCTTTTCAAAAGTTATTCATCATTGACATTAAAATTTTTTATATGATTTTCATGAATTTAACTCTTCGCTCATAAAGCGAACGCCTTTCCTTTAAGGCAAATAAACTGTTCAATGTGTCGCTAGCTTAAGTGGTGGAAAAAGTTTGTTTATCGGTTGCTTCTTTTACCTTTAAGTAACGCAGAAGTTGAAAGGACGTTTTCTATAATAAATTTCGTTAAAAATAAGCACAGAAATAAAATGAATTTTGTAATGATCAACGCTTTATTAACTGTAAGATATGGCTTAAAAAATGTACAGAAATGTTGTCATGATTTTGATTTTACAGATGATATCGTCAGGTTAATGAGAAATGAACAAAATTGTAACGACGAAGAATCGCTTAGCGATGATAGTATGATAAGATATGGCTTAAAAAATGTACAGAAATGTTGTCATGATTTTGATTTTACAGATGATATCGTCAGGTTAATGAGAAATGAACAAAATTGTAACGACGAAGAATCGCTTAGCGATGATAGTATTGATATAGATATAAATATTTAATGTGTTAAAAAAATGTTTATAGATTAAATTATTTTACTATGAGTTCATTAAATGAATACTCTTTTGTTTGTTTGATACATACAGCGCCGGACAATAATAAAGCACCGACATTTTAATTCTTTGTAAATTATAACATAACATTTTAAAAATTTCTTTTACAAATGGATATTTTTCGAAGCATAGTTTGAAATTATTTAAGTTATTTAGTATTGTCCGACACTGTATATAGATATGATTCTAGTACTTATGTATTCTTAATGTGATCTCATTTTTTGTTTATGTAAGAAATTAATTTTTAAACTGTACATACATATGTATATGTATGTTTTTTACGTTTCTGGGCCGTTATCTTATCCATTAACGATTTAACTATACTTTAAAATAGGTAAATTGGCGGCCCTTAATATGCTTTATGTGTTACACAACAAGTTTATTTGTTGAATAAAATATTAATTCTTTCCAGAGTTCATTGTTTTTCTATATCATTACTTATAGAAAATGTTTGCGTGTATACTTATATATTTATATGTAGGTAAAAAAATTTAGCTACCATTTTTAGCCACAACGACGATTTTTAGCTCTTTTTTAGCCCTTTTTTAGCCTGAATTTAGCTACCGCTAAAAATGTTTCGCGGCAACACTGATGAGAAGGGATTTTGTACGGCGGTGGCTGAAAGTGCAAATAGAGGCGCTTTGTTGCAGCGAGTTTGCGTGGTGAAGACCGAATAGCGTGAATTGAGATCAGCGTTGCCGTTTAGCTACAATTGTAGCAAAAGTGGTACATTTAAAATGAAAAGCTACAATGCTATATAAGCTCTAAAATAGCTACATTTTCGTTAAGGCTACAGCTTCAACAATTTGTTTGCATATTCAAAACTGTATATGCCAAGAAAATAGAAGTATGATTGTGTTCACAGCGTTAGCGCGTTGTGTTTTACCTTTAACGGATATTTCAAGTACTCTGCCCTATCAAATTGCTCATCCCTATTAAATTGCTCATCCCGATCTTAAGAATACATTCGTCAAAAATTATTATAGTGCGCAGATAAAGATGCTGAAGCGTAATGCATAAGTATGTAATATTATAAATACAATTTGTTTAATGAAAAGTATTGAAAAAAGTTGATACCTTAGATTTGTAATTAAAAAATCAAGAGTGGAAAATAAGGCAGGTATTGAAGTGCGGGAGGAAAGTGAAGGCGAGGAAAACATTGTTGAAATGTAAGTATGTTAGATTTTGGCACTCACGATTTTAATGTCTCGAAAATAAATAAATACAATTAAAAAAAAAACTTTTTAATAGACAACGCTTTTATAAATGGACTAAAAAGTAGAAAAAAATATTTCTCAGTCCCACAGAATTTGTTTTGATAACTTTTGATTTTGAAATTTTAGCAAAAGTCATTATAAACAATAAATGACATTGAAAACGAAAAACGTGGAGCGCATGCAGTACAAAGCATTCGATTTCATTGACAGTAGTCAAACTATATAACATTCTACAGCGAAAGTACAAATTTGAGATCGATTTTAAGCGGTCGTTATTCATATGCCCACATACATACATATGTTACTTTTCATATCAATTCAAGTGTATTATATGTAGAGGTATACGCCGACAGGCCTTGCGGCGACGGCGTGGTCAAATTCAAAAAGAATCGGCGGCGGCGGTGACGCGTCTAGAAACGCCGGCACTACTGCCCACAAGGTAGATTCCAAAGAGTCATGAGGCTACTAATCTTATCATGTCATCTCGTCAGCGTTAGGCATTCACCATGCCAATTCAGATTATAATTATATTTAATTCATTCATTGAACTAGTTTTAAATTCAAATTACGTTACTTCCTACTTGAATTAAAATGTGGAGTACCTGGCGCTGATGGATGGGCGAACAGAAGAAGGTCTGAGGTATATACATACATACACACATGGCTCTGTATGTTATTTACACCCTGCATGAAATGTATCCAACTATAAGCTAACTTTAAGTTGATTAGGAAGGAGCTAAAAGTCACTTATTATCTGTAAATTTTCTTTGACAGAGGCTAATTTTTATGGCGATGGCCGCGAAATAGTCAAGGGTGGGTTACCTCTGCATTTGATGTAACTAACTTGTAACCAACTACATTTGGACATAAAATATCAATAGGAAAAACAAAATATTTGTTTTTTTTTACTTTATTACATTTCATATTTGTTTTCATATTCTGCTGTAGGTGGTCCCATATTTGAACTCCGTCAGACATAACTTCAAAATGACTTATGTAATTTCGATCTTCCTCGCGTTTAAAGAAAACAATCTCCTTCATTACTCCTGCATTACTTGTCAACTAGTTTCAAACTAGCTTTTTTGAAGCTAACTGCAAGTTATATATTTTATAGAAATCCCGCAAAAAAGCTAACTACAACTGGGTTATTTTTTACCAATTGATAATTTTTTTCTGCAGGACAGATCCGTATGTACTATTTAAATTTAAAGAAATAAAAATTTTAAAAGGTAAGTTATTGGGATAATTTATGTCGCTGCAATAATCTTATCAACCGTTATCTTAAATTACGGAGTGCTTACGATTTTTTGCGTATTACATATTGAAAACAAGGTTGGTCTACTTTTTTCCAAAAGTTTAACCCATTAACTCGAACCAGAACGGGTCTTTTTGACCCACTGTTTAAAAAAATGGCTTATAGATGGTTAAAATTTCCATTAAAATATTATGCGCCAAATTTTTCTAAGGAGAACCGAATGTAATGAAAAATAATACTAGTTTTTACCAAAAAGGGGGAACTTTAACTCTTTGTAGAAAACGTTGCGATGCGAGGGAGCAAAACCTTCCTGGGTTTGACCACCACTAAGGAATGCCAACGTAATTTTCACACAGCCACCTAGTACTTGTATACGTATGTGGGACCCGAGAATAAAATAACTTACGAATGTAAAAATTAGCAAAAAAATTTGTTGCTCTTTATTGAAAGTCTGTTTAAAATATTTAAAAAAAAATACTCAGGAAAATCCACTTGTCTTTGTTCTATCTCTAATTGTTGAGGAGTTAGATGGAATGAGTTAGATGAACAGAAGCTGCTTCTGTTAAAACTGCGTGCTGCGATATTGGCGTTAAAGTTTTTGATGTGTTATAACCAGGGAACGGATTTTATGGAAATTGCCTTTTTTTCTGCTAAAGAGATAGAGTATATTCGATTAAGAATGTCCACGATTTAGCTTTCCCTGATTCCATATATACACATTTTATGTTGCCTGCCTTTTTTAAGATATTTGTCTTTTTTTGCCTTTCTACCATTAAAAAAGTGATTATAGCATTTACAATTTTTTTTTTTTTAAGATTAAAAAATATACACATGCCCATGCGGCTTATAAAAGCACAGGGACCTCTTCCCAAATTGGTGTTGGAAAAATTCAAAGCCGTTCTCTCAGCTAACGTAGGCTTGGAGACAATAAGGGGTGTGGATAAAATTGTAAAGGGCGAGGAAAATGCACTTATTCCTGATAATATGAACGTTTCAAGCGTTCCATGTATAAATTGGGCTCCACTTGTTTCAACTTACGTCGAGCGCACATTTAGTACATTCAACGCTTTTCTTCGCGAAAATCGAATGAAAATGCTGCCAGAAAACTTCAAAATGCATCTTGTGGTTCAATGTTACTACAACTATTCAGATTAAAGTTTTATGAGTTAGAAACACGAAAGGATAAAATAGTCAAAGATTCAAAGTACAAATTTTCCATATATATATAATATAAAATATATATATATAAAATAAATGTATTTTTTGATTTTTCTGCTTTTTCCTGCCTTTTTCGCTATTTTGTTTAGCCTTTTTTGCCTTTTTTGCAGTACCTAGTGCCTTTTCCTGCCTTTTTCGCTATTTGATTTTGCCTTTTCCAGCCCATTTCGTTATTTTATCTTGCCTTTTTTATAGGGTTTTAGGTCCTAAAAATCCGTTCCCTGGTTATAACATTCTTGTTGTTGTAGGAAAAAAGTAGTATTATTTAAGTATTGGAAAGAGTTGTCTGCTGCGGAAAAAAATCGTTAGATTACCAGTATTCGACCCTAATTTAACTGTATTAAACGCTTTCGATCGAAAAATATGTTGCCTATGTTTTTTCTGAGTTACGCTCCTTGTGGAGATCATATTCTTGTCCTGTGGCCCAAATTATGCAAAAAAACTCCTTTAAAAAAGCAATTTTCATTTCGTAAAATTGTGTTTTTAAACGAGTAGTATTTAGTTCCTTCAAACGATGTATTTCAATATACATACATCATGAAAATTTTGTACACAAAATTAATTAGGCGCCGATATTTTCGTAACTCGGCGGCGGCGCGTGAGGAATGACAAAAATCGGCGGCGGCGTGGCTCGGCGGCGTATACCTCTAATTACATGCGCCCCACGGTTTCCATTTTCAATGTCATTTATTGTTTATAATGACTTTTGCTAAAATTTCAAAATCAAAAGTTATCAAAACAAATTCTGTGGGACTGAGAAATATTAATTTCTACTTTTTAGTCCATTTATAAAAGCGTTGTATATTGAAAATTTTTATTTTTTTATTCTATTTATTTTCTACTTTTTAATCTTGTCTGTACAAAATTTTGCAATAGATATTAAAATAATTCAACTTGCAGTGGAAGAGAACAGAAGACTATGCAAGCAAAATGTTGTTTGCTCACACTTAGTATATGCCTACATATGTACATACATACATATAGCAGCAATTAATTTCACTTTCACTTCTTCTGGCGAGGCGACATCTATCTCTAGTGTTTTTCTAATTGTATGTCTTTGATATGATACCTACAACGGGGTTGATATCTAGACTAGGTTGATGTCTAGAATTTGCCATAAATAGCTTTGCTACATTAATAGTAGGTGCATTCTTTTGCAACCGAGCTACAAAAGAACACTCGCTTAAAAGACGAAATACACGCAAAGCAACAACACAAACTCGGCTATTTATATGAGCTCAGCCGGGTCAGTTAAAAAATATGCGACCTGAAGTCTAGTGTTGGTAAGTGAAAAAAACTGCTCTACTGTGAATTGTTAATGGGAAAGTGGAGAGGGAAATTTTTGCTTCCTTTTATACGTGACTTATATTTTAAAAGAGTATATATATTACGCAAATACCTCGCATAATTACTCATTTAAATTTGTTTTTGTATTTAAATCCCGTTAAACTAATCACATTTTCTTGCCAGCTACCGACAGGGTTGCTTAAGTAGCTAAAAGGAGATTTTACCCGAGTTGAGCGTTCTTTTGTCGTTCGCTTACTAAAAAATGCAGCTAGTATAAATGGTGGTCTGGACATACAACAACAAAGCGGTGTGGACATACAACATTGCAAGTTGATAAAAGCGTTGTAAAAAAACCTGGAGCGCATGCAATACATTAGATTTAATTGACAATATTCAAACTACATACATAACATAGACCTAAATTTCTACAGCGAAAGTACAAATTTGAGATCGATTTTAAGCGGTCGTTATTAATATACCCACATACATACATACATATATTACTCCCCAATTTCAAATCAGGCCTATTACATGCGCCCCACGCTTTTCATTCTCAATCTCATAAATTGTTTATAATGACTTTTGCTAAAATTTCAAAATCAAAAGTTATCAAAACAAGTTCTATGGGACTGAGAAATATCATTTTCTAATTTTAGTCCATTTATAAAAGCGTGGTACATTAAAAAGTTTTGTTTTTGTATTTATTTTGTACTTTTTAGTCTTGTCTGAATAAAATTTTACAATAGATACTAAAATAATTCAACTTGCAGTGAAGAGAACAAAAGACTATACAAGCAAAATGTTGTTTGCTCACATTTAGTATATGCCTACATATGTACATACATACATATAGCAGCAATTAATTTCATTTAAAGAAATGACGTGTCGTCCATTTCCGCTGTAGCGTATGTAGTGCACATTTTTAACTTCTTCTGGCGAGGCGACATCTATCTCTAGAGTTTTTCTAATTGTATGTCTTTGATATGATACCTACGATGAGGTTGATATCTAGACTAAGTTTGCCATAAATACCTTTACTATATTTATGGTCTGGACATCAACATTGCAAGTTGATAAAAGCTTTGTAAAATGGCACGGCATTTTGCAAAGCGTGCGGCAAGAGTGCTGTGAATATATTATCACACCTCAGCAGACACGCAAATTGCTCTGCACATTTAAAAAACATGGAATCCAAGAAAAGTCAGTTATCAATGGATAGAATGACAGAAGTGGCCAAACGTTTAAAATGTGCTCGAACGAAAACGATGAGTCACCGAGGAAATTTCAGATGCATCTTCTAAAGAGCTGATTTCAACATTAAAATCATGCAAGTTTTCTATCATCATCGACGAGACCACAGATGTTTCACTTAAAAAAAGCTTAGTGCTGGTTGTGAGATGTGTTACAAACTGTATCGTACGCGATCGATTCCTAGCACTCATAGAATTGCCAAAATGTGATGCAGAATCTGTATTTGGAGTAGTGAAACATTTCTTTCATAACAAGAACGTTTGCCTCCAAAACATCATTGGCTTGACTACGGATGGTGCCAGCGTAATGGCTGGACAGTTGTCAGGCGTAAAAGCTTTATTTGCGGCGGAAACAAATAGACAATGGGAAACATTGCCTATGGTATCCACTCAAACGCTTCAGTCACTGACCGACATCAGGAATAAGCCGATAATGGTAAGCGGTGTTTAGAGTGGGCTATGTCTCGCACATCTTATCATAAGCAATATCCAGATATTACGTTTGTGTATGGTTTCTGTAACGATAATTACGGGATAATAATATTGGATTATCACCTTAGAAACCAAAACGGGGAAAATTTTTTTAGAAATTGTTGGCCTATTTTTGAGTCCTTAATACAATCTCAAAGTTAGATCATGAAATTTCTAAACACCCTGTATATTCACGTTCACGATTGGTTTTGTGGTCGACAGAAGGCATATTGTCCATTGCCGTCTTAAATAACCTGACGAAAGCGTTATATCGGGAAGAAGTCCTTGCGGCTCGATGGTGAATCGTCCTTGAATCTGTATAGTATAGTTGGTGGCAATTTCCAAACTGGTGAGTATCATTGGTCCACATTGTGTTTAGTCAACGTAAATCAAGGACCGCAAACAATGGTTCTGATGGTTGATTTAACGGGGGTAATTTGACTTTGATCTCTGGTGCCTCCGAATTTACGACTTTTATCAATAACTCGGCACCTTGCGCATCCTTTTTTGCAATAGTATTGCCTCTATCGTTACCAATACATATATATCTCGAATATGAGTCAAATCGGATCAAAATTACGATTTTGAGTAATACCTCGAATCCAGCGCCACCAGGCTTTTTAAGTTGTGAACTTAAACTATACAGGGACCTACTCAAACACATAAAAAATGTCATTAAAATCGTTTCGGTCGTTTAGGAGGAGTCCACCCACCAGAATAAGTCTTTTACATACTCTTCGGCATTTTTGCCCATACAAAAAAAAAACTATAACGAATACGTGATACGGAGAAATGCGCAACATCATCCGCGAAAAAAAATTCTCAAAAATCAACGGTAACTTATAGCCATTTAAAACTTGCACTTTATGATACTGAAATTGAGTGAACTACAAAACTGCATACCCAAAATTTGGTGCCATTTGATGCAAAATTAACCATATTTCTTTAAAAAATTTACAAAAAAATGTATTATGAAAAAGAAAAAAACACTGTATTCTGGGTGTATACATATATTTACAGATAGATAAAAGTTTCAATATGTTTGGAAAGCCCCACGCCCCCTTTTCCAGAAGCCCCAAAATCTCTGTACCAATTTCCAGGACACTACTATAAGTATAGGTGATGCCACTCTCCCTTAATATATCGAAAGTCTGCAGTAGGTATCCAAATTTTGGTACAGCCGTTCGCGAGATCACCTCTTATAAAAAGAAGGAGCTTCTCTTTATATAATTTTGTCGGTAACATAGTTCCACTCCGATATTGATGCGGCAAATGGGAAAAATTTGCAAGGATAGTAGTCGAGATTTTTTGCTTTAATCTAAGCCTAAGTGGGAGGTTAAACACCTTTCGAACTGTAGAACAATGGCTCAATTCTATTCTACGCATATCTATAATACGGGTATCGAATTTCAAGCAAATCGGACCATAAATAACATTTTTTGGAACAGATCGGTCCTTGGCCCACCTATCAGATAAAAGTATCCTATATGTTAATGCTGGCAATAATCTACCCACATGCCAAATTTCAAGAAAATCGGACCATATATAAGACTTTTTCGAATAGATCGGTCCCTGGCCCACTTAACGGAAACAATGGATCCTATATACTAATCCAGGCAAAAGGCTACCTACGCAGCAAATGCATTTTTTTAGCGTAGCTCGACCCCTGCGCCACCTATCGGAAAAATTAAAATATTGTGCACTCCTTCTGAACACCTTTTCAAAAAAGCAGCAACCATTAGAATTGGTTATATATGGAAACATAGGAGAAAATTGTTCCCAATTGATTCATGCTCACAATGAATTTCACAATTATCCGAAATTTTTCATGCTTCACAACGAATTTTCCACCTTTACATCGTCCAAAATCATCAAATAATGCGGTAAAACGCAAAATTTCGTCGAAAAAAATAAAATTTTTCTCGTTCTTCCGGATTTTTCCGAGTTTTCCACTTAGAATTTTCTATTTTTCCATTCGAAAGCCATTCCGAAAGAATTGCACAAAAAATGCCATACAAAAAAATAAATTTTCGATTTTTCCAATTTCCCGACTTTCCCGGAAGGATTTCCCAAAATTCTCTTTCGTAAAAATCTCCTCCTGGCAACTACGAACAACTAAAAAAATTTTTGCCAAACCGGCCCAACCGTTCTCAATTGATGAATTACTATAAATTTTTCACACCATTTTAATATATCGTTGGCTTAGTTCGCAAACGTGCTAAATCCATTCTTCTTTATTTTTCAGGAGGGACAAAAAACCGTCTAACTTTTTTGTTGTCAATATTTTTCTAATCTGTAAATGCAGTTTTATTCCCTACTTACCATATTTTCTCTTTAAAATTTTATTCTTTTAATGTGGACTTAGCACATTTTCTATCTACCTTTTTTCCATTATTTTTTATTGTTA
Organism: Rhagoletis pomonella; assembly: GCF_013731165.1. Lineage (NCBI taxonomy): Eukaryota > Metazoa > Arthropoda > Insecta > Diptera > Tephritidae > Rhagoletis > Rhagoletis pomonella. Next base: position 74,659,133 of record NW_023458555.1, on the reverse strand, counting down.
AAAGATTTAATTGTTTACTTTAAATATATTTTATTGTTTTAAAATGAATTATAACCTAATACAGTTTTATTTCATTGCTATTAACAAAAATAACTATTTTAAGTCGTAAATTTATGTACCATTTATAAAAGAAAATAATTAAAAGCAAGTAAAAAGGTAAAGTTTGGGCGAAACCGAACTTTATCTACCCGGCACAGGTATCAAATACTGTCGTAAGCAGGGGCTTTTTCCCGATTTCAAACGTTTTCGATAATATCCTGAGTTAAACTCAATGAAATAATTGAACCACGTTTAGTAGAAATCGCTAAAGTGGCTACCGAAATACATCTTGTAGTCATAAATTGGGCGGTGTCACGCAGTCTTATTTATTGTTAAGAGATTAAGAGATCTGAAATTTACCCTTAGATATACGAGAAGCGAATGTAATTTTGGTCCGATTTGAATAATTTTCAACGAATTGCTTTTCCGTACCAGGTTTATTAAGTGCACAGAGTTTGGTAGAAATTGATAAATCGGTTACCGGGTTACAAATTTGTGGTCATAAGTGGGCGGCGCCATGCCCATTATCCAAAAATGTATCATAAAGGGTGAACACACCAAGACTGCGACACTTTGGGAAGCTTATAACTTACCCAAAACGAATTCAATATTTTGAAATTCAAATGCCATAAGTTGACCATGACCTTAGTTGAACGTTGAAGAAATTTCATTTGAATTAGATTCCTAGTTGAGTTAAAACTGGCAACCGAGCTAGAAACGAGACAAACCATTTTGCACGAGTTTATAAATTATCCGGCCTTAAGTACACGTAAAGTTGCTAAAAAATTAAAGAGTGCACTATTCGACAGTTTGCAGGGTTTTAATCGGTACAAATAAGGCCTGACAGTTACGAGAAAACCAGGGAGCGGGGGTTAGCATGGTCAAAGTGATAAAAACAGTGCTCGGAAGGTCCTCAGTGCGTTTTCGCGAGATCCGAAGATTTTGTCGTGTTATGTTGCAAAATCCGTACGGAGATCGCAGTTTTTCGTACAAAAGGTAAAGCGGAAAGCTTCATTGAGATGTTCTACAGCTCAAACAGCGCCAGACCGAGGCGCAAAGTAGAATGTTACAGCGAAATCCCGCATTCGGAAGTTGTATGAATTTTAAATTAAAAAATACAACTGCATTGTTATGGACTGCGAAACCTATTGCTATAAGTATTCAAAATATATTGCAGGTCAAGATTTTTATACTGCTGCAAGTCGTCAAGATGCCCCTGAGAGTTGTAAGCTGAAAATGAAGTCCAAATTTCCAAAAGCCACATGGTTTGGCAAGCTATTTGTTCCTGCGGCCGTAAGAGCAGCCCTTTTTTCCCATCCGGGAAATGAATGATCAAGTTTATCGGGATGAGTGCCTCAAAAGGCGTCTTCTGTCATTTATCAACAGATAAGGAGTAGGCCATCGTTCTAGGCGGACATGGCAATCTGCCACTATGCCAAGGACACATTGCCGTGGTATAATGCAAATAACATCAATTTTGTACCTCACGACTGCAATCCACCCAATAGCCCAGAGCCACGTCCTATTGGGAAATATTGGTCAATTGTCAAAGGAATCTTGAAGAAAACAGGTGAAAGAGTGAAAATTATTGAAGAGTGCAAAACAAAGTAGTTGTGCGCATCGCGTAATGTCGATGATGCAGTCGTGCAGAACATGATGGCGCGTGTGCGATGAAAATACCGATCACTTGCATATGGAGCAAATAATAACTAATATTTTAACATTTTAATAACATCTAAACTTCCAAGTTATATAATAATGGGTGATTTTTTAAGAGCTTGATACCTTTTTTTTTTAAAAAAACGCATAAAATTTGCAAAATCTCATCGGTTCTTTATTTGAAACGTTAGATTGGTCCATGACATTTACTTTTCGAAGATAATTTCATTTAAATGTTGACCGCGGCTGCGTCTTAGGTGGTCCATTCGGAAAGTCCAATTTTGGGCAACTTTTTCGAGCATTTCGGCCGGAATAGCCCGAATTTCTTCGGAAATGTTGTCTTCCAAAGCTGGAATAGTTGCTGGCTTATTTCTGTAGACTTTAGACTTGACGTAGCCCCACAAAAAATAGTCTAAAGGCGTCAAATCGCATGATTTTGCTTATTTACGAAGCCATTCAACCAGAAATGAGCCTCATCGCTGAACAAAATTTGTCGATAAAAAAGCGGATTTTCTGCCAACTTTTCACACATTCAACACATTTCGAACCGAACACTGATTTTGGTAATAAAATTCAATGATTTGCAAGCGTTGCTCGTTAGTAAGTCTATTCATGATGAAATGTCAAAGCATACTGAGCATCTTTCTCTTTGACACCATGTCTGAAATCCCACGTGATCTGTCAAATACTAATGCATGAAAATCCTAACCTCAAAAAAATCACCCGTTACAAAAAATAATCATTTCAAAGCCTTCTAGTTTGTTTCTGGTAGTAATTTCTAAGTGTCGTAGTTTCGGTGTGTTCACCCTTTAATCTAATTTTCTGCTGAGTGGTTATCGCGATCATCGATTTTAAGTGAATTAGATTTTCAACAGATTTCTTACCTAGACCCTAAATAAGGCTCGTACCGAGTTTGGTGAATGGGGTACTGAGATGCAGCATTTCATAATAGGTGGGCGGGGTCACGCCCTTTTTCCAAAAATTGCACAATAATATTTTTTACAAAAATTCTACTTCACATACTAATTTTGAACAATTTGCATCCAATATTTACTGAAATATCGTAGTTTTTGCATCTTTAGAAAATACCTTTATATCGGAAATGGGCGTGGTTACATTCAGATTCGCCCATTTTTAATACCAACTTACCTTGGATAAAGGGCAACCTACATACCAAATTTCGTTGAGATATCTCGAGTTATCGTGTACACGGACAGACGTGTATATATACTTTTTTGATTTTTTTGGACTTAGCACATTTGCGTACCAATGCATAACAACAAGTGAAAACGACATTACGGTAATTTTCTTTTTTGGTAATAATGTATTTTCAGTTATGCTATCTTACTGCATCAAAATCTCAATTTACATCAAAAGTGGACTTAGCACGTTTGCGAACTAAGCCAACGATATGTGACACGAGTTTAAAAACTTTAACATACAAGTGTAGCGAAAGAATTAAACTTTAATTTAAAATAAAGATTTCAAATTTCCGAGCACTAGTTTATAAATTATGCAGTTTTTTGCAAACTTTGATGTTGGCTCTGCGCAAAAACACTGTGAATGGCGTAGCCGGAGTTATATGCACAAGAAATATTGTATATCTTTCACAATAGAAACGGAGAGCCTAGTCTTTCCGAAAATTCATTTGCCTATGACCCCATTCTCCTGCATCAGCTCGACCAACCGCGCAAGTTGCCTTTTGTTGCTTACAATTTTTGACCTGTAATTCAGGCACATACATACATATGTATATTTCACAATTTTCTACAACTTCCAGTTCAATTGGCATCAATAGAAGGATGAGCGATTAAAAAGTATTAGCAGTCGCTAATTGGGCGACTAAGCGACATTCACAATAGCATCGATAATCGATAATCGCTTAATAGTCGTTTATCTACTGCTAGTCGACATTCGCAATAGGGGTGTACAATTACATCAATGCCTTTAACAAAGGATACTGCTACTTGTTTTACAGGTAACTCACTACCGATTTCACAATTGAAAAATTGTCCCGATGAAGTACGGGAACAGAAGTTGAATGCATTTGTAGACCATCTCTGTCTTCTTGTGAAGACAGTGATGAAACAGTAAAAGTAGTATCGTTCGATTTTACGCAAACTGTTCATTATCCTGTTAGTCCACAACAGCCTGGAAGAGCTTATTTTAAAGCAAAAAGAAAATGTGCAATATTTGGAATTACCAATGAAAAAGAAAAAGTGCAGGTGTGTGATTTTAAATTATAAAATCTATCAAGTGTTGCATAGTAAATTTTTTAATAATATTTTAATAACGTTTAATAAAATAAGTTTGGTTACCGTGACGAAGAAAAGAAAAAATAATCATTCAGATTCAAAAGTTAAATCAAAGTAAAAGCAAAATTCATTAAAAAAACACAAAGTTTTTAATCGTTGTAAACTTGTGAAATTTTTAAGTTCTTAATCTTTTAAATTCTTAATACTTTAAATTCTTAATCTTAAGTTCTTTATCGTGTTCTTCTTTGTTTCACGTCTTTTTAGTTATTGTGTTCTTCATAAAAGAAATTTTGTGAAATAAATAATAAAGTTATAAATATTTGGCCTTATTCATAAACAATAAAGTAGCTAAAAAGGTTTATAAACTGAAAAATGTATGAAAACGTCATTTTATAAAGCTCTTTAAACCTACTTTATTTTTTATGAATAAGGCCAATTATATTTGCTTCATTTAAAAGACTATATACAGTGGAAGCTCCCATAAGCGGACACCGATGGTCACCTACTTTTTATGGCCACGTCTGTGGCTCCCAGCAAGAAACTTCTTGCAGAGCATTATGTTATGCTCCTTTACAGGGAGCATCTGGGCCTCGTCATGTAGGCGGTGTTGGTGCGTCATCAGGAGGCATCCTGTCGCAGTTCGTAATGCCGTGTTTTGGCAGGTCTGTAGCTTCAACCACTGCGTCCTGCTAGTCCCCGGCGACCATACGGGCGCTGCATAGTTTAGAACCGGCCGGCCAACTGCCTTGTATGTTGCCAACAACGTTTCTTTATCTTTGCCCCAAGTGCTGCCGGCCAGCGACTTGAGGACATTGTTGCGGCTCTGTACTTTGTTGACAATTGCGGTTGTATGCGCCGAGAAGGAGAGCAGACTGTCGAAGGTAACTCCGAGGATTTTCGGGTTATTCACCGTCGGTATTGTTACGCCATCGACGTGAATACCCAGAGGCAGTCTGACCTCCTTCGTCCAGGTGGTGAAAAGGGTTGCCGAGGATTTCGCAGGGGATAGGGCAAGGCTCCTTGCAGTGAAGAAGCGAGAAAGTTCGGCGAGGTAACCGTTTACTTTCGAGCACAAGTCATCAATTCCATTCCCAGACGCCATGATCGAACAATCGTCAGCATAGGAGACTATATTAACACCCTCTGGTGGCTAAGGAAGCTTTGAGATGTAATAATTAAACAGTAGCGGGGACGGACACCACCCTGTGGTACCCCCTGTTTAATTTTACGTGGCTTGCTAGTTTTTTCTCTGAAAATTACTGACGAGTGTCGACCACTCAGGTTATTCGCCGACCACCGTTGGAGTCCCTGTGGGAGTGAGGAGGCCTCAATATATTCTAGTAGCGTTGAATGACTGAGTGTCGAACGCATTGGACAAGTCCAACGCTACTAGAATAGTTCTCTCACAGGTTTCGGTTTAGGCCACGAGTTATCTGAGTGTTTATGGCGTTAAGTGCTAATGTTGTGCTATGCATCTTACGGAACCCATGTTGATGCTTCGCTGGGGTCAGGTGGCTCGTAAAGTACGGGAGCAGCAGGGCCTCGAGTGTCTTCGCTACCGGGGAAAGGAGAGTTATCGGGCGATAAGACTATCCTTTGTTGGCTGGTTTCCCCGGTTTGAGCAGTGGGACCACTCTCCCCATTTTCCAGATGTCTGGAATGACGAAAGTGGCCATAGACAGGTTGAGGACCTCCGTTAGGTACGCTACTCCCACAGGACCCAAATTTTTCAGCATCAACATGCATATTCCGTCGGGTCCAATGGCTTTGGAGGCTTTCGCCTTCCCGATAACCACCCTTACCTCACCGCTGGTGAAAACAAGAGGCGCACTAGGTTTTGGCATTTTGTGCAGCCTTCTGGTCACTCGACGTTTGGCTTTATCCACCGGAGGATGCAGAATGAACTGCCGGCTAAATAGCTCGCGCATCTCTCCGGGTCCGACGAAGCGTGGTCACCAAAGTCTATCTCGGCTCTGTCATCACGCTTCGTCGGATTGGACAACGACCTCACGGTTGACCAAAGCTTGCTCACACCAGAGGCGAAGTTGCAGGTGGATGCATCGTCGTTCATTGTGCAGAATGTCGAATCGTCTATCTGCTCCGCCAGATGTATTCCCCTACCATCATTTGACAGGCTTGAGTGCCTCTGAGTAGCGCACCTATTTCAGGGTGATATCCTGCCGGGCAGCTAGTGACAGGGGGTATGTATACGTTAAATATTTCGAGCTCAACATCGCCTGACCGGATAGCAATACCCTGACATTCTAGGATGGTATCCCTCGATGTCGATGTCTGCTTCAATAAGACGATACTGCACGGTGTGGTGCGTGATGAACGCTGAACCTCCACCATTATCTCGCTCGCGATCTCGACGGTGCACGTTGTATCCGGCGCAATTCAACAGGGTTGAATTGCCGTGCAACTTCGTCTCTTGGACCGCGGCTATTAATATTCCATGCCTTCCCATAAAGTTAGTTATCTCCTCGATCTTGCTCTGGAGTCCGTTACAGTTAAATTAAAGCACCTTTGTGTGCCTTGGGAGACCGATTGTGATGTGTGGTGTTAAAGAGTTGTGTTGCCTGCCGGCCCCTGCTGTAGGTGCTGCAAAAGGGGGTGCTGCCTTCTGGTGGTGGTTGGGGGCGTCGCGGGGGAGGGATGCAACGGGGCAGCACAGCAGGGTCCCACATAGTCACTCGTCCAACCTCGCGTGTTGCGAAGTCCTGAGCTCGCCCTAAAGTGACACCAGCCGAGGCAAGAGTTGTACTTGACTGATGTCACGTTACGGTTTATTCTGGACTGACAAACAGAGCAGATTGTCGGAGGGACTAGGAGCTGCCGGCGGCGGTGTGTGGGTGCTATTGTGTTTGTTTGTGTGTCCATTGTTGTGTTGTGTTGGGGTGTGGGTGTGTTGATTGTGTGCTGCCCAGGCGGGTGGTGGTTTGCCGTGGAGTCGGTCCGGTTCGCACAGCATGGGGCCACGAACGACGTGGTCCATTGCCGGTGCGTACGTAGGCGCGAGCAGTTACGGAGGTGACTCCACCCGTCACAGGCATTGCACCTGACCGAGGTGGAGTTTGTATGCAGTTGTCTCTGGCCTACGCAGCAGGTGTAGATTTCTGGCCCTGGGTTTGACTCTATGCCAGCCCTGAGCAGAAGGGTACGGAGAAGATGTAGCTCTAGAATCGAGCAACGTTTGATGGATTTCGCCTACCTAAGCGGGGTTAGATCGCCGAAACAACAGCCCTTGGTCGGGTAAAACCCGAGTCATTCCGGTACGTAGAACCGACTGTCGTGGGAATGATTGTTTGTGAGTTGCTGCGCTTGGTGTGTAAAGTCAAATTGCTTTCACTATGGAAATTATAAACTGCGACGACCTTCCGTGCATTAAAGAGCTAATAATTAACAAAAAACTATAAGCTTTGAATCTTACTAAAAAGAAGGAGTTGATTGCTTTAAACAAACCAACACCAGATTTGCTTATTACACAAATTAATAAATCCCATAAAGATCTTTTAATAGATCTGTGTATAGTATTCGGTGGATCGCTGGATGCTCACATTTGAACAAATTGTTTTGTTGGTACTGCATTTTCTTTTCAAACGAAATAAGCGTGTGGAATTCGTCAGGATATGACGATTTGAATAATTTAACAAATGCAACAAAAAGGCACCAAGTGACTCAAAAACACTTAAATTCTGTATTATCTTTTTATAATTTTGGTAAACAGAGAATTGAGACCGCATTATCTCGACAGCTATCAGATGAAATTAGTCAAAACAATTCGAAAATTGACCACAATAGAAGTGTTTTCCAAAGGTTAGTCGACATTGTTTGCCTGTTAGCACGATTTCGTGGTCACGACGAATCGGAAACTTCGTTAAACAAGGGGCATTTTCTTGAGTGCGTTCTTTTGCTTTCGAAATATGACCCAGGTTTAGAAAAACACATGCAAAGAAATAAACCTTCAGATCCAAAATCTATCAAATAAAATACAGAATGATATTATCCAGAGTGTGTCCGAGGTCCTAATTAAGCGAACTGAAATGGAAATCAAGAATACGTCATTTGTTTCTGTTATCCTAGATGAGACTTCAGATGTTGCCAATCGGGAGCAATTTTGTTTAATATTTAGGTAATTTTTTATTTAAAAAATTTAATTAATTTTACAGTCAAACATAATTTTAGGTAATTTTCAGAGAACAAGATTCATGATCAGTTTTTGGGATTCATCGATGTATCAGAAAGTCGTAATGCAGATGCCATCACAAATATTCTTCTTGAATTTATAAATAAATATAATTGCGGAGACAAGCTTATAACCCAGAGTTGCGACGGTGCTAGTGTTATGTCAGGAATGAAAAACGGAGTTCAACAAAAAATTAAAGATAAATATCCCCAAGCTATTTACATCTGGTGCAATGCACATATTTTAAATTTAGTTCTCTCCAAATCGTGTAGCAGAATTCGTGAGGTTAGCTAATTTTTTTCCGCTTTGCAGTCAATTACTACCTTTTTTAGTGTAAGCACTAAAAGGATGGCAGATTATGACAAAATATGTAACAAACGGATGCCACATACTTCTGCCACCCGTTGGTCTTACTCATCCCGAATTGTAAAAGCCGTTTACGAACAAAAACACAGTCACATAGAACTTTTTATAGATATGATAGAAAATTACCATAACTGGGATGGTGATACAAACTTTTGCGTTCAAAATTTTCATATTTTACTTAAGTCATTTGAGTTCAACTTTTTTCTTGAAGTTTTCTGTGTGGTATTTAAAAAAACCGATCATTTATATAATATGATACAAAAATCACAAGTCGATGCAGGATACTGTATCAATAAAATAAAAGAGTTCAACAATTGGCTAAAAACAACTTTTTCAAATCTATTTGATAGCTTTTATACTAAATCATTAGAAAATAATTCGGCTCCTAGAGTTAAAAGACATATTTCTTGCCCTGAATGAATTTAAAAGAATATTTGGAGGAATGATTGATATAATATATCTTCTGAAGTTAATGAAAGATATTACGAAATTTTCAAGTTGTCTTTTTTCAATTATTAAATAACAAAAATTTTGATAGATGCAATAAAAGTTTCCAAAGATAAATTTCTTGTTTTAAACAAATATTTTGGTAAATGTTTTGACAAATACTTACTGAAGCAGCAACTAATATCTTTATATTCATCGCCAGAACTGAAAAATTTTGATGTGTTTGAACTAATCGATTTTATTAACGAAATTTTTTCTGAATTGACCAAGTTAGCTAAATTAATTGTCACAATTCCAGCAACAAGCTCTTCGGCAGAAAGAGGTTTTTCCACATTAAAGCGAATACACACAAAATCAAAACGACTTTCTGAACTCTCCATTATTGCAATTGAAAAACAACTATTAACCGAATTGAGGCATTCGCGTACATTTTACGAAGAAGTTATTCAATCGTTTCTTAAGAAAAATAGACGATTCGAACTTGAATATAAATAATTGTATGCATTACTATCTAATACATAACAATAATTATATGCCAAAAAATAGAATGGTTGACAAGGTTTAACATATTTGTTCTTCGTTATTTAATTTTGGTTATTTATTTATAAAAATATAGTTCTTTCTTTAAAAAACCTCGTGTAAATCCAAGTTTCAAACTTCACGTAATATTAAAAAGAGTTCAACAAACTTTTGTAAAAATTTCGAGGTTTTTTGATTTCATTTCCTAGTATGCTGTTTTGTAGCCCATTGAATTCTAGTAGAACAAAGTACAAGATTCAATTGGCTAAAAATTACCGTTGATTTTTTAGACTCAGAATCTTTCTAGGAAAACTAATAAAAAAAATTTGTTTAATTTTTTTTAATATTACGTAAAGTTTGAAACTTGGATTTATACGGGGTTTCTTAAAGAAAGAACTATATTTTTATAAATAAATAGCCAAAATTTAACAACGCAGAAATAGTATGTTAAAACTTGTCAAAATATGGTGCAGCTATAATTTTTTCTACCAGTGTATGTATATATGTATATTATACTTATAAATTTATTTTTACCTAAGGGTGAATTAATGAGAATATTAAAATAAACTTGACTTTATTTACTTCTTTTATTCCTGAGGTTATATTGACTCGGGCTTGCCTCGATTGAATCACTTAGGCACGCCACTGGTAGAAGGGCAAGAGTGAGTTGTTAGAGCTTCGCGTCCACTTATGGGAGATTTTTTACCATAATTGGATATTTTTGAGTGTCCGCGTCCGTTTATCGGAAAGACCGTGTATGGGAGAGCATTTTCTATGGAAAAAAACCAAAAATTGTTCAATCCCAAGAATGTGTCCGCTTATAGGAGATGTCCGCTTATTTGAGCGTCCGTCTATGAGAGCTTTCACTGTACATATTATCTGTATTAAAACCATACATTTAAAAATTCTGATAAGCAAATCCGAACAATTTGTGAATAACTCGTCAGTCATATTAGATCCGCCATTTTGAATTTTGAAAAACAACATCGTAATCAGCGACCGCGACAACCCCCGAGTAACGAGTTTCAAGCGAATTTGATTAATTTCAGAATAGTTTGTCAGATTTGATTTTTTTCTTGTGAAAGTACCTAACTTTGAACTGAAATTGTGAAAAAACGAATGCAGCTAGAGATCAGCGGTTTATTGCATTGGCAAGAGCGGCCCGTTTACTATAAGAGTCGATGAAAAAGTGAAAACCGTTTTTTTCTGACCGTAAATCCCTTCTAACTTTACGTGTCACATATATAGATGTGTATACTCAAAATAAAATTATAGCTTAAAAAACTAAAACCTCGCTATTATAATTTCCTTTCGTACTGTCATCAGGTATGTAACTTGAGAATAGAAATCGCTGCATCTTTTAGGCGCATCAATATTACAATGTTACATACCGAGCTAATAAAAGGGAGGTAAAAATGGACTGACATGTATTTTCATATGTAGGTTAAGTTAAATAATGTCTGGAGTGCAATGGGGTATAGTCGTTGCGCTGGGTATGCAGTTACGCTTGCATGGCTATACTCAATGCGTCCTCGTTCGCGCACTCTGGGCAACGTGAGCAACCCATGTGCGAGATGCGGTAACCAATCCGAGTGGAGCCTTGGGTCACGGCAGAAAGAGAGGGAGCTTCGGTGAAGCCACTCCGACTTATTCGGTTTAAGGGCTCACTGAAGTCTGCGGCGTCTGTTCGCCAGTAGGTGCGGCTGCAAGCGGGTGTCTGCTTGGAGCAAGCGGCTCGCTATTTTTTTTTTTTTTTACGGACGTTGGGATAGCGCACTATCTATCAAGTGGCCCGTATGAAACTCCGATGAAGCCACCTCCCCGGGACTGCTTTCGCATTTCATCAGAGAGAGGCCATGGCATACAGAATGCCTCACTCCATAACGTCATTTTCGTATTCCCCCATCCACATTTGTGATAAGGGGTTCAAGAGCGTTTTGTCGTCTGTGCTTCGTGAAGAGATTCCCTGCGGAGTAAAAAACAAGAGTGAAACACAATTATTGTCAATTACTTCATTTATTTCACTGATTAAAGCCTCTCTCTATCCGGCGGCGTTGTTCCCTTGCTCTAAGCTCAGTCATTATATCTTTACTGACAGATTTCACTCCGTCCCAGACCTTAATGTCATTTATCATGTATGATAGCAAGTTTTCAGGACTCGGGCTAGTCAGAACCAAATATTTTAATTTGTTTCTTTTAACGGAAAAAGAAGGGCATGCAAAGAATATATGCTCTGCGGTTTCCGGTACATTTCCACATGAACCACACGCCATTGTGTCATCATGACCATACTTGCACAAGTACTGTCTGAAACAGCCATGCCCACTCAACAGTTGGGTCATATAAAAATCTACTTCGCCATGTGATCTGCTCAGCCAGGCTTCGATGCTCGGGATGAGTCTGAAGGTCCAGCGACCCGACGAAGACGCTTCCCACCGTTGTTGCCATTGGGCGAGGCTTTTTTGGCGTTCGGCCGCGATATCGTGCTTAGAGAGGGCTCTGACTTTGGATCGGGAGGTCAAGTAGGTGCGCTGGATCTCGCTAGCCATTAGATCAACAGGCATTATACCAGCAATCACACTGGCGGCATCATGCGAAACTGTCCGGAAAGCACTACATATACGTTTAACTTATTAACGTACGATTTATGTTTGAGTGCATGTCCCCAAACAGGGGCCGCATACATAACAACCGATTGTGTTACTTTACTCAAGAGTTTCCTTCGATTCTGACTAGGAGCTCCTACATTTGCCATTAACCTAGCTAAAGAACTGTGGACTGTAGCCGCTTTCTTGCTAACCGTTTCAATGTGTATTTTGTATGACAACCTAGCGTCTATCATCACACCTAAGTATCTTACTGCTGGGATCGCTCAAATACATACCCATTTACATTCAAAGTCGTACTTTCTTTCTTCTTCGTGCTTGTTATAAGTACACCTTCAGTTTTCTGGATAGCTAGCCCAAGGATACTCATCAATCAAGTTCCTTGAAACAATCTCTTTTGCTAGTTTTTATAGCATCTTTTAATTTCTTTCGCCATGATTTAAAACTATCCCTTAGTTCATCCGACCTTATTCTTTGGAATTTTCTTCAGCTTTATTGCATTGTGGCCGGTCGCTATATAAACGTGTATTTGGTTGCGAAACTACCCCCGTCCCAGCAATTGGTTGTGCGCTGAGTTTGGGACCCGCCACGTAAAAACCACTTCCAGTGAAGAAGCAAGGCAAAGCCTCGGATGAGTACTGTCGTTCACCCCGGTGGACGAGCGTCTAGCCATAATCCGCATCAAAGCGAGATTCCTCAACATCTCGCTCATCTGCGCCAATGCCCGACGGAAGAAAAGGATGAGGCATCCAAGGATCTCTTCTATGAGCGCTTGGAGCGCACGTACGAGCGCTGCCCCCGTCTTGATATCAAAATCGTGCTTGGCGGCTTCAATGCCAGGGTGGGCAAGGAAGGGATCTTTAGAACCACCGTCGGAAAATACAGCCTCCACGACGAAACGTCCGACAACGGATTGAGGCTAATCGACTTCGCCGGGGCCCGAAACATGGTAGTATGCAGTACTAGGTTCCAGCATAAGAAAATCAAGCTACGCATCAAGCTACGTGGCTGTCTCTGGATCGAAAAACGAGTAACCAAATCGGTCATGTTGTGATAGACGGAAGGCACGCTTCCAGTGGCGCAAACATCGACTCGGACCACTATCTTGTTGCAGCCAAGATACGCACCCGCCTCTGTGCAGCAAAAAATGTGCGCCCAAATATGCAAGGAAAGCTTAACGTCGAAAAGCTGCAATCACAACAGACAGCCAGCGCTTTCGCTACTCGACTCTCACACCTGCTCTCAGAGGGCAATCTTCAACAAACCGACATATGCGAGCAGTGGAACCCGCTCATTAAGTGCCGCCGCCGAAGAAATCGTCGAGTTTCAGCGAGCCCGAAAGAACAACTGGTACGATGAGGAGTGTCAGGAAGCTGCAGAGAAAAAAGAAGCCGCTTACAGGGCCACGCTGCGATCGGGCGCAACGCGCGCTATGTGGGGCCGCTATAGGGATCTGAAGAGGGAAGCGAGACGTATTTGCCGCAATAAGAAGAGAGAGGCCGAAATACCTGAGTGCGAAGAGCTTGAAATGATGGCCGACAGGAGGAATGCCCGAAATTTTTACCAGAGAGTTCGGCGACTTACGGGAGGTTTCAAGACCGGGGCGTACTCCTGTAAGAACAATAATGGCGACCTAGTAACTGATGTCCAGAGCGTTCTTAAATTATGGAGGGAACACTTTTCCGCCCTACTAAATGGTAGCAGCACGGAAAGTTGGGGAGAAGAAGAATCCCAGCCCGCAGTCGATGATGACGGAGTCGACGTTCCACCGCCTGACTATGACGAGGTACGTATAGCAATAACGCGGCTGAAAAACAACAAAGCTGCTGGAGCTGACAGCCTGCCAGCTGAGCTATTCAAGTACGGTGGCGAGGAGTTGATAAGGTGCATGCATCAACTCTTGTGCAGAATATGGTCAGATGAACGCATGCCCGACGACTGGAATTTAAGTGTGCTCTGCCCAATCCACAAGAAAGGTGACCCCGCCATTCGCGCCAACAACCGCGGGATCAGCCTTCTAAGCATAGGTCACAAGGTTTTACCGAGCGTATTGTGTGAAAGACTGAAGCCCACCGTCAATGAACTGATTGGGCCTTATCAATGTGGCTTTAGACCTGGCAAATCCACTATAGACCAGGTATTCACAATACGCCAAATCTTGGAAAAGACCCACGAGAAAAGGATCAACACTCACCACCTTTTTGTCGACTTTAAAGCTGCTTTTGACAGCACTAAAAGGAGTTGCCTATACGCCGCTATGTCTGAATTTGGCATCCCCTCAAAACTCATACCGCTGTGTAAAATGACGTTGAGCAATACCACCAGCTACGTCAGAATAGGGAAGGACCTCTCCGAGCCGTTTGATACCAAACGGGGTTTCAGACAGGGCGACTCCCTCTCATGTGACTTCTTTAATCTAATGTTGGAGAAGATAATAAGAGCTACAGAACTGAACCGATCAGGAACAATTTACTACAAGAGCGTGCAATTGCTGGCTTATGCCGATGAGATCGACATCATCGGTAACAAAAACCGCGAAGTCTGTTCTGCCTTTTCCAAGTTGGATAGGGAAGCAAAGCGAATGGGTCTGGTGGTAAACGAAGACAAGACGAAGTATCTCCTGTCATCAAACAAACAGTCAGCACATTCGCGCCTTGGCACCCACGTCACTGTTGACAGTTACAATTTCGAGAAAGTAGAGAATTTCGTTTACTTGGGAACCAGCATTAACACCGATAATAATGTCAGCATTGAAATCCAACGCAGAATCACTCTTGCCAACAAGTGCTTCTTTGGACTGAGTAGGCAATTCAGGAGTAAAGTCCTCTCTCGACGTACCCAAACCACGCTCTATAAGTCACTCATCATGACCGTGCTGGTATATGGCGCAGAAGCATGGACAATGACAACATCCAATTGGCGTCAGTTGGCACAGAGGAGAAACGACTGGCGTGCTTTGCTGAACTCGGCCAAAATCGCTTAGGCGGTTACAGCGCCAAAAAAGAAGAAATAAATAATACCAAGCGGCATTCTCTAAATATAACTGCAACCTTAAAAAAAAGTTGGCTATATTTCCGTAAGATTTGCTAAATTTTTTGCTACAAAATAAATGCAGTAAGTGGCAACACTGATTGTAATGCCTTGTGTGCAAATAGTTTGTGCGGCGGCGGCTGTATAATAAAAACAGACTGCGTTTTAAAGATTTTTGCTGGTTTCTGTGTAAATGCAATACTTTTGTTTGCAATACGTTTGCGTGGCAGTGGCCGGAGAGTAAATTGTTCGTTGATAGAAAACAGTCGATAGTGTGCAGAGCATTGATATAAAAGGAGAGCCGAGAGAGTTTTGTCGAGTTGCGGGAAGCAAATGCAGATAAGTAGAAAATAGAAAAGTAGCAGTTATGAAATGAGAAAAGGGCAAAGGAATAGACAGATGTTCAATTTTAAAATTTTTGTGGTTAAATATTGCAAATTTTAAATTGTCATTAATCTTCAAGTTGATACAATAGAAATTAAAGTAAAGAGTAAAATTGATTTGAAATTGTCCAGGTAACAGGCCAACCTAATATACCGGCGTGTATTTTTCTACGCACGCACGCAAGGTTTTCACATTTGAGTAACCGAAAAAAATGTGCGTGCGGGAGTATTCAGAGTTGCATCTCTGTCAAACTTCAGAAGTTGAGCAAAATTTGAGCATAAATGCAGAATTGCTTCGATTCTCAAATCTGAAAAAAGAACATATGGGGATCGATATATATATTTCTTTTCTTGCGGA
>NW_023458555.1:74578338-74643275 GCF_013731165.1 Rhagoletis pomonella | reverse complement strand
ATCTCAATCGATAGAAAATTTAGTTCCCTTTAATTTGATATACATACTCTATGCCTTGTTAAGTTTTCACAAAAATCGAATTAATGTCACGCAACACAAATCTTGGAATTTGAGTTAGCTTTTTACGCACATCGGTCAATTTCGGTTGGTCCCATACAAGTTGTATGTGCATGAGAAATTTCTGACAGTAAACTGCCGGCGTGCGTGAATATTAGCTTGGACTGTAAAGGAAATTACTGGTTCATATGTGCTTAAATTAGCTTAAAGTAAACGCAGGAAAAAAGTTTGTTCATTGAAGTCGTTAAGAAGAAAGGTTAAATAATTCGATACGAAACATCCAAGCAATTGGAGATTAAAGTAACATTTGGTACCATTGTTAGTTTTAAGAGAAAACAAAAGCAAACCAATTTTTGAAGGATTTTAAGTGTACAATTTTTGAAAACGTACCTACTCACTTAGCTTTGGATTTTATAACACTGTTATTAATATTTGTTTTTCTGTAATCGCTAAGAACGACTAGAGACCATGGAGCGACGCGAAATTTTAGATTTTAATATGCGGAATTTGACACAAAAACTAACTGAATTAGGGTTAGTGACTACAGGACGTTAGTCGATATTGCAAGACAGACTGCTCGAGCATATAGCCTGACTGCTGACGGTGATGAAGATGATGATGTTGCTTCAAGTGTGATCCATAATCCGACACATGAGCGAGCTACGTTCACCCTGCGCGATATAGTAGATTCGTTGTCAATGTTTAATGGCTCCGGCTCACCGTCGATAGAGGACTGGTTAGAAGAGTTTAAAGAAAATGCTATCGCAGTTCACTGGAATAGTTTACAGAAATGTATTTATGCTAAACAGTTGTTAAGGGGAGCAGCCAAAATATTTGTGCGAAGCCAACGTGGTGTTACAGATTAGAGCTCATTAAAGCAAGCACTAAAATCTGAGTTTGGTATTGTGGTGTCATCCATTGAAGTACAAGGCATGCTTAGGAACCGTCGAAAGCGTCAAAACGAGTTACCGCGGATACCTTTACAATCTAATAGAGATTGGGAAACCGATTGAATTAGATGAGTTGAGTTTAGTAACATATTTTATCGAAGGCATTCCTAATTCTAATGCCAACAAGAGTAACTTATATCAGCAGCTTATACCAGCTTAGCATATATATATACAGTAAATAGCTCAGGTTCAGTTCGTTCAGGTGAAGCAAGCAAGCCGTCTACTGGTTTGGGTAACAAGAAAGATCAAACAAAACGTTGTTTCAAGTGCGGAAATTTTTCGCACATCGCCAAAGATTTCAGTCAAAAATAAATGAAATGTTTCAAATGCGGTCAGGCAGGGCGCCGTGCCGTAGATTGTCAGGGGCAGCAAGTTGAGGTTAAGAAGGAAAAAAGTAATGTAAATACGTTGAGGAAACAGGGAAAACAGGAATTTGGAACAGGAGGGTGCATCTTTAAGGATATAGCCCTTGGGTGAGCGACATTTTCTGCTTTAATCGATACCGGATGTGACCTTTACTTAATTCGTCGCGATGTTTTGTTGTTGTTAAATGACATCGAATTAAGCAACGACAAAAGAACTTAGTAGGCGTAGGAAATGCCAGACTAACGACGTTAGGTAGCTTCAAAATTATGGTGGTGGTCGACAGTATGGATCTTGAAGTCATTTTCCATGTGACATGCGATATTCAGCAGTGATTGGTGCCAGTGTGTTGAAATTGGTTGACTTGGTTGTATCAGAGGGTTCGGTAGAATTTAAGGAGAAAGTTGACAAGGCTGAGGCAAGTCAGACAGGAGAAAAAGGTTCGAATGCAGTCGTGGCCGGAAGTTGCTTAGTTTCGGACGAAGCTGAGGGGAGGTATACAGAGCTTGAGGCAGAGTTTAAAGAGTTATGGCAAGTTGCCGTGGTTGAAGAAGCTAGGGAACCAGATATTGACTTATGCCACCTCCAACCATTAGAAGCAAGTGCAGTCGAGGTGTTGATTAAAAATGATGCACCCGTAAGAAACCAGAAATCACCTGTTGAAATGAAGATCGTGTTGACTGACGATTATCCCGTTCACGAAGGCCCTAGACGCATTTCGTACGTTGACAAGAAAGTGGTAGAAGAACAGATACCGGAGTGGCTACAAGAGGGTATTATTCAACCCAGTACATCGGAGTACGCTTCGCCCATTGTACTTGTTGCCAAAAAAATGGATCAAAAAGGCTTTGCTGTGACTATAGGCGTATCAACAGCAAGATTATGAGGGATAACTTTCCGATGCCGTTGTTAGACGACGTCATTGAGAGGCTACAGGAGGCTAAATTATTTACGACATTGGGTTTGGCAAGCGGGTTATTTTATGTACCTGTCGAAGCGAAATCCAGGAAGTATACGGCGTTCGTTACACATAACGGGCCGTACTAGATTCGATATGTGCCCTTTGGGATATCAAACTCACCTGCTGTATTTTCGAAGTACATTGCTACGGTTTTGAGGGATATGGTGATGGTATTGCTTACATGGATGTTCTCATTATTCCCGCTAAGGATGTAAGTGAGGCCAATAAAATGGAGTAAATGTCAATTTCTAAAACGGAAAGTGGACTTTTTGGGTTATATTATAGAAAATGGAACTATAAAAGCATCCGAAGCAAAAACTAGGGCGGTGGAGAATTCCCCTATTCCGCGAGATCGAAAGGCAGTACAGCGCTTCCTGGGGTTGACATCTTATTTTAGACGTTTCACTGAGGGTTATCCAACCATCGCAAAACCTCTTTCAGACCTTTTACGAAAAGACGCTCAGGTTTTACTTGAAGCAGACCAGTTAGCAGCTTTTCAGCAACTAAAAGAAGCACTAGTGAAAGCTCCGGTTCTACGTCCGTACAACCCAAAAGCGTTGACAGAGGTTCATATGAATTCATCTATGCACGGATACGGTGTTCTTCTTCAAAAGGACTCTGACGATCAGCTTTTCTACCGGGTACAGTACAGCTGAAGAAAAGTACCATTCATATGAGTTGGAGGTACTTACTATTGTAGCAGCTTTGAAAAAGTGGAGGGTGTATTTGTTAGGCATAAGCTTCACGATAGTGACAGATTGTAACGCTTTCGCTATGATGATGAAGAAAAAGGACATTCCACTAAGAGTTTCCCGTTGGGCGTTATTTTTACAAGATTTTAACTACCAGATAGAACACAGAAGCGGAAGTAAGATGAGGCATGTAGACGCCTCAAGTCGAGTTTGTTGTTTGATGTTAGAGGATTCGCTACAGCACAGACTGCGTCAGTCACAGTAAATGGATCCTTGGGTGAAGGCGGTTATTAAAGTTCTCGAAAAAGACAATTAGGAAGACTTTTTCGTGAAACACGGAGTGCTCTCTAAAGATCCCACTAAGGAACTTATAGGCGTACCTATTTCTATGGAAGATGAGATTATAAAAATTGCCCACGGCCAGGCCATTTCTCGCCGAAAAGCACGCAAGATGCAATGGAAAAGTCGTTTTATATACCACAGTTGTTAGCGAAAGCATCAAGAATAGTAGAGTTGAGTAGCTTGTATCATTACTGAGAGTATGTCAGGGAAAAATGAAGGATTACTAAGGCCGATAGACAAAGAAGATAGGCGTTTAGGGACGTACCACGTTGACCATGTAGGGCCGATGACAGAACGCGAACCACTGCAGCAGATGGGGTTGTAGATCAGTTAAAGCGACAGGCAGCAATATTCGGGAATCCAAGCCGCATTATAACGGATCGGGGCGCTGCATTTACGTCTCATTTATTTTCTGAAAATTGTGAGCATACAACACTTAATGATTGCTACTGGTGTTCCGAGGGGCAATGGCCAGGTGGAGCGCATCCACCAAATTTTGTACCACTGCTATCTAAGTTGTGTGTCGAAAATCCTACCCAGTGGTACAAGCATTTAGATAGAGTGCAACAAGCGATTAATAATACGCCACCTAGAAGCACGAAAGTTTCACCCTTTGGGTTGTTGACAGGGACTGAGTGAGGTATCAGATTTGAAAGAGGCAGCGATCGAGGAATTGGACAGGGAAAGAGAATCTCTGCACGAAGAAGTGCAAGATAATATTAACAAGATCCAACAAGAAAATCGACGTAATTTCAAATAGAAACGGAAACAAGAAACAAAGTACCGAGTAGACGAATTAGTTGCCATTAAGCGGACTCAATACAGTGCAGGACTTAAGCTGAAGCCGAAGTATTTTCGCCAATACAAGGAAAGGAAAGTTTTATCTCACGGTAGATACGAGGTTGGTGAGCATGAGGGCCCTGGACACACATCAACCATTGCAGAACATATGAAACGGTGGGAACAAGCAGCGAAATCATACGGCAAGACATCATTCGAGCCGAATGATGAGTCAGGAGGGCCGAATGTGGAATTGGTGTGCCGGACCAGAAGTGGTCGGCAATACACCCCTGACAGAACAACGCGCAACCCCAATACAACCCTGACCGAACAACTAACAACCCCGCCCGAACAACGCGCAACCCTAACTAGACGAACTTTAAACGAAACACAAGCCAACTGAATTCAGTTCAGTTGAAGTTTTCCGTGTGTCGCCGAAGCAAAAGGTCGCCTAGTCGTTGCTGGCGGGTTGATATTAAAACTTCAATAAATTTGTATTTGTTAATGTTATTGTGGCTTATTAAGAGGGCATTTCCAGCAAGCCCTAAATGCAGTTTATGCCCATTGGAAAAACGAGATTATCCCTCGAACGGGGTAATTGGTCATATTAAGCACAAGCAAACGAAAGTGTGAAAGCAAAAAGTAATAAATAAACATTGCCAATTGCCTTATGTTAAAATAACTGGTACTTATCTGAGCTGTTAACTGCAGTTAAGCTTTTGGTGGAAGTAGGCTATTTTTAATCTTTTTTTTTGAGCTTTGTACCACGATTGTTTATTAGTAAAATTGAAAAAGTAACAAAGTCTAAGGGATAGAAGTTATAGCAGCTATTTCGGAGATCACCACATCTCCTCATCAGATTTCTTTTTTCTAGACTTCAGCAGGGATCGAACCTGCGTAATCAATGTGTAAAGTCAGAAGCGTTAACCACTGAACTATGTACCCTCGTAAATGTTAATGTTATTGTGGCTTATTAACATTTTATTTTTAATATTTTTTTATTGAGCCTTGTACCACAAAATTGACTTGTTGCTTTTTCAATTTTCCTAATAAACAATCGTGGTACAAAGCTCAATAAAAAAATATTCAATAAATTTGATTTAAGTACAGATAAAAGCAATTCAAGTCCACTTAATATATTTGATTCATATTTTAATTATACCAACTAAAATAATACGCTAAATATTAAACTAGTGTGTTTGATGTCCTGACGGAGGTGGGGCTCATACAATAAGCCGCAACATTTATAAAGCATTACTTACGTTCTGGGTAATTCGGTGTACAACGCTTAATTGTTCTTCTTTTGCTGCTTCACTTTATAATCAGCCAGTGCTGCCTTTATAGCGTCCTCAGCCAGCATAGAGCAATGTAGTTTTACTGGAGGCAAGCATAGCTCTTTAGCTATGTCGGTATTCTTTAGTTTTCCGGCCTCGTCTATAGTTTTGCCTTTGACCCATTCCGTAGCTAAAGAACTACTAGCAATGGCAGATCCGCAACCAAAGGTCTTAAATTTGGCGTCAACAATTTTACCGTTTTCATCTACTTTGATTTGCAGCTTCATGACGTCACCGCAGGCAGGCGCACCAACTAAGCCGGTACCCACGCTTTGGTCTTTCTTGTCCAGTGAACCTACATTCCTTGGATTCTCATAGTGCTCGACAACCTAAAAATAAATATTATTTTTTAACGATATTTCGATAAAGCAATTAACTCTCATATACACTTTGTGGGTTTTTGTAACATATACAGTGACGAACAAAAGTATTGGCCCAGTGAATTTTTCGCCATATATGCTAAGTTTTTTATTCTAATTTATTTTCGATATTTTTTTATAAAAATATAGTTAATTTTACACCAGAAAACGTAATAATAAAATCTCTAAACTTTGTGCAAAACTCAGGAAAATTCTTTAAATTTGCACACTAATTTGCAACTTTTTATTCAGATTTTTTAAAAAAGTATGCAGTTTTATAGCCTATTCAAATTTAGTATAACAAAGTGCAAGCTTAAAGTTGCTAGAAAATCGCGTTGATTTTTGGCATTTTTTTTAGTGGAAGGTGTTGCTCATTTTCTCCATACAAAAAATAATTGTCGAATTACTTTGTATGGAAGAACTTGCGTGAAAAAAATTACCAAAAATCAATGCGATTTTCTAGCGACTTCAAACTTACACTTTGTTATACTAAATTTGAGTGGGCTATAAAACTGCATACTTAGAAATCGGAATAAAAAGTTGCAAATTAGTGTGCAAATTTAATGAATTTTCCTGAGTTTTGCACAAAGTTTAGAGATTTTATTATTATGTTTTCTGGTGTAGAATGAACAATATTTTTATAAAAAGTTATCGAAAATAAATTAGAATAAAGAACTTTGCATATATTGCGAAAAATTCACTGTGCCAATACTTCTGTTCGGCACTGTATTTCCCCATGCTCTTGCTATCCTAGTAGAGACCGAAAAAAGTAATATTTTGAAGACTTTTTTGGGAGTATAACAAAAGAAATGGGAACTCAATTTATTTTTTTTTTTTCGGTCAAGGATACAAAATTCTTACTGACTATGCTATCTAAAAAAGTAACAAGATCAGAGTAGTTAAGATTAACGTTTTTAACACCACTCCGGGAAGCGATATATCAATATCCTCGATATCATTGAGTTTATTAATCTCTCTAAGGGCACAACAAATCGGTGAATTCATAGCATACATTGACATGGAGGAATGCAATAAAAAATGCCCATGTGCCGCAAATTTCTTCGCGGACCACTGAGAGGAATTCTCCGTAGGATAACAGGGCAATCAACAAGGGGCAAGGAAATTGCGCAAGTGGAAACTGTGCATTTAGACATTATTTCGGTTTCAACCGAAACTGTGCATGTATCCTTTATTTCGGTTTTTGCCATATGCATTATTTCGGTTTCGAACCGAACCTGTGCATACATGCATTATTTCGGTTTTTGTTATATGCATTATTTCGGTTTTCAACCGAAACTTTGCATGTATGCATACCTTCGTCTTTCACATATGCATTATTTCGGTTTTCATCCGAAACTGAGAAGTTCTGTGCAAAGAAGAGAGAAGTTCTGTGCAAAATACTTCCGCCCTTCTTTTCTGGCAACACAGAAAGGAGAGTTCTTTTTAGTAAGGGTTATAATCCCCAGGCGCGGCCGAAGGCCACCTACGCAGAAAGAAGTTCTACGCAAAAATACTTCCGGTCCCCTTTTCGGGCAAAACAGAAAGGAGAATTCTAATCAGTAAGCGATATAGTCCCTAAGCGCGGCCGAAGGCCGCCTACGCAGAAAGAAGTTATGCGCACGAATACTTCCGACCTTCGTTTCCGGCAACACAGAAAAGAGAGTTCTACTTAGTAAGGGTTATGATCCCTAAGCGCGGACGAAGGCCGCCTACGCAGAAAGAAGTTCGGTTTCATGTATGCACTATTTCTTTTTTTGTCATATGCATTATTTCGGTTTTGAGTCGAAACTGTGCATGTTTGCATTACTTCGGTTTTTGTAATATGCGTTATTTCGGTTTTCAAACGAAAGTGTGCATATACAGTGAAACCCGCTTAAGTACCCCCAAGCGACCCCCCTTAAGTACCTAACCAGCTTAAGTAACCAACATTTTTGGACACCGTGAATTTTTTAATATAATCAGAAGAAAATCCATCTCTTAGGTACCTCCACGCTTTTTTAGCCAACCCGCCTAAGTACCTCAATTTTTCGTGCCCCATTTGCAATTTTACTTATAATTTCCCCCTTTTAAGTGCTCTTTTAAAATTCTTTAAAATATTTACGTGTTTTCAAATTCAGTAGCAGCGCTACACACCTTCGGTAAAAAAAAATCTAAAAAATCAACGGTATCTTTTAGACACTTAGTAAGGGTTATAATCCCTAAGCGCGGCCCAAGGCCGCCTACGTAGAAAGAAGCTCTGCGCAAAAATACATCCGCCATTCGTTTCCGGCAACACAGAAAGGAGAGTTCTTTTTATTAAGGGTTATAATCCCCAAGCGCGGCGAAGGCCTCCTACGCAGAAAGAAGTTCTGCGCAAAAATACTTCCGGTCCCCTTTTCTGGCAACACAGAAAGGAGAATACTAATCAGTAAGGGATATAGTCCCTAAACGCGGCCGAAGGCCGCCTACGCAGAAAGAAGTTCTGCGCACAAATACTTCCGACCTTCGTTTCCGACAACACAGAAAGGAGAGTTCTACTTAGTAAGGGTCATAATCCCTAAGCGCGGCCGTAGGCCGCCTACGCAGAAAGAGGTTCTGCGCAAAAATACTTCCGGTCCCCTTTTCCGGCAACACAGAAAGGAGAATTCTACTCAGTAAGGGATATAGTCCCTAAGCGCGGCCTAAGGCCGCCTACGCAGAAAGAAGTTCGGTTTCATGCATGCACTATTTCTTTTTTTGTCATGGGCATTATTTCGGTTTTGAGTCGAAACTGTGCATGTTTGCATTACTTCGGTTTTTGTCATATGCGTTATTTCGGTTTTCAAACGAAAGTGTGCATATATGTATGCATAATTTCAGTTTTTCTAATATGCATTATTGCGGTTTTCAAAAATGTGCATATATGCATTATTTCGGTTTTTTTCATATGCATTATTTCGGGTTTCAGCCGAAACTGCATATATGCATTATTTCGGTTTTTTTTTCATATACATTATTTGGATTTTTTTCATATGCATTATTTCGTATGCATAGTTTCCATATGCACAATTTCAGGGTGCCATCAACAACCCCAGTAAGCACGTTGAAGATAAACGAGCAAGATAATAACTTTCTCCTATCCTCAAGTGAGTTTAATTTTATAAGCGAACAGCGCGAATTGTATGAAGGTAACGGTTCAGTAAAATTTAGAGATCTTAATGCAAACCTAATAAAAGTCTTTTGCACACGCTAAGTTCTGTTTATGTGCCCAATATGAAAAGGTGGCCAAATATTGGCAGCATACTCAAGGCGAGACCTTACAAAAGCTATGTATAGGGTTTTTTATGTAAATGGATCTGAAAAGTCAGAGCTATTACGTCGAACAAAGGCTAACAATGAATAGGAGTTAGATATAATGAAATCAATATGGCTAGTGATAACACTTATTAATATTCATACTAATACAGTTTCTCTCACACCAAGACGTTACCCTGTTAAGATCAGACTTAAGATAAAAGGCATCTTCAGCATTTTTTATAACAGAATAAACTTTGAGATCATCTGCATACATTAGGAACTTATATCATTAATGAAAATTACAAACAGAAGGGTGCCAAGAATACTACCTTGGGGGACTCCAGAGCTCTCATGGAAGTAACGGGAAAACGTATTTTCTAGTGCTACAGCGCAGTGCCTATTGTATAAATAAGAGCTAATCCAATCAAGAAACTTTGAATGGAAACCCAGACAAGCTAGTTTAGCGATCAAAACTTTATGTGAGACCTTGTTAAATGCCTTGGAAAAGTCGGTATATACAGTATCGACTTGGTACCCAGACTCGAAACTCGCAAGGCAATCTTCGGTAAAGATAGTGAGCCTTGAGACGGTAGACAAAACCGTGCTGTTCGGGCAAATTACATTCTGGACAGCGTGCCACATTTGATCCTTCACAATACTTTCAAAAAGTTTGGCAACTGTGGTTAATTTAGCTATTGGTCTATAATTCGAGACATCATTTTTTTCCACTTTTGAGAATCGGAGTAATATATTTTTTTCCAATCACTAATGACTGTTGCCGAAGTTAAAAATTATTGTCAAAGGTCTAATAAGAGCCACGCAGTTTTTGTAAAGAAATGGAGATAGCCCATCCGCACCTGTTTGAGTCGATGCCTTAAGGTTTAAGATGCCCTTTGAAATATCCTCTTCTGTTAATGACAGGAAACCGAACGACTGACATGATTCAGAAACATCGAACAACAACTGTGTCAGTCTCGGATACAAAATTTTCGCTAATAAAGTCTGCAAAAAGATTCGACGTATCTTGGGCATTATAAGCATTATTTTTTTTATAAAACATCGAACATGGAATATTAGATTTCTTTTTTCTTTTTTGTTTAGTGAAAGACCAGAAAGCTTTGGGATTGGTCTTTATATTCTTTTCGAAATTACTAACGAAGCTTCTACGCAGGAACTGATCAAGAGTCTTAAAATCCAACAGAGAAAATTTTGTACATGTCATGATAAAGTATATTCTTGGATGACTTAAATTTTTTATACAATCTATTGCAGCGATTTTTACTCGATTAAGCTCTGCATTGTACCATGGTAGCTTATATCTTTTTTTAGAGTAAACTGGGATATGTTTAAGACACAAATTATGCACCTTCGTTTTAAAAAGTTGAAAGCAACCTACTACATCCTCGTTTAGGAACAGATGGTCCCAATCAATCTCAAGCAAAATATTATTAAAAGTCGCATAATTACCAAAGTTAAAATTTAAATTATTTATATCACTCCCAGGAGAGGCATTCAAGAATTCATAAAATTCCAAATCTAATTCTAGAGGAAGATGATGCAGGCCAACAGAAGACATTAACGAGAAACATTACCTGAGTTTAAAATTCAAATTACTTGATAAGAAAATTAAATCTAAAATTCTATTAAACTTATTATAATAACTATTAACTTGACGAAGATCTAAGCTAGCGAAATTGTCAACTAAGTATTGCTCGAAAGATCTACATACATTTGATGAAACTAGAGAGTCTAAGTTATCTAAGTACTATAAGTAAGATAAGGTCGCCAAGCACACATAACTGGTGATGTCCAATTCTTGAGTAAAGTGAGGTTACATTGTCAACATGACGTTTGTACAAAGATTCATAACTGTTGGGCGGAATGTAAGAGGCGCAAAAAAATAAATCGGAAGATGTACTGCGTAAGCGCACGCATATTTGGTCTAAAAGGGAGCCATTATTATCAAGACAATGAACCGATGCTTGTTGTTGTTGTTGTTGTAGCGGCTACAAGAAACCCGCCCATATCGGCTGATATCTTAGTCGTTGTCGTCGAGTTCCACTAACGGCAGCCCTAAGAAGCGTGCAGCCTCTACAGGGTCGGTCCACAGGGACTACGCCGTTAGGGTTGTCGGGTTTTCCGGGCATGCAAAAAGATGTTTCGAGCCGTGAGGGGTCTCTCCGCATGCCGGACACTCATTTGGCACATCCGCATTTAAGTCCCGTCCACATAGAACTTTGGCGTTGCGTTGGCGTTGGCGTCGCTTCAACAGCTGACTATGAATACATGAATTCAAATGCAGCCGTCCACATAGCCAAAACTCGACAACGCTTACGCCAACACAACGCAAAAAGATGGCCAACTCTCAACTTTTCGCGTGCGTCGCTCGCCAGCTGTTGCAAATAAATAGAATTATGTGAAATAGTTTTCCTTTTTAATCAAGTGCGGGCAAGAAATATCGTTTTTAATGCAATTATTGATATGAAATATTAATTTATCTGTCGTTAGTATGTTTATTTAGTGGCCCAAGTATTCGCTTTCAAGCGTTCATTGTAGCAAGCATACTTTTAACGTGCGTTTTGTCAAACCAACGCCAACGCCAAAGCCAACGCGAAAGTTCTATGTGGACGCGCCTTTAGTCTACTCAGGTATGAGTTTAACCGGCTGCAGTAGCCAGAGCGAAGTTGGGCTATTGTTGTTCTTGTCTCCCGAGGCAGATGGAGCTCCGTCGCGTCAATGTCCGGTGTTTGTTTGCCTAGAATGGCATTCACAGGTCTAGAGTCTACATAACTCGAGACTGAGTCCCTGTGAATGCCGTTCAGGGCCTGTCGGTATTGACGGGTCCAGAGGCTGCATAATGAACCTCTGGACTTTGTCCGTCAGTTCGTATAGATGCCTCCTGACGTGCCTAGGCGAGATCTACTCTGCAAGCAGCTGTCTGTTTGGGTGGCCACTTCTGTGGCTCCCAACCAGAAACTGCTTGCAGAGCATTATGTTATGCTCCTTAATTGGGAGCATTTTCGCCTCGGCATGGAGGTGGTGTTCAGGTGACATCAGGAGGCATACGGTCGCTGTCCTGAGTACGGTGTTCTGTGCTGTCTGTAGCTTCATCCACTGCGTCCTACTAGTCCCCGGCGACCACACTGGTGCTGCGTAGTTTAAAACTGGCCGGCCTATTGCCTTGTATGTTGCCAGCAACGTTTCTTTGTCTTTGCCCCAGGTACTGCCGGCTAGCGACTTGAGGACCTTGTTGCGGCTCTGTACTTTATTGACAATAGCGGTTGCGTGCACAGAGAAGGAGAGCAGGCTGTCGAATGTTACTCCGAGAATTTTGGGGTTATTCACCGTCGGAATTGGTGTATCATCGACGTGAATTCCCAGCGGTAGCCTAACCTCCTTCGTCCAGGTGGTGAACAAGGTCGCAGAGGATTTCGTACGGGAGAGGGCTAGACACTTTGCAGTGAAGAAGCGAGAAAGATCGGAGAGATACCCGTTTACTTTCGAACACAGGTCATCAATTCCATTACCAGTTGCCATGATCGAGCAATCGTCGGCGTAAGAGACAATCGAGACTCCCTCTGGTGGTTGAGGGAGCTTTGAAATATAAAAGCTGAACAGTAGCGGGGAAAGGACACCACCCTGCGCAACCCCCTGTTTTATTTTCCTAAGTTTGCTCGATTTGTCTGTAAACATTACCGACGAGTGTCGACCACTCAGATAATTTGCCGACCACCGTTTAAGCCTCTGTGGGAGAGAGGAAGTCTCTATATCTTCTAGTAGCGTGGAATGGCTGACAGTGTCAAAAGCCTTTGACAGGTCCAACGCGAATAGAATCTTTCTCTCACAGGGATCGTTACGGTTAAGGCCACGAGTTATCTGAGTGTTTATGGCGTTAAGTGCTGTTGTTGTACTGTGCACTTTACGGAAACCATGCTGATGCTTCGCTGGGATCAGGTGGTTCGTGAAATACGGGAGCAGCAGGGCCTCAAGTGTCTTCGCTACCGGGGAAAGGAGTGTTATCGGTCGATACGAATCTCCTTTGTTGGCAGGTTTCCCCGGTTTGAGCAGTGGAACCACTCTCCCCACCTTCCAGATGTCTGGGATGATGAGAGTGGCCATAGACAAATTGAGGACCTCCGTTAGGTACGCTACTCCCGCAGGACCCAAATTTTTCATCATCAGGATGCATATTCCGTCAGGACCCATGGCTTTGGAGGCTTTCGCCTTCCCGATGGCCACCTGAACTTCACCGCAAGTGAAAACAAGGGGGGCACAAGTTGTTGGCAGTTTGTGCAGCCTTGTAGTCACTCGACGCTTGGCTTTGTCCACCGGGGGATGCAGTATGAACTGCCGGCTAAAGTAGCTCGCCCATCGCTCCGGGACGACGAAGCATGGTCGCCGAAAGAAATTTCGACTCTGTCGTCGTACTTCGTCGGATTGGACAGTGACCACACCGTTGACCAAAGCTTACTCACACCAGAGGTGAAGTTACAGGTCTTCAGATGCTCTTCCCACTTCTTCCGCTTATGTACGTTCACAAGTTGCCGAAATTTCGCGTCAAGATCCCTGATCGGCCTGACGAAGGCTGTCACGCTCATCGGCTAGAACAGCCGCTTCGGCAGGGAAATTTGGACGTGGGTCCGTAATACATCCTGCCGGTACGAAGCGAGCTGCAGCAGTGGTGACAGCCCTGAGGAACATACTCTCACCAAGGTGGACGTCGGTTGGTGTGGAGAGAGCAGCGAAGGCGTTTTCAGTAAATTCCACGAAGCCTTTTCAATCAGCTTTAGAGAAGTTGATATAGGTTCGGTGTTCCGCGGGAGCAAAGTCGGTTGGCTTATCGATCGAGATGACTATGGGCAGATGGTCTGATGCCTAGGTCAGCATAGGTCGCCATGATATGCTGTTTAAAAGACTAGCGCTGACTATTGTGGTGTGTCTGGCGAGCTGGAGCAGCTGCCCATAAGCCTGGTGGGTGCGTCTTCGTTCATTGTGTAGAATGTCGAATCGTCTATCTGCTCAGCCAAATCGGTTCCCCTACGATCGTTTCACAGGCTTGAGTGCCAAAGATCGTGGTGCGCATTAAAGTCACTTACTACCATACGGTTTTCACCTCTAAGGAGCGTACCTATATCAGGCCGATATCCTGCCGGGCAGCAGGTGACAGGGGGTATGTATACGTTGAATATTTCGAGCTCAACATCGCCTGACCGGATAACGATGCCCTGACATTCTAGGGTGGTATCCCTGCGGTCGATGTCTGCTTCGATAAGACGACACTGCACGGTGTGGTGCGTGATGAACGCTAAACCACCACCATTATCTCGCTCGCGATCTCGACGGTGCACGTTGTACCCGGCACAACTTAACAATGTTGAATTGCTGTGCAACTTCGTCTCTTGGACCGCAGCTATCATTATACCATGCCTTCCCATGAAGACGGTTATCTCCTCGTTCTTGCTCTGGAGTCCGTTGCAGTTAAATTGAAGGAGCTTCATGTGGTTCGGGAGACGTGTGGTAATGCGGGGTGTGAGAGATATGAGAGATGTGTGTGGCCGTGACGCCATTGGCTGTGTGCGCTGCTGAGATGGTTGCCGCCCTGTGGTGGTGATGGGTGGCGTCGCAGTTGAGGTTTGCGACCGTGCTGCGCAACACGGGCCCTCGAAGTTCTTCGTCCAATCTCGCGTGGTGCGCAGACCTGAACATGCCCTAAAGTGGCACCAGCGAAGGCAGGTGTTGCACTTGACTGATGTCACATTACGGAATATCCTGGTCTGACATACCGTGCAGATTGTACGAGGAACCAAGAGTTGTTGGCTGCGACGTGTGGGTGGTGGTGCGGTTGTGTGTGTTCTGTGTGTTCTGTGTGGTTATGTTGTTGTGCTGTGGTGTTTGTGTGGGACTGCTCAGGTGGACTGGGGTTAGCCGTGGAGGCTGCTCTGTTTGAGCAGCAGGGGGCCACAAACGACGTGGTCCACTGCCGATGTGTCCGTAGTCCTAAGCGGACCCTGAGGTGACCACCCCTCGCAAGCATTGCACGTGACTGAGGTAGAGTTGTGGTGTAGTCGCCTCTGGCATACCCAGTAGGTGTAAGTTTCTGGTCCAGGGTTTGACTCGATGCCAGCCCTGAGCAAAAGAGTATATAACAGATGTAGCCCTATGGGCAAAAAACGTCTGAGACATTTCACCGAAAACACGCCACGGGCTGACACTTTTTTCGTCATTGACCCTGGAACACTAATCATCTTCTTAATACGTTAACACTAATTAGTAGTCGAATCGACTAAACTGCATTTAGCACTGAATCTTTTTTTAAGTTTTAAAGTATCAATGGTCAAAAAATATTTCATGTGTTATTATTTTAATACTTTCTTAGCAAAATAGAACAAAAGTTATGCAGTTATGTTGCAGTTTAATTAACGAAAATTCAATTCAAATTGTAGTGGTAAGCAGTGCGCGCTTTCACTCACCGGCACCTGGGTTCAAACCCTGGTCAAAGCAACACCGCAAAAAAATTAGAAAAAGGTTTTTTCTTAACAGCGGTCGTCCCTCGGCAGGCAATGGCAAACCTCCGAGTGTATTTCTGCCATGAAAAACAGCTTCTCATAAAAATACAATCGCCGTTCGGAGTCGGCGTAAAACTGTAGGTCCCTTCGCTTTGTGTGACAACCTCAAGGCGCACGCCACAAATCGGAGAAGAAGATCGGGCAAACACTAACATATGGGTGTTTCCATGAAAATGTCAACCAGGACTGAAAAAATAAAAACAACTGAAAAGGGTTTTTAAGACGAATTAATAAGAGAAAAATACTCGAATTTTTATATTATAGAAGTATTTCAGCTTATTGGAATTACTCAAAAAATGGAAGAGTAAAACTGAATGTCTCTTCGACTCAGTTTTCTCTAATGAAATGAACTATTTCTCTTTCCTATTAACTAAATTAAGAGATTTGAAACATTACAATTACATCTTAAAATCAAATTTGCAATAACAACTAACTATAAAAATGAGAAAAAGGAGAAGTTAGAGCTCGAATAACGGTAATTTTTTGATTTGCTTCTGATAGTATTCTAATGTCGCGTACGTTATGCAAAAACATTGTTTGTCTATGTCATTTGTATATTGGCAGTCGCAGGTAATGCAGATTACAATTCTTAAGCGAGAATTCTCCTAGTTACAGATATACAGTAAAATTTTCTTTCCAACCGAAGTAAAAATATATTTTATTACCCTTTAAAGTTTGTCGCATACGTTATTTTAAGTACAAAAATTTCAATCAAATACATCAAAACCAATGTTAATTGCATATTTTCCATTTAAATTATTTAGAATAGTTGTAAAACAATGAAACGGTGGCGAGAAGAGTTCTCAATAAATACATTTTATTACTTACGAGAAAAATTTTCGCGTTATGTCGCGTACGTTATTGTTTTTTTTTTTTTTAACTAGCCAGAGATAATTTCTCTTAAAATATAAAAGGATTGTAAAGGTACAATATTTAGCTTAGTTTAGGAATTTTTAAAGAAAAGAAAAACTCCCATGATTCGCAGACTTTCGCATATATGCGTGTTTCCATGAAAATGTAAACCGAAAATGCAAGCAAATGAATTCAAACGGCTTTATAACTTTAAGTTTCGTATTCAGATGGCGGAAAAAGGTTTTGAAAACGCGAAACGGTGGAGAGAAGAACTGAAAAAATTTAATTTAGTATGTGTTACTAGTAAAAATATTGTATGGGGGAAAAATCTTATTATAATTGTTTTTAATAAAAACTAACCAGAGATAATTTCTATCAAAAAATGGAAGGATTGTAAAGGTACATTATTTAGCTTAGTTTAGGAATTTTTAATGAAAAGAAAAACTCTCATGATTCGCAGACTTTCGCATATATGTATATGTGCCTTAAAACCACTTCTTTTTTTGTCGCGTACGTTATCACCTGGTTTCGGACGGATATTTTCCACACCAAAGTTTCGAGGCTGCTTATTTTTTTCTCAAACATAGTACCCTTTGGTTGCAACATAACCGTTATCTTTTTTTTCTGTAACTTCTATTTGTGATAGATTGACGTTACTCTATAAGCGAACGAATGTCGCGTACGGCTGTATGGAAAAACCCATACGTGTAAGCGCCAATCTATTATTATTATAATAAAAAAAATGCATTTTCGAGAAACTTCACCACAAAACATAAACTGTGTTAGTTGAATCGACTAACATTAGTGTTGTTTTAGAAACTCATTAAATACGAGATTAACAATCATACACTACCACAAACACATTTCATTTACATTTAACTTACTCTCACCTAACACAACACAAGACCAGTGTTGGCACAATGTTAACCTGACTAACGATTAAAAATTAACTATTAAAATGTTAATCGCGATCAACGATTAAAATTAATTATTCGTGATCATCCGTACGATTGATGATTAAATTTTGTTAATCGTTAATCGTCGGTTGTGATTACGATTAATTAGTTCTAATCATTAATCGTTAATCCAATTTAAAAAATTCTGATTAAGTGGTCTAGTTTGTCCGAATTTGAAACTAAACACGAGTTATAGTTATTTTTTTTGTGTTTCACACTAATAAAAAATACATAACATATAAATAATAATAATTATTATTATAAGTAATACATAAAGTGGGGATTTTTATAACCCATCGCACATGTGCAGGGGGATATTAAAACCTAGTTTGCTTAGATCTTAATGAAAATGTACACCAAAGTGCTTAGATTTATGAGGAAAACCGACTTTGCCATACCCAATTAACTGGGCTTGTGTGCACAGTAAAATTACAGCATAAATTAATTAATCACCAAACCCACTTAATTAAATTAAGGGTTAATGATTGAAAGTTAATTTTTATAATCGCGGTTACGATTAACTGTTTAATCGGATTAAAATTAATCACGAATAACTGTAATCGGATTGTATTTAATCGAATTAGCTAATTGATTAAAAAATCAATCGATTAGTGCCAACACTGCACAAGACACAGCCTTACTAGATATAACATCCCTGCCAGCCAAAAGTAGTGAAAAATCTGGTGAAACCGCGGGTTTCGGTCACTTCAAAACTGGTGACTTTTGTATGGGCGGTGTGCAGATTGTCACCACTTTCCCCCTGTATGTGTGAGCCTTGCATCACTGTCCCACTCGTAAGGAAAATAGAATATAGCTGCACTCCTCTAAAATTTCTCCACTTCAGCCTGCGCAGGGTTGGATTTTTTTCACGGCGCAATGGACATTAACGATTCTGAGGATGGTGCAGATCCTACAAATTAATCAGCACCACTCCAAGGCAGCCTCGGCTGCTCTCCTTCTTCGCCTCAGCGATAAAGCTGATTCTAGTCCAAGAACCTTGGATCTTCGGAAAAAAGGTTTGCGGACTGAACTCTGATGCCTACCAGCTGTAACAGCTCCAGTAATAGGTTGGAGCAGAGCTTGCATTCTAATTAAAAAAGTATATTCTCATTTTTTACTCTCCCAATAAAGCGACGAGGACACTGTCTGCATCAGCGTACAGCTGAAGGAGAGCGTGATCTGGCTGGCAACAACCTACATGGCCCACGACAGCCATGCTTTTCCACCCTATAGACTGGAAGAAGCAGTGAAGGAAGCAAATCGCAGAAAGCTCCCGGTCATAACAGGGGCCGACTCTAATTCACATAACACGATCTGGGGTTCAAGCGACACCAACTCCCGGGGTGAGTGTTTACTTGACTTTATTCTTTTACATAATCTTACTGTATGTAACCGTGGGAACGATCCCACCTTTGTGACCTCTGTTAGAAGGGAAGTACTGGACATCACCCTCGTGTCGAGCGGTTTGTCCGATCGAATAAGGGACTGGCAGGTGTCCAAGGACCACTCTTTTTCTGACCACTTCTACATTAGTTTCAATCTCAATTTTTATCCTGCTCCTTTAACAGCATACAGGAACAGAAAGCGAACCGACTGGGCAAAGTATAGCAATACGCTGTCAGCCTCTCTACGCAGATACGCTTCTCACGATAAGTCCTGCTTATCGCTAAGACCTGATGAAGCGAGTCTCTCGAATACGAAGAGTGTTTCTCTCGGGCAGTGAACTTTGTGACAAATGCCTGTAAGCAGCCAAAGCCTCCTGCCCAAGCACCCTCCCGAAGGGCAAAAAGAAACCCCAGTGGTGGAATCCTGAGATTTCACCACTGAGGACGAACAACAGGAGGCTCTTCAATCATGCTAAGCAAACAGGTCTTTGGGAACCATACAAAGACGCACTCAAAGTTTTCAAGAAGGCCATAAAGAGGGCAAAACGCGAATCTTGGCAAAACTTCTGCAACAACATAGAAGAGAACTCTGAAGCCAACAGGCTGAGGAAAGTTCTCTCGAAATCCTCTTCGAGTATGAACTCTATCCAGAAGCCTAACGGTGACGACACCTCCCGGCTTTTCGCCCGGTCCTAGGACCTACTTGCCTCAGGTTGATACCGTTAGGGACGTCGTAAGTGAGAAGAGGGTGGAATGGGCTTTAATGTCCCTCCAGCCGTACAAATCTCCGGTCCTTGACGGAATCTTTCCCGCTCAACTACAGGAACAACTAAGGACATACTGTGCCCCCTACTTTCTCAGATTTTTACATCCTGCCTAACCCTGACTCACATACCACATGAATGGACTATGGCAAGAGCTGTATTCTTACCAAAAGGAGGCAAGGCCGCTCATGTGAAACCGAAGGATTTCAGGCCTATAAGCCTCACATCATATATTCGACGGAATATAAAAGATTACAACCAGCATGCATATTCCAAAGGAAAATCCGTGGATACCGCACTCCATGAAATCGTATCGACGATTGAAAAAATATTGGCCTTACAGGAATACACGCTCGGAGTTTTTCTCGATATCGAGAGTGCTTTCAACAATGTCTACCCGAAGTCTGTTGTTAACTCCCTTCTCATGGCGGGGGTGCAGCGGGGTCTGGTAGATTTTGTTGGGCTCCTTCTTGAAAAGGGAACTATTCTATCAGAACTGGAGGAGGGTTCCATCACAAAGTATGTGACTAGAGGCACCCCCAAGGGGCTAACATCTTCAAGTCCTGAGTGAGTTATTGCAAAACGCACTCGGTCTGGTAAACATCTGGTCCAAGAAATGTGGACTTAGCGGCAATCCTACCAAAACAGAAATGGTACGTTTCACAAGGAAGTATAAAACTCCCTTATTTAAACCTCCCACCCTGGACATAGGGACATTCCTGGCAACTGCCAGCCGACGAGCTGGCAAGGAGGGGGACGGAAATATCTGAAGTCAATTCTGCTCAGAATGCGGGCATACCTCTAACCTCCTGCAAACACAGACTAAAGGCGGAACTCGTCGAGGAGGTAAATTTCAGGTAGGCTGTGGAAACCACCTGCCATACTACCAGGCAAATTTGGCCAAAGATTGATGTAAAGCGATCCATAGCTCTTACCCGGCTGGACCGCTCCTCGCTCAGATTAGTAGTAGGGGTAATCACCGGACACTGCCTGATGGGCACACACGGAAAAAGGCTAGGATACCCCACCAACGACTTTTGTCGCAGTTGCAGAGACGAGGAAGAGGTGGAAACCGTTGAACTCTATCTCTGTTATTGTCCCGCCTTGCCCAACACGCGCAACCGATTCTGCATCAAGTACTTTCTAGATTGTTTAGCCGATTTGAACTCGGCGAACGTCCTCGACTTTTTGTGCTATATAAAACGCACTCGGTGGTTCAATTGCTAAGGAAGGGAAAGAAACAAATGGCTTCGGACAACGGGCTTTTCCAGACCGCGCGTGCTTCGCGCTCTGCGCGGGACTGCCACTCCAACCTAACCTAAGTGTCTTGAACCAGAGGCGAATTACACACCCTTTCGAGGGTGCGAAACGAAAAAAATTCCCATTCGGCGCTAGGCAAAGGTTCGCAATTAACGTGTCTTAGGCCCCAGGATTATCTGAAAAGATCTGAGAACATGCACGGAGTTGTTCTGGGATTTAATCCACTGCCCCTTCTAGCTTGACCAAAATAATATTCTATTTCGTCCAGGCGGAGTGTCTGGTTCTTATATCCTCGAATTCATCGTTTGTCAATATAAGCCACAAACGTCGGAAGCTTTGGATGTTACGAAGCCAGCCTTTAATAAAGGAAAACTTGTTCGTGACATCTCGACCAAATAGTATACTGCTTCTATAAATATTTTAGGAAGGGTTCCAAAATTCGCTCCGAGCGCGTTCACTGTTGATCATTTGATTTAAATAGTTGTTAGTCCAACATTTATTACTATAGTTTGATCGGAATTAATCATATTATATTAAAACATAAGCTTATAATATCTGAGAAATTATTTCGTCTTAATATTCACTATTGACCTTTTGATTTAAATAAAGTTTGTCAAGCATTCAGTAGTGAAGTTTGATCGGAGTTTATATATTCTTCAGTAATTAATCATATTACATTAAAATATAAACGTATAATATGGTAGAAAGTTAGAAATTATTTATGGCCAGTTTTTCAGTGCACGGTCGTGGGTTAACGTTTAAACATCCGATCTGGCTGGTTTAACCTAAGATCAGGCAATCAAATGTCAGCCAGCTGTTCAATTTATAATCAGTTTACTTAATCTAAGTTTGAACTGGCACTGAAAAACTGGCCCTTAGTCTTAATATGCATAATATTTTATATCGTGTTCCAAAATTTGCTCCGAGTGCGTTCACTATTGATCATTTGATTTAATTGTTTGTCAAGCATTCAATACTATAATTTGATCGAAGTTTATATATTTTTCAGTAATTGATCCCATTTTATTAAAATATAAACCTATAACAGGGCAGAAATTGTGAAATTATTTA
Source organism: Rhagoletis pomonella (assembly GCF_013731165.1). Classification (NCBI taxonomy): domain Eukaryota; kingdom Metazoa; phylum Arthropoda; class Insecta; order Diptera; family Tephritidae; genus Rhagoletis; species Rhagoletis pomonella. The sequence goes on along the minus strand of NW_023458555.1, from coordinate 74,621,328 downwards.
GTTTTAACGTGTATAGTCTGCTAGAGACAATTGAAGAAAACTGCAACCACTCGTGAAAACATACATTAAAAGCAATGTATATGAAGGTAATTAATATTATTATTCAAATTAGATCCAAATATATAACATTTTACACCACTTATTTGAGGTAAATCGGAATATATTTTTGCATATAACATAGTTTTCATATAACTCATAAAGTACATATTTCATTACAAATATTTTTAAGTTCACTTCGAATTGTAAAAATAGAGCTAATTAGTTGTATTGAAGTATAAAATATTTTAACGTTCAAGTTTACTTATAAGGCGCATAACAATGTTTCTCTCGCCATTTGACCGATGTTAAAATTTTTCACCACGTTATTTTGCTGCACAGCACAGAATGCGGAAAAGCAGTTGCTCGCAATCCTTAAGTCCTTTATGGGGACCAAAAAACAGCCACAACAACAAAAACCTTTTCTACTGGTATACTGTGCTATTAAACGCCACTATAACCGCATCTATGGTATTTTATTCCGATCCGGGCTCTTAATTTTACAAATGGAACCGGAACCCGGAGCGGGCAATTAGTTTAAAATACCGAATTTCAGTAAACTATATATGGTGTGCATTTATAGTGAGCTCTAGCGAAAAACAAAGACGATATTCTTTAAAACAATAAATTAACATAAACAAAAGAACAACCGTGGTAACGAATATTGAAAGTGCCATTGTAAGGTGAAAAATGGAATCGGTCCATCGACTTGTCGTGGTCAGCTACCAAAGCATATTAATCATGTGGTCAGCTAACAAAGCTTATTAATCAAGCTTCTGAGTACTTGGAAAACACAGACTTTTCTAAGTTAAGTGAAAAACAAACCTTGCTTAAAAACGTGGGGACTTTCTTGCACAGGTTAATAAATGCGCATGAAAATTAAAAAAAAGGCGGACGTAGCAGTGAGAAAAATAATAAAACAGGAGGATATGGAGAAGGAATGCGAGTTAATGCTAGATTATGACGACAAGGCTATCAGAATTATCGCAAAGTTGCAATCGTGCGAAAAGAGTTTAGCAGGCCAACTTGAGCATACTATGAATATGTCCCTCAATGGCGCTGGTGAGCAATCGTCTCATGGAGTTAAGCTCAAATCTCTTGAGCTGAAGAAATTCGACGGAAGCTTCGAAAAATGGTTGCCATTTTGGGAGCAATTCAAGCCAACAGTGCACGATAACAGGGAAGAAGAGGGTAGAATAGGACCCCCTGATTTCAAAAATACCCCCTCCTTTTCTTATAGCAACCCTATAGTTTTTATATAATGTGTTGTTAAAGTTTTTATACAAGCGACGAAGATAGCAAAATAACATCAAACTTGGTGCTGCCAGACATGGGAAATTTTTAATAATAAAAGCTGATTTTTGATTCGGAATTTCCGCTAAGTAGAATTCTCCTTTCTGTGTTGCCGAAGAAGGAGGACGGAACACCTTTCCGCGTAGAGGGCCTTCGGCCGCACTTAGGGATTATAACCCTCACTAAGTAGAATTCTTCTCTCTGTGTTGCCGAAGAAGAGGGGCTGAACACCTTTTGCAGAGAACACCTTTCTGCAGAGGCGGACTGCGGCCGCACTTAGGTATTATAACCCTCACTAAGTACAATTATTCTCTGTGTTGCCGAAGAAGAGGGGCTGAACACCTTTTGCAGAGAACACCTTTCTGCGAAGGCGGCCTTCGGCTGCATTTAGGATTATAAGCCTCTCTAAGTAGAACTATCTTTTTTTACCGAAGAAAAGGATTAAGAGGAAAATACCATAAGGTTCTTTTGTTCAGATTAAAATAAATAGTTGGGGGATCGAGGTCATATTCCCCCATAAAACCCAAAAACAGATTTTTAAGGCTTGCATATCGAGGGCTTATATTCAATACCCTCTATCTGCTAAAACTCAATTTTTCAGGAGAACAAAAAAACTGTTTTGACAGCTATTTTTAAAAGTGTTAATAATTTTAAGTACCCGCGCATATCTTAAAAATTTACGCTATATATTAAAACTAAGACTTTACTTTTAATTCATTTTATTTTAGTTTAAAGATCAGATAGAGGTTATTGCAATTCGATTTGTAACTATTTATATAAAAAGGTGTGCTGATGGCGGGTTTTGAAGAATAATGACATTGTCAGTTCTTTAGATGTATGTAAATGTAATATTGAACTAAGTTTTTAACACATAAATCATTGGTCTGCAAACTCGTTCCCTTCTATTCTGACGTGCCCAGGTAGCCACATAATTTAAATGGTGTTTTTGTGTCGAAAGAGTATTTCACGTGATTTCGAAATTATATAAGCACTGTTAAAGAAGGCTTCGATTGCTGATTTACTGTCCGTGCATATGATGAAATTTCCTTCGTTTTTAGAGGCGAATCGTACAGCTTCTAGCAATTGTAAATGCCGAGCAGTACGCGGGAAAAGTACCGACGACAATTGTAACATAAAGCCCTTTTGTTAGCCGGTATATCTGGAACCGTCTGTGAAAATAAGCTCCCAGGTCATTTATGAGTATAGAACTGGGCAAATGCCCTTGCGGTAGAGTTTTTACTTTAGTAGGCATCGGAGTAGATATGACGTCCAAATCTTTGATGTAGCTTAATATACGAAATAAAGCTGATTGCTTGCTTTATCGTTTTTTTTTTTTGTTTGTTGAAAGAAGGATTCGACGTGAGAGAATAAAGTCTCATTTCTGCAGTGAACAATCTTTGGGATGAGCGTCTTTGTGTTGTACTTTACCTCATGGTTATGGTTCTTCTGACTGCTGAATGGTAAGGTGTTTCTAGCAATTTAAGAAGCTTTTTGGGCAGTGTCCATAAATTACGAGTCCAAAGTCAATTTTTCCTAATATAAAAGCCCTAATTACATTTGCCAGTGTAGTTATATGAACTAAAGAATACTTGAATGATAAAAACTTTATAATATTTAGTCTAGCAAGTAAGCTTAATCTTACATTATGACAGTGCTGCTTAAAAGTAAGTTTATTGTCAAAAATTATTCCCAATATTTTCAATGTGTTAGTATCGTGAATAGGGGTGTCATACACGGAGAGGGTTGGACCCACCAAACAATTTGTCTTGCCAGCAATAAGAAAACGTGTCGCCCTCGGAAACAAATTTATTGCCGGTAATATTGCCATCGAATCGATTTCCTATTACCGGTCGCTCTAAAACGTCCGCCGAAGGCAACTCGTCTGGGCGAGTCGTTTTCTTATTACCTGAATGAGGCCTTTTCTTTTCGCTTCAGGCGATTTTTGGAATAATTTTATTCTTTTTAATACTTCATTTATTTTTTTGTACCAAATTGCAACTTACAATCGGAATTAATTCATTTGTCAATGTTATTGTGGCTTGTTAACATTTTATTTTTAATATTTTTTATTGAGCTTTGTACCACGATTGTTTATTAGGAAAAATTGAAAAAGCAACAAAGTCTAAGCGGTAGAAGTTATAGCACTATTTCGGAGATCACCACATCTCCTCATCAGACTTCTTTTTCTAGACTTCAGCAGTTGTTGCTTTTTCAATTTTTCCTAATAAACAATCGTGGTACAAAGCTCAATAAAAAATATTAGGAATTAATTCATTTTCTCGCTGTGCGACTTCTTATTTTTTCAATCTTGTCCTTGGGCATAATTTAGATGCTTTTGGCCAATACTATTGACGCCATATTCATAAGTTTCGGAATTTTTAAGAACTTTTTTATTCAAAATTGACATGAACGAAGTGATGTTGCCGATTTGTCACCACAGCAATAAATCGGTGAGTCGCCAATTTGTTGCCATTGACGATTGTTGCCTATTTCTCATGTTTTGCATGGTGGGGATGTATACATTTGTGTTTTCTGCATATGTGAAAAAACTGAAATCTGAGCTCCTGAAGATTTGGACCAATTGCGGCAAGTCTTTAGTCTTAGAAAAAATATAATAGAGCTAACTTTCCCAAAGGCTATATTGAATAAAATAACCGAAAGTGGTGATCCTTGTGTCACCATTAAAGAGAGGAACAGTTTTTGACCCGAACAGCGAACTTCCGGTTGAAAAGGAAAGACTTAACAGCATTGTACATCCTCTCACCATTTTTCCAGCGTAATACTTTAGATATGCAGGGGAGGAGTGAAATAGGTCTGTAGTTAGAAACTAATGAATTGTTTATATTTAGTTTGGCAATAGGAATAATAATATCCGTTTTCCACTCTTGGTGGCCCTTGAGATAGAATGGACTAATGGAATTTAATGACTCTATGTTTGACGGGATATGGAAGATTTTTTTGTTGTATCAAATTTGGTTCGGTTGGACAGATATATCGCATTAGGTAGAACTAGTTTAGCCTGGGCAAAACTAGTTTTACCTAAAATCGGATTTTACCGGTAACATATACATACATACATACATAGGCACATGTAACTTACCTGCCACAAAAAATGTCAATAAAAACAATTTTCCAGTAAAATTGTGTAGATAGAGGATTTTGCTCTTATAACAAAATGTTATTGCAGATAGTGGAATTTTCAAAATGGGAATATAATACCATTAAAGCTATATTTTAAGTTTGACATTATTGTCATGGCTGAAAGATTAATCGGAGCTCACGTTACCACCAAAAACTCATTTTGATCAAAATTGCCTCTATATTGAATATAAGCCCTCGATATATATTTTATTGCGTCAGTTAGTTTGGCAAAATGGTCCTCATGCTTACGAGCAATTGTACTACGTAGAATTCTCCTTTCTGTGTTGCCAAAGAAGACTGAACACCTCTTGCAGAGAACACCTCTTGCAGGGAACACCTTTCTGCAGAAGCGGACTGCCGCACTTAAGGATTATAACCCTCACAAAGTAGAATTCTCTTTCTGTGTTCCGAAGAAAAGGGGCTGAACACCTTTTGCAGAGAACACCTTCTGCGTAGGCGGCCTGCGGCCGCGCTTAAGGTTATAACCTTCACAAAGTATAATTATCTTCCTGTGTTGCGAAGAAATGGGGCTGAACACTTTTGCAGAGAACACCTTATACGTAGGCGGCCTTAGGCCGCGCTTAGGGATTGTAACCCTCACAAAGTAGAACTCTCCTTCTGTGTTGCGAAGCAAAAGGGGCTGAACACATTAGGGGTTATAACCCTCACAAAGTAGAATTCTCTTTCTGTGTTGCGAAGAAAAAGGGCTGAACACCTTTTTCAGGAACACCTTTCTGCGTAGGAGGCCTTCGGTCGTGCTTAGGGATTATAACCGTCACTAAGTAGCGGAGCCCATCTTCCGTTGTCAAGGATAATTAACATTTCTTTTGTATATGAATTTTGAAAGCAAACATGGCTTCCATTAAACAGTAAATATCTTAAAAAGTATAAGTGATATGTTAAGTTAAAGAAAGTTTTTATTGGGGAATATGACTCCACACCCTCCTTTACTACTAATTTAACGCTGAACAGGGAAACGGTTAAGATAAAAACTATTCTCTTCGACAATTTTTATTGAGCTCGAAGCAGTGTTTAATGAAAACTTATGGGAAAGATACCATAATTTGTAAAAATGGTAGATAGCTATTTCGGAAATCACTACATTTCCTCATCAGACTTCTTTCAGTAGGATTCGAACCGACGATCCCACTGACTCAGCCAGTTGCCTACGCACTGTGCTAAGTTCGCCTTGTTAATTCTTGTTGCTTACTTCCACTATTTCACTTATTAAGCCAACTACAATCAAGCACAGCTATTCCGCTGCTATTCACTTGATCATGTGGCTGTTGGTTTTGTTGGTTTTTGTTAATATTTCTATTATTAGAATGTTTAAGGTGTGCTTGTCCTTAAGTTATTTTTTTTGTTATTTTATGGCCTTATAACAATTATATTCAACAATTTTTATTGAGCTCGAGGCCGTTTTTTAATGAAAACTTGTTGTGGGAAAGCAACAATAATTCGAAAAAATTGTAGAAGTGATAGCTATTCCGGAAATCAGTACATTTCCTCATCAGACTTCTTTAAGTAGGATTCGAACCGATGATCCCACTGACTCAGCCAGTTGCCTACGCACTGTGCTAAGTTCGCACTGAGCAAACTTCGGGTGATGTTTAACGCATCGTCCAACACAACGAACGGTGTATCACTCAACGATACGCAACTCACTGGACCACAGCTGCAGGAATACTTGGTCGACATCCTTCATCGATTTCGTCGGTATGCAGTGGCCCTCACGGCAGATGTGAAAAAGATGTTTCGACAAGTCATGGTAGATTCAAGACATCGAAGATGGCAGCAAATTCTATGGAGGGAGTCTCCTCTCGAGCCCTTGCGCACCTACCAACTAAAAACCGTGACTTACGGTATGGAAAGCTGCCGAGTCTAACTAGCGAACACAACAGCGAAGGCCGACCGGTAAAGGCTCACCTTGGCATTAGCACTGAGTCACGGTTCCTAATGACGTCAGTGGGCAGACAGCGAATACCTTTGGTAGACAAATTTAGCCGTCTGGATACATTGCTCAATACGACTGCCCGCATTCGACGCCTGATTCCGTCACTCCGAAGTCAACGTACGACCGAGTGGGTTTCTGCCGAGGAGAGGGAATGGGCACTTGTCGTGCACATTCGTCAAAGTAAAGGTAATGTGTACCAATCTGAAATTAATGCACTTAAGTCTTGTTCCAGTGTTGCCACATCAAGTAAACTGCTTTCACTGAACCCCATATTGGATGAGGGAGGCATCCTCCGAGTAGGTGGTCGGTTGACGAATTCGGAACTACCTTATGAGCAGAAACATCCAGTGATTCTCGTCCAAAATTGCTCTTTGACAAAACTACTCGTGGCCAATGCTCACAAGCGCTACCTACATGGAAGAATACAGGAGATGCTGCAGTACCTGCGTTCACGATTTTGGATTATACATGGACGCCGACTTGTGAAGTCGTACCTTTACCAGTATGTCGTTTGTCGTGGACACGCCCGATTAACTCAGCAACAGCAGATGTCATCGCTTCCAAAAGCCCGCGTAATAGTAGCTCCACCTTTCACGCATGCTGGGTTGGAGTATTGTGGGCCATTCAACATTCGGGCTGGAGGGAAGCGTTCCACCACTATAACAAAAACATACGGCGCGATTTTCGTCTGTATGGCTACGAAAGCCGTGCATATAGAGCTGTCTGAAAGTTTGTCAACCCAGTCATTCATCGACGTATTTGATCGCTTTATAAGCCGAAGAGGCATTTGTTCGATTCTCTACAGTAACAAAGGAAAGCAATTTATTGGTGCTAGTCGACGGATGTATGAAGATCTGCAAGACTGGCAAAATGTTTACGTTCAGCACCACATAGCATCATCGGGTACGCAATGGAAATTATTACTCCAGCAGCGTCCCACCCTGGAGGTCTTTGGGAAGCCGCTGTACGTTCAGTAAAGAAGCACCTCTATCGTACAGTCGGCCAGCAAGTCCTACGCTTCAATCAACTAAGCATCCTGCTCGTCAGATTGAAGCCTGTTTGAACTCAAGACCACGCGTTCCACTTCACGACGATGCGAGCGGAAGCTTCGCACTCACACCCCGCGATTTTCTAATTGGTCGACCTCTGAACTCCAGACCAGAGCCACCCATCGCCAACATTTCCAGACAGCCGTCTTCTGTACTCGCACCAACTGCAGAAAATGTTTGAGCACTTCTGGCATCGTTGGCAACGAGAGTACTTATCCACTCTGCAAGTACGGCGCAAGTGGGAAAGACGCAAAGAGAATCTACAGCTCGGCGATGTAGTACTGATTCGCAATGAGAACCTTCTCCTATCGCATTGGCGTATAGGCCGCATTGTGGAAGTTCACCCTGGCACGGTTTGGTTCATATCGTCAAGATTGAGTACAATAGCGGAAAAAGAACACCGCAGGGACTTTTCGTTAAACACAGGTTGTTGTTGTTGTTGTAGCAGCATACAAGCTCCCCAAAGAGTTTTTGGGGAGTGTTGCTGGAATGACAGTAGTGCTAGTGTGTTTTGAAGCCACACAATCCGGCATCACCAGCATCAGGTGATCTACTGCAGTTAGCATACGTAAGTACATATGTCACGCCACCCAACCGTTACTTCGATCATGCCATTGTACAGGATACAAGAACAGTATACAAGAACTATCTATATTGTTGTTATTAGCTTACACACTATTTTCCTACTTAAGCTCAACTTTGATATAAGCATTGGTCATTATTGTAAATCTTTTGACGTGATTGGCACGTTCGCCTTGCGAGTACCCAAATAAACGACGTACATACCTAGTGTGACCACTTTTCCAAAAACTCATTTACGTACACAAAAGATTGTAGCAACACAAAATTTTAAAGAAAAATTTTGGAAACGATTTTATTGCTGTTTTTTAGTCAATATCCAAACACATTTTTGACGTACAAACTTCAGCATATTTATTTGCGAATTGAGAAATATTTAGGTACATACATACATGCAAAGCTGAAATAATGCAATTGCTGCTAAATTACAAAAGTGTCGGCCTATGTAATCAATTCATTGATCTTGAGTAGTTTCCCTGAACGCGTATTTTCCATCTGATGCAATTTCGGTCAGCATTTGATGCTGCTTCTTTACGAATTCGAAAAATTCCGTACAAGTCATTATAATGTTGTACCGAACAAACAAAAGATCTCGCAATGTCTCGATTTTCAGTTGTGGTTTCTCATCGCTCCAAATCTGATTGATCAAAGAAAATACGCGTTCAATACGCCCACTTTTAATTGTTGTTTTATCTCAACGGCCGCTATACCACACTTATGCCTCAAAACGAGTCTACGATACGAATGAGTTTAATATACAAAGAGTCAAATGAGTTAGTTGAATGAACTGACTCCCTAAAGTGAGTTGGAGTCATTGAGTCAACTCCTATAAATTTGCTGAGTTACCCACCCTTACAGGCCTATTCTGCGTTGGTAACAAAAATTTTGTTACCGGTTAGTAAAGTTACTGTCAATTTTTAAACACTTTTCGTATGCTCCACACTCTTGTAACCGGTAAATTTTGTTACCATCTCATGAGCAGGTAATAAAATATTGCCCCGTGAAATATGCAACACCAGAATTTCAACAAAACTCCATAGCTGAATTGCTGAATAAATTAAATCGTTACCAAGGTAAATAGAATTGCGGTTGCAAGAAGTGGTGACAATTGTTGGTAACAAAATTAGCTTGTTACAAAATGTTCGGTTACAAGCAGACTAGGCCTGTTAACGGACACAAGAAAAACACAAATAAAGTATTCAGCAGACAGCGTTGCCAGTGTTGGGGATTTTATCGTCATTTTGACGAGATTTTAATGACCCATCAACTGATTCATTATGATATTTTTAGTTTGTATTAGTCAAAATTTGCATGTACGTATGTATGTTGGGCGCTCCTATCGATAAAATTTACGTACAACATTTCTTCGATTCAATTTACGTACATGTTCGTGATTTTGTGGTTAGCTTCGGTACACGGTACATGGCTACAAAATTACGTGCTGTACGTGTCATTTATGTACGTACAGTTGGTCACACTATACATACCTATACTTCGAGTTCGTGTTTCTTTTGGTTGTTTAGTGCAAACCTAAACATACTATCATTTTATTTCAAACTGAACGAAAAAAGTGAGCGATGCCACAAAAATAAAGGGTCGCAACTCGAGCCATACCTAAATTTTTTCATTTCATAATTTTTAACTGTGAGAGGAAACATTAATTAACAGATTTAACGATCATTAGTTAAGTGCCCTTTAGAGCTAATTTAAGTAACATTACTGAGTGCGGCTGTAAGTAATTCGCTAAGTAATTCGTGTATTAACCTTTTTCCACGACACACATTAGTAATTCGTTTGGCAGTTCTACTTATTGTTCTTCTTCTTCGCTATGTATTATTATTTTTTTTTTAATATCGAAGATGGAGCAATAATTTAATTCATCAAAGATTTTAATTTATATAGAGAATATTTTATTAATTAATTTTCTAGCAACTAGAAAAAGTGCCAGCAAATGCGACCAAGCCGGTGAAAACTTCGATATATTTCCAATAAATATTAGAGAAGGTACCGATTCGTTCGGCATTCGCATGGTAATTCGATCAGAATTACCTACAAATGAGGTAATTCGCTCTCAAAATTTTGTACGGCGAATCACGTAATTCGAAGGGTAATTGGATGGCGAGTGACGAATGGTAGAGCGAATTACGAATGAGAGAGCGAATTACGAATCGTGGAAACGTAGCACGATGCAGAAAATGGAGGTGGCGCCATTCACGGACCGCTAACCCTCTCTTCATCAATTTGACAGCATCCACCCATTCGCTGACGTCACAAAAACTTCGAGCTTTTCGCACCAAATTTAGTGGGTATTCAAAACGCGAAAATTTGTGAGTTTGGTGCTTGGTGCGTTTTTGGTGCTTTTGTTTTTAGTTTGAAGATACCAAATTTGTGAATCTTAAAAAAATGGAAGAAAAATGTATAGCAACCGAAGGTGGGGTAAGCAACTTTACAAAAATTTAAACAAAATCATGGCACAGTGACAATCATAAGCGACAACAAAATATATGGCAGCACCTTCAACCGTGGCAGAAGAAATCGACCGTCGTGCAATAAACATTGATTTTTATTAATTTGAATCGGCGTCCATACTATAAAATTATGTATTCATATAAAGACCATTAAATACAACAATAAAAATTTGGTGCTTTTTCAAATTCAAAATTTGACAATACTGCCTTTTGTTTGATGCTTCCTCTTTTTCTTGTCAAGTTCGTTTTGCTCTCTCATTCTGGTATTTGTTGACGTCAGGCCCGGTTGCTCTCAGCTCAATTGGCGTAATCTTGTATTCTATCATTCTTGGAAACGTAGTATTAGCTTCACTTCAGTCCCTGAGATAATTACCGGAAATGCAAAAAGACGTAAAAAACATCGTCGCTGAAATTCAAAAAGTCGTAACTAATAAAAAATTCAAAATTAAAGTATAAACAGAATCAAATCACCCAGAGAAATTCGTCGGAAGAAAGTTCTCTGCCAAAATTAAAACACACTGTAGTATATGAGATTGCCCAGAACCAAAGCGACGACGAAGTTCGTCTGCCAAAATTCGGCAATAATAGATTTATTTTTAATTTTGCCGCTGCCGCCGGTCATAAAATCAGCTCTCAGTGGAAAAGTAGCTCTTTCTCATTTTTCTAGCAGATAATTATCAGCAAGAATCAGAATGGCAAAATTTGGCGATTCATCATTTCGCTTTTGTATTTTTTGTTTGTCATTCAATTGATGCTGTTCTGTTTTACTGGGCGAAATGTTGCGACGAAATTCGCGCAGCGATTTGGTTCTGTTTATACTTTTAAGTTTTAAATATGATCGAGTTCATCGAATCACAACTCGAATCATTTAATGAAAAAAATAAAAAAACTTTAGTCACGACCACAGTATACAGTAAACCAGCCATTGACAATATACTTATTTGAAAATTAATTAATGAAATATTGTGAATGTATAGGATTTTTGTCATTAACCCAAGGGCAAAAGTACTCTCAAATGTTTGTTGATATATTTGAAATGTAAATTTGAACATCAAAATTCGCAAAAAAAAACAAAAATATTTTTGATAACTACGTAGGAGGTGGGCGTGGTTATTGGCAGATTTCGCCAAAATTTAACACTAACCTAAATTATACCAAACGCAACTTCGACACAGTCTTTCGTTAAAATATCTAAATTTTGTTCGAGTTAGCGTCTTTACAAACAGAGGGCTGAACCAATTCATCTTGTCATTCTTAATATTTTGATATATATGTGTGCATATGTGTATATATGTACATTAGCGTGGGCCGAAAATCCGCTCTTTTAGAATTTTGATTGGCAAAAATATGGTTCATTATGCTCTAAAAAATATCTGTGTGAAATGTGACAGTTTTTGGTCAGTATCCTAGGCTCGCCCAAGTCCATCAAAGTTCAAGTACTAAAAAAAAATTTTTCTTAGCTAACTTCGATTCTCTACAAAAAAGGTCCATATACCTAATTATGTAGGACTAATACTTTAGAACATTATTGAAATTTTAGTAAAAAGATATTAATTTTTTTTTTTTGCCATATTGAACTTTGATGGACTTGGGCGAGCCTAAGATATTGACCAAAAATTGTCCTATTTCACACAGATTGTTTTTAAAGCATAGTGAACCATATTTTTGCTATTACCAATCAAAATTCTAAAAAAGCGGATTTTCGGCCCACGCTGATGTACATACATTTTATACGCACAAATATCGTGCATTTGAAAGTTAAGAGTTCGAGCTTCTTCTTCTTCTTCTTATTTGGCACTACAACCGTTTGTCGGTTTGGGCCGAGACCAAAAAGCTTTTCCAATTGCTTCTCTCCTGCGCGAATTTGCGCCAGTTGGTTATCCCGAGCGCAGACAGGTCCTTCTGCACTTGGTCCTTCCAATGCGTTCGTGGGCGCCCTTGCTTTCGTTGTCCACCCATGGGTGCGGAGTCGAAGGATCTTTTCACCGGAGAGTCGTCATCCATGCGTACAACATGTCCAAGCCAACGCAATCGCTGTATTTTTATGCGCTTAACTATGTCCATGTCGTTAAAAAGCCCATACAGTTCCTCATTCCATCTTCTCCGACATCCGCCATCCACGAAAACAGGGCCGTAGATTTTGCGTAGAATAGTTCTCTCGAAAGCCCCCAAAGCCTTCTCATCTTTGTTCGACATCGTCCAAGATTCTGCGCCATATAAAAGGACGGGCATGATGAGAGATTTGTAGAGCGTGAGTTTCGTTCGTCGAGAGAGGGCTCTGCTTTTCAATTGCCTACCGAGCCCAAAGTAGCACCTGTTGGCAAGAGTTATTCTTCGCTTGATCTCCAGGCTGACGTTGTTGGTGGTGTTTATGCTGGATCCTAGGTAGACAAAGTCCTTCACTACTTCAAAGTTATATCTGCCAACAGTGACGTGTGTCCCGTAGCGCGTGGACTCTTTATATGTTGCCAGGAGGTACTTTGTCTTTCCCTCGTTCACCGCTAGACCAACCTCTTTAGCTTCTTTTTCTAAACTGGAAAATGCTGCGGTTACGTCCCTTTGTTTCAGACCTACGATATCGATATCATCTGCATACGCCAGCAGCATCGTTCTTTTGCTATATATGGTGCCGCTGCGATTCAGATTGGCAGCTCTTATTACGCTTTCCAGCATCAGATTGAAAAAGTCGCACGAGAGTGAATCGCCTTGTCTAAAACCTCGTTTGGTCTCAAACGGCGCGGAGAGGTCCTTCCCAATTTGGACGGAGCTGAAGGTTGTGCTCAACGTCACTCTACATAGCCGTATTAGTTTTGCGGGGATCCCAAATTTGGACATGGCGTCGTACAGGCAGCTCCTCTTCGTGCTATCAAAAGCAGCTTTAAAGTCAACAAAAAGATGGTGTGTGTCGATTTGCTTATCTAGTGTCTTCTCCAGGATTTGACGTGCTGTGAAAATCTGGTCAATGGTGGACTTACCAGGTCTGAAGCCACACTGATAAGGTCCAATCAGCTGGCTCGTGAACGGCTTCAGTCTTTCACACAGTATCGTCGACAGGACCTTGTATGCAATATTAAGAAGGCTTATTCCGCGATAATTGGCGCAAACGGCGGGATCTCCCTTCTTGTGGATTGGGCAAAGTACACTGAGATTCCATTCTTCGGGCATGTATTCATCAGACCAAATTCTGCTTAAAAGCTGGTACATACGCCCCACCAACTCTTCGCCACCGGCTTTGAACAGCTCAGCCGGTATACCGTCGGCTCCGGGGGCTTTGTTGTTCTTAAGCCGCTTTATTGCTGTTCTCACCTCGTCTTGGTCCAGTTGAGGGACGTGAGCTTCGTCCCTACACATTGGTTCGGGTTCTAATTCATCAAACGCGCCATCTGTTTCGCCATTTAAAAGCAATGAAAAGTGTTCCCTCCATATCTCAAGTGTACTATGGACATCTGTTACCAGGTTTCCATCTTCATCTTTGCAGGAGCTAGCCCCGGTCTTAAAACCATTTGATTGCTGCCTTATTTTCTGATAGAATTTTTTAATTTTTTTAATTTTTAATTTAACAACATCAGCCTAATTTGTGTGCACGCCCCGACGGAAGAGAAGGACGACGAGACTAAGGAGCTTTTCTATGAGCGTCTAGGAGAGACAGAGTTCGAGCTTAAGCTAAGTAATACTTGTTTTACCGCCTAATCGATGGGACCATTTTACAAAGTCAGCCCACCACTATTCACTCAGAGTTGTGTTCGGAACACGGTTTGACTTATGTAGGAACTGTACCCGTTCATAATCGCTAAAGCTTCACTATTCATTTCCTTTGAATTTTGTTTTTCTCGTTATTTTATTTTATGTGACTTGAAAATATTTTTCACTATAAGAAAATGGGCGCGTTTCTACGACGTAGCTGTTGCTAAACTGTTGAGTGTTTGTTTCAGAAACGCACGGTTGAGTAGTTCCGCTCAGCTCAACGGTTGGCAACTTTACGCCATTTTTCCATCATAAAATTATTTCGCTACATGAAGTCAACAATTTATATAAGTCAAAAATGATGCTTCCCTTCCGTCAGTTTTCATAGAAAATTCAAATAAAAAAATAATTTGTCTGTCTATTGCTGGCGAAACTGGCTTTTAATAAAATAAAATGCACGTACAAATACATATATTAAAAATAAAATAAGAAAAACTCCATTATAAATCCTGTGCTATCCATATTTTTGGCTTAATATTTTTTTTATTTTTGTGCTGTTTTATTTAATTTAGCTAGTTTACAAATGTTTTGGCAGCTAATGTATCATCCCGTTTCTAAGACGTAACTGTTGAACTCAACAGTTGACAGCATTTCAGCAGCAGTTAAGGTAAACAGTTGCGTCTAAGAAACGCGCCCAATATTTAAATTGCATTTCATCTGGGTTAACGAAAACGACAACTGTGAAAAAATTTCAACCAATAAATTCAAACAAAATGTCCTATAAACATGTTTACATTTTTTGTTTTGGCTATATGGATTACTGTATACTGTGGTCACGACTTTTTCCATTTCAGTTACGATGTTGTTACGTATTTTTGCATTTCAGGTGACAATAAACTTGTATAATTAAGTCTTATCTTATGTACAGTATCGGTCATATCTATAGCACGCCATTTCAAAGTGATATTGTGTGCCACTTAGGTTTACTTATTTATTTTTAAGAATTCTCAATTAAAATACAGTTCTTTCTCTAACAAAACCCATATAAACCTAAGTTTAAAAATTTGTAGAAAACTACAAAAAAGGTCAAAAAATTTTCACCTAAATTTCAAACTTTTTTCTCGGAAGTGTTTGAATTTTTCTGAATACACAGTTTTATAGCCCAATCAATTTTAGTCTGATAATGTGCAAGTTTCAAGAGGCTAAAAGTAACCGTTGATTTTTTAGAATTTTTTTCGCCAAAGGTGTTGCGGTTTTCTTCCATATACAAATAAATTGAGTTTATTCATTATATGGAAGCCAATGCGACAAAAAAAAATTCTAAAAAATTAACGGTAATTCGTAGCCACTTGAAATTTGCACATTATCAGACTAAAAATGCAGGGGCTAAAAAACTGTGTACTCAAAAAAATTCTAACACTTCCGGGAAAAAAGTTTCGAAAATTTGTTATACTTTTTGTACTTTTCTACAAATTGTTGGAATTGGGTATATATGGGGTTCGTCTGAGAATGAACTAAATTTTAATTGAAAATTCTTAAAAATAAATAAACATAAGGGGCACACAATATCACTTGGAAATGGCGTGCTATAGATATGACCGATACTGTACATGTCCAGGAATTGCAGGACTCACTTAAAAACACTACTTTCTCTGTTACTTTTCTGATTTTATTTTTATTTACCGCCCAATTCTGTGTTTTCTTGATAAATTTTTTGAAATGTTATCAAGATTTTTATCAAGTAAAAGCTTCATTCGCATTCTGTGTCAAAATTTATAAAACAAAAAGCTCTACGATTTCCACATTAGTGGAACTGATTTCCACATTAGTGGAACTGATTTCCACATGAGTGGAACTGATTTCATTGTCACATATGAAAAATATGAATACAAAAAAGAAGGTACTTTCAATAAACAACTTTTGACAGATAATGAAATTTTTTGAAGTTTCATAAATTGTGAGTATTCTCAACGGCCTTGCCACTTCGATAATATTAAAACAATAAATCGGAGTATTTTCTGTCCCACATTTATACCAATTTAATATTATTTCAAACCAAAAATCATTACCAGTGCTTGGTAATTTTTTTACTTACGTGGTTCGCACCTTTTTTATTAAAAATATATAAAACATGTAATGTTAAAGGAGACTTCATTGAAATTGCTCTTTTTATTTTATAACAAAAATTACGAGAGCATTATGTTGTTATTTTTTCATTTTCTTATTTTGAATACAATCTTGCGATTTAAAAACCTAATTCCAAAGATTGCTCTTTCCAAATAAATCTTTTTATAATCGCCAATTCCATGTGAATAAATTGTTCTCATGACTTAACATGCAAAACAAAAACAAATTGGGAAAACTTATTTTTGTTTTGCTTTATAATTTTGGGAATATTTGTTCACATGAAATTCGTGATTCGTGATGAAATTCGTAAAAATTTACTTATAAAGTTCCATCAGATTTTGCAAAAAATAAGCTTTGTGGTTAGCGTATCATCATTAACTTCAACAAATTTCGAATTTAAAATTTCTAATGTATGGAAAATCTTGAATTCGGCTTGCGCAGACCGCCCTCCGATAAGCAATTAGCGTAAGTATAACTTTGATCACTTTCTTCATCCGTTCTGACACCTACGAGGGACGTTCAATGTATTCTCGGTATCGGTGTTATTTACTATTCATGTTGGTAATTTAATAATTGCAATAAATAGTTACACTACTTCATGTTACAAATACAAAATTTCACATAATTACGGCCGTTCTTTATCTAGTAGTCCTCGGAGTAAGAAGATCGTAATGGCTGACGCGACAATGTTGAAGAAAATCGAACACCGCGCTGTGATTAATTTCCTCACAAAACAAGGAAAAAGTCAAAAAACTATTTTCGAAGAAATGGTGGCTGTCTATCACGATTTTGCACCTGCATTATCTACAATACAAAAGTGGTCAAGTGAATTTAAAAGGGGCTGGGAGAGTATAGAAGATGACCCTCGCTCAGGCGGCCCCGTTACTGCCGCTACACAAGAAAATGTGGAAGAAGTTGCGAAACTTGTACTGGAGGACGCCCGAATAAAGGTTAAGTTATTAGCAGAGAGAACTAACCTATCCGTAGGTACTAGACATACTATTCTTCATGATCATCTTAATCTCTCAAAAGTGAGTGCAAGGTGGGTACCGCGAATGCTCACAGCACACCAAAAGCAAGTGAGAGTGGAGTGCAGTAGAGAGTTTTTAAAGCTTTGTGGGGAAAATTCAACAAGAATTTTGGACCGTATTGTTACTGAAGATGAAACATGGGTTCATCACTATGACCCAGAAAGTAAGCAAGAGTCTATGCAGTGGCATAAGAAAGGTGCAGACCCCCCTAAAAAATTTAAAGTCACTCCATCCGCCGGAAAAATCATGGCCACAGTGTTTTGGGATACGAGGGGGATTTTATTGATTGAGTACACGAAAAAGGGTGAAACTATCAATGCAGCATCTTACGTTACCACTTTGCATAATTTAAGGGAAGCAATCAAAGAAAAAAGACGGGGAAAACTGGCTGCCGGTGTGTTGCTTCTTCATGACAACGCTCCGGTTCACACAGCGCGTGTGTCGAAAACCGCTATACGAGATTGTGGCTTCGAAGAAATCAATCACCCACCGTATAGCCCAGACCTGGCCCCTAGTGATTTTTTTTTGTTCCCGAATTTGAAAAAGGATCTTCGTGGAAAAAAATTTTCTGATGAAGAGCTCAAGGCGGCAATAAATGCTCATTTTTCGGACAAGGAGGAAAGATATTTTTTTGAGGGCATTGAAAAATTAATTTCAAGAAATAATAAGTGTGTTGAGGTTATGGGAAGTTATATTGAAAAATAAAAATATATTGGCTTTAATTCGAGTTGTGTTTCATTGCGACACCGAGAATACATTGAACGTCCCTCGTAGTTTCGTCAACCCCATTTTTGAGATTATGCATCAATTTTTAGGTTCATCATATTCGACATCTTTGAGTGGACTGATGAAATCTCTGCTTAAAAAAAAACATACTGCTCGTGATCAGGTAGCATGAATTGAATGAAGAGTTATGATTTTATTAAAAGTCAAATGGTTAACAATAACAACGCATGTCATTAAATGAAACTATCTTCTTTTTTGTATCATGCTTTTGACTACCGTAGCCGAGTAGGTAGAGATATCCACTATAATTCCGTGTGTCGCAGGTTCAAATGCCGGCACATGGAGTATTTAATTGTTAGAAAGAAATTTATTAATATACAAAATTTATACATTTCACATGAAATTTCAATTTGTCAATAGCATTTTCCATCTTGATAATTTATCAAGAAAAGAGCTTTTGATTTCTGTGCTAGAATACCAATAATTGATAAATAATAAAAAATTTACAAATTATAAAGATTTTCAATTTATCAAGTGCATAGAATCGGGCTGTTAGTCTTAAGTTATTTTTGTAATTTTTGCTGTTCTAGTTATATGGATGTACATATGTACTGTTATGAATATTTTGTTTCGCTATAAAAGACCTTTCTTTTTTATTACCTTCCTTTTATTAACTCGGGATGTAAGTATGTAATATTGATGCGCCTAAAAGATGCAGCGATTTCTATTCTCAAGTTACATACCTGATGACAGTACGAATGGCAATTATAATAGGGAGGTTTTAGTTTTTTAAACCATAATTTTATTCTTATTGTGCTAATGATAATCAAAATCGTGCGAACACTGGGTGTGCAGACGTGTTTTCTTTTTGCTCTGATATTTTATTTATTCTTTCGTAATGGACAATCGTTGTGGCAAATGTAGTAAAGCGTTTTCGAGATCTGACGCGAATTCGGTGCCGTGTAATGGTTTTTGCAAGAAAACATTCCATCTTGCGTGTTGTATGGGCATATCAGAATATTTATTTATTTTTATTTATTTATTTGTAACAGTCTTACGACCTAATAATACAACTATGATATTCTTACATATGTATATGAATTTTAATGTTCTTATTGCAAATTATGTATACAATAACTATATATCTTATATTACATATGTCTATATTAGGCCGCATGAATAAAAATATGCAATTGCCCCCTCCAAAAAGTTCCGACCTTCCACTTCAATTTATTTCTATTTATTTATAATCGAGCACAAGGTCATTAATTCCCAGAAAACGCAATTGCAGTTCCCAATCATACGGCAGAGCAGGCAAATGAGGCAAGTGGTCTGAAGAGGCAAGTTCCAGGCCACACTGCTGGGGCAGTTGGAAAGGACTAGTTTCCAATCTGCACCTTCCCTACTCATAATATTGCCACAATTGTTAGGGCAGTTGGAAAGCACTAGTTTCCAATCTACTCCTTCCCTTCTCATAGTATTGCTTCAGTTGTCAGGGCAGTTGGAAAAGACTAGTTTCCAATCTGCACCTTCACTTCTCACATCGCTTTCTCAGTTGTTAGGGCAGTTGGAAAGCACTAGTTTCCAATCCGCACCTCTCTTCTCACATTGCTGCTTCAGTTGTTAGGGCAGTTGGAAAGCACTAGTTTCCAATCTGCACCTTTACTTCTCATATTGTAGCTTCAGCTGTTTGGGCAGTTGGAAAGGACCAGCCTCCAATGTGCACCACCACTTCTCATATTGTTGGTTCGGTTCGATGAGGATTTCCGGTGTTATACACGCTGTCTGAATGAACTAGATCCAGAGCAGCACTGTTTGATAGGGTAGGAGGACGGTGCTTCGGGGATTATTGTTTCGACTCTGTCAAGATTTGCAGATTCAGCAAGCTGTCTGAGTGGATTGGATCCAGAGCAACCCGGCCGGATGGAAAGGATTTGTTTCCATGCCGAGCCTCTATCTGATAGGTAGTGTTCGACAGTGATCAAGTAATGATCTCTGTAAGCTGGCAATGCTTTCACAATTTCTTGTTTGTGGCGGTAGTTCGTTAAAACATTTTAATCCTTTGTAGAATAGGTTCATTTCATCCACTTCCGTCCTATATAACGGCAATCTAAAGCTATTATTTTCCCTGAGTATGTATGAGTGAGCTTCATTTATATATCTGAGATTGTCGCTCAGGTAGACCGGCAACCGACCATTCTTTATATTGAATACGAATTTAATGGCGTGATAAAAAAACTCAGCCAGTTCATATCGGCGAGCATCTCTCGTGTGGGTGCATCGTGACGCTTATTCAGTATAAATCGCATTGCTCTGTTTTGCATTTTTTGTAACTTGTCGATTTGTGTATCGCTTGCCATGAAAAAGATCGTAGGACAATATATGAAGTGTGGTTCTATTATGGACCTATACACTAGTGTTTTATATCTTCTTCCTAGGTACTTACATGATCTTTTCATGAGACCCATTTTTTCAGCAATTTTATTTACTGCATAGTCAACATGCTCATCGAATTTTAACTTATTATCAATTTATATACCTAGGTATTTAATGATTTTTACCTCCTCGAGCTTTTCATCTCTGATTTTTAAGCTATAGTTGAATGAGTTCGCATTAGCCACCCTAGATAAGACCATGAACTGTGTCTTTTTCACATTCACTTCAAGTTTGTTTAAACAACTATTTATATAAAGAGTCAAGATCTTCCTGCATCTTAGATATGGCATATGGTAAATTTCTGTCACTGGTGGATAGAAGCGTATCATCCGCGAACAGTTTTATTTTACAGTATTTCAGTACCGATTTATGTCATTAATGTAAATGTTAAAAAGTATTGAAGCAAGAACCGATCCTTGAGGCAGACCGATATTTACTGCAACCGTTTTTGACATTTTTGACTCAATCACTGTTTGTTGATTACGGTCTGAGAGAAAACTTCGACACCAAGCCAGCTCAATGTTCTCTATACCAATAGCTTCAAGTTTTTTCAACATTCTAGTCCTGTCAATAGTCTCAAAGGCTCTTTTCAGGTCAATAAACACCGCTAAGATATTCCTCTTGGAGAAAAGGTCCTCCTTCCATTGTGACAGTACAAAGTTCGGTGCAGTCTCACAAGCATGCTTTGCCCTGAACCCTGGTTGCTCTTATATGAGTATATTATTGCACTCAACATAATATACCAATTGGTTTTTTACAACCCTCTCTAAGATTTTTTCCATATTGGGAAAGGTGTTAATTGGCCTAAACTCCTCAGCTTTTATCACATTTTTTACTTTTCCGCTGGAACTATTGTCGAAGTTTTCCATTCGTTCGGTACAGTTCCAGATTGCAGACTCTTATTTATTAATAACGCGTAACAATGGCCCATGTATTCAACTGAGTCTTTAATGACACCCTCCGATAGTAAGTTATTTCCACCAATTTTTCTCTTAAATTTCTTAACAATTTGGATGATATCTTCCGTACTAACTTCTTCAAATTTAAATGTCGTTTGAGATTTTGCCGGCTGGGTTGAGTCATCACCAATGTCTTGTATATTACTGTTAATCTCAATAATACTGTCCACAAAGAATTTGTTTAAATGCTCTGCGATTTCCCAGCTGCTATCGTATAGCGTGCCATTTATTAGCACTTCTTTGATTTTTTCTTTGTTGTCTGCATTATTAACTACATTTTTTAAGTACTTCCACATTAATCGACTGTTCCCTCTATTTTCTTCAACTTTATGTTCACGATGCTGTATTTTTTTAACTTTAATCAATTTCTTATATTTTTTTTAGCCACGTTGTATTCTGCCCAGTCTCCTGTCAAAGTGGCCCTTTCATGTAACTTAAACTTCATTTTATTGGTTTCTACTAGCTCCCTATCATACCACTTATTTCTTAATTTGATACGATTTTCTTTCCTATAGGTTAACTGATTCATGATCGACATCATGCTTTGGTTAATATACTCCAGCATACCCTCAGTATCCAAACTATGCAAGCTCACAAAGTTGCATTGTCTCAAGAGATGTAATAAGTTATCGGGGCTATACTTATCCCAAGATGTTACTTCTGACAGTTTTGAAATTGACTTAGGCTTATTTACATTACACCGAAACAGTATAGTTTCATGATCCGATATTCTTTGTTGTTCCAACTTTTCACATGATACCTCTCTGCTATTAGTATACAACAAGTCAATGAGTGTTTCGGAATACTCGGTAACCCGCGTATTAAATTTGATTGGTTGTTTCATAGCTAGGTGAGCGAAGATCTCATTGAGTTTCCTACTATAGCTTGATATTACGTTAAGGTTTATATTGAAATCCCCGATTATGATAGTATCTACCATATTATCACATGTTTCAGATAGGATGGCCTCCATATAGGTCAGGAAATCTGCATCACTTGTACTAGGTGAGTGATAAACCACACCGATTTGACACCTCTTTACCAAATTTTTTAATTGTATGACTATGCACCATATATTTTTATTGACGGATCGATTTATTTTTATTTTGAAATCAATTGTCTCGCCAGTGTGTCTACTGTGCGAATCACACGTTATTACGTGGTACGTTGGAAACTTTATTTCTGAGTCATTAATTTCATCTGTTATACACGTTTCGGAGCTTAAGACTAAGTCAGGATCAACTACCTCAATAAGTCTTTCGAGCTCAGCTTTATTAGCTAGTATACTACTAATATTAAGATAGACGCATTTCAAATTACTATGGTGCTGTTTGCTAGAATTTGATTGCTAACATCCTACTTTCTGTTTTTCAAACTTTAATCTTCTTATATAGACTGGGCACTCCCTACTAAATACACTATGCTCTGTGCTTAATTGTAACCCTAAATCTTTGTTAGCATCGCAGCAATTGCCACACACTGGGTTGGTAATTCTTTCAGTGTAGTTTTCGGGTTTGTGTTCACCCATGCATTTACCGCATCGTAGTTTGTTTTTGCAATTATTAGCACTATGATTGAAACCTAAGCACTTATAACATCTTTTCACTATCTGTCCGTCAAAAACTGGGCAGCGGTCCCATCCAATATTCAATCTCTTAAATTCTAGGACCTCCACAGACTTTATGCTCTACCTCGATTAATGCATTAAATGATGTTGAAGTCACGTTATTTCTTTTTGGCTTAAATACTTTTAAGCATTTTAAGTTTGCCTCAGCCAAGTACATATTCTGTGATTTCATTTTGCTTATGACCTCTGTTTCAGTGTATTCAGTATTTATACGGGTTATCAGTATTTTTGGCCTGTTCATTTTAGGTTCAGAGATCTCATATTGTTCCCTATTAAGATTATTGGCTAGAGTAGATTTCATTTTCTCTTTCTCAGTAACACTGTTGGCATTTATTACAACCGCCCCATTCTGCTTATTAGACACTTTGTCAATTTTCATATTAGTGGCATCGATTTTATTAAGATCCACCCTAGTTTTCTCAGCCGCTTGCTTATTTTTTGTCTTAATTATTATTGGAGGTACACCTTTTACTGCATTAGCATACGATACACCCAAACTACGCTGTAAGTTCTCATTACTCTGACATGCAGCTTTCTTAACTTCCGCAATAATGTCATCTTTTTGCTTGCATATCTCAGTAGTTGATGCATCTACTCTTGATATTTGATCTTTGTTGGTCTTGCACAGACGTTCTACCCTCTTTATTAGTTCTAATTTCTCTTGGTTAGTTTTTTTGATGTTATCCATCAAACCTTTTATTTCTTTATTATGTTCGTTTAGCATCTTTTCAATGTCGCTTTTTTGCTCTATTATATTAATTTTGTTAGTCTCAGCTATGCTCATCATTTGTTTGAGAGCATCATCCACATTTGAAATGTAAGGCACTCCGCACATTAAGCTCCTAATCATAGTAGTGTAATCGTTTCGGCATACTAAAGTATAATGCTTTTATGGCGAACACATGTATTTCTTTGAAGCTCTGTACATTACGATTCAAAATCATGTTTTGGCCTAATCATAAAAGCTTCATGAATCGAAGCGCCCAACATTGTAAGGCGCTTGCAGTTTTGAAATCATCATTTGTTTACTTTTTTGTGTTGGAAATAAAATTTGTCATTTCAAAAAAAAATAATAATTGAAAATGAATGATTTCGTGCTGAAATTCGTGCAAATTGTATTAAACCACAATCGTTTATGCAATATTTCGGAGCAGAAATATTTGCGGAAGTGCGTAGTTGCGAAAGAACGGCCAGAAAATTTGTTATGTGTAGAAAGTGTTTATTAGCTGGTGACTTATGCACGGCGTGCAGTGTACAGAAGTCGAGTCGGCATGCATTCGTTTCGGCATGACGAAACGATTACTCTACTTTGATTAGGCGCGTAATGTTCCGAGTGCCTAAGTCATCACACATGAAGCGCAAAAACTTACAATTTGCCAACCCTTGCAAACAGTAATCGTCTATTTGTGCACACGCAATTGTTTTGTGGTACACTCTCCCACTCACACCAGCACAGCTCACACCGGTTTCTCCTCTGATGCCTTATAGGCATCTTCCGCACTCCGTCATTCTCCCACTCACCGCTACTTTTTACTTGTTTATAACAGCGAACGTTGGTAGAATTTTGTGTACGTATGTTTGTTTGGTTGCGTATATTTATTTTAATAATATTAAGTGTTTATTTGTATACATCACTTTCGCAAAAATATTTAAAAATTTTAAACATTTGTACCAATAAGTACGTAGCTCAAACTCTCACTAATATGTGTCTTTTAGCACTTTTCGACGAGGGATCAAAAAACACGTCCGTCGGCTTTGACGTTTATCTCGTTAATACGATATGGTTAAAACTAACCGGCATTTAATTTACCTCTGTGAATTCTGTGTTGTCATGCCGGAGAAACTTTGCAAAGTTCTCGCGCGGTTATGGTGACCCAAAAGCGTAGTATTTATTTATTTATTTATTTATTTATTTATTACAGTCATTTGACCTATATACATTCACGTATATACATTTGAATTATGTATTGCAAAATTAATATATAATAAAAGTAAAATTAAAATTAATGCTTAAAATAAGTTAACCTGTTACACTTTTCCTTCTAAGCTATATAATAGTTTATGTATATTTAACTAAGTATATTCTCGATGCTGTTGGAATGGACGTGATTCCAAGCAGTACCGTAAATATATCACGTAGGACATGCGGTCTAAGAGTATAATTTCCAGAGCCGCCACAACTGGGCAGTTGGAAAGGACTAGTTTCTAAACCTCCTCTTATAGACTTCTCTACCGGCAGGCGATCTGAATGGACGAGATCCAGAGTCGCGCTATTTGATCGGACGGAAAGGACTAGTTTCCATGCCAACCTTCTTATTTCATACATTATGGGTGATCTGAATGGATTAGATCTAGAGTCATCCAGCTAGTCCTTTCCATGCCGGACCTTTCTATCTAGTAGCCAATGTTCTACAGTGATCAAGTAGCAGCCTTTTGAAGGTACTATTCTTATCTATTTCCGTTTTATACAGCGGCAGCCTTAAGCTTTTATTTTCCCTGAGTAAATACGAATGGGTTTCACTATTATATCGTAGGATATCACTCAGATAATCTGGAAGTCTACCTTGTTTTATGTTAAACACGAATTTCATAGCATGATAGAAAATTTGCTTTTTCACGCTCAGCCAGTTTAATTCTGCGATCATTTCCTGTATGGGTGTGTCGTATCGCTTGTTCAAGATAAATCGCAAAGCCCTATTTTGCATTTTTCGAAGCTTATTTGTGTGTCGCTTGGTATAAAAAAGATTGTTGGACAGTGTATGAAATGTGGTTCAACTATAGATCTGTAGACCAGAGTCTTATACCTCCTTCCTAAGTACTTACATGATCTTTTCATGAGACCAATTTTTTTAGCAATTTTTGGTACTGTGTAGTCAATATGTTCCTCAAATTTTAACTTGTCATCTATATATATACCTAGATATTTAATGATTGTCACTTTCTCAATTACTTCATCTTTAATTTTTAAACTGTAGTTATCGGAGCTAACGTTAGCTGCTCTAGATATGACATAAACTTTGTCTTCTTCACATTTGATTGCAGTCTGTTTACGCACAGCCATTTATACAAACAATGAAGGTCTTCTTGCATTTTAATCATTGCATTGGGTAGATTACTGTCACTGAGGGTTAAGAGGGTATCGTCAGCGAACAATTTTACCTTACAATACTTCAATACTGAGTTTATGTCGTTGATATAAATATTAAAGAGTACTGGATCTAACACCGACCCTTGTGGTAGACCAATATCTAGCAGTAGACCTTTGTGGATAGAGCTGTGCCAATCACCGTTTGTTGCTTCCTATCAGAAAGAAAACTACGGAACCATGTAAGTTCGATGTTATCTATACCAATATATTCGAGTTTTTTTAGCATTATCTCCCTGTCGATCGTCTCGAAGGCTCTCTTAAGGTCGACAAACGCCGCCAAGATAGTCTTCTTGGCATTCAGGTCCTCCTTCCATTGTGATAAAGATCAAGTTTAGCGCTGTTTCGCATGAGTGATTAGCCCTAAAACCTGACTGCTCCTTAATGAGTATTTTATTTGACTCAATATAGTTTAATAGTTGATTTTTTACAACAGTTTCCAGTATTTTTTCTAAGTTGGGAAGGGTGTTTATTGGCCTGAGCTCCTCCGATTTTATGGTGTTTTTGACCTTTTTTATAGGGACAGTGGGCGAAGTTTTCCATTCTGTCGGAACTATTCCCAACTGAAGGCTCTTATTCACTAATAGGGCGTAAAAGTGACCCATGTATTCAACGGAGTCTTTGATTACACCCTCGGATAATAAATTATTTCCACCAATTTTTATCTTGAACTTCTTTACTATATGGATAATATCATCTGTACTAATTTCACAAAATTTAAAGGCCCCTTGACCATTTTCCTGTTGAATCGGATCATAACTAATGTTTTCTATATTCCTATTAATATCGATGATACTATCACCAAAGAAATGGTTTAACTTGTCAGCGATTTCAGTACTATTGCTATATATTTTACCGTTGATTCGAACCTCTTTGTGATCCGCATTATTGACAACATTCTTCAAATGCTTCCACATTAAACGACTGTCACCTCTATTAATTTCCACCTTGTATTCCATATATTGGATTTTTTTAATTCTTATCATTTTTTTATATGTTTTCTTTATTTCATTGTATTCTACCCAATCACCAGTGATCACTTCCCTTTGGTATAACTTAAACTTTTCTTTATTAGTTTCAGTCAATTGTCTGTCATACCATTTATTTCGGATTTTGACCCGCTTTTGTACACGAGAAGTTAGTTTTTTCATACTCGAAATCAAACAGCTATTAATATGTTCGAGCATACCATCAGGACTGAGACTATTCAGGTCAGCGAAGGTGCATTGTCGCTAAAAATTTATAAGGTACCCATCCCACGAAGTTATTTCAGACAGTTTACTGATAGGGGCTTGTTTTTTTATATCACATTTGAACATTATAGTTTCATGATCCGATACTATATGTTCCTCCGCTTTTTCACATGACACTTCCTTAGCGTTCGAGTACAATAAGTCGATCAGTGCTTCGGAATATTCAGTAACCCTAGTATTAAAGTTAATTAACTGTTTCATTGCCTGATGGGCGAATATCTCATTCAGTTTCTTACTATATGTCGATATTATATTCAGGTTTATATTAAAATCTCCTATAATAATGGTATTTACCATGTTATCGCATATTTCCGACAAAATGGTCTCCATATACGCTAGAAAATCAGCATCACTTGAACTAGGTGAGTGATAGACCACCCCGATTTTCCATTTGGTTTCGAGATTTTTCAGTTGGATAACTACACACCAAACAGTTTTACCGATAGATTTGTTTAGTATTATTTTAAAATCTAGTGCGTTACGCAATATTATGATTACCCCTCCTGTATGTCTACTGTACGAGTCACATCTTACAACTTGATATGTTGGAAACTGTATTTCATAGTCATATATTTCCTCTGTTGTACAAGTTTCGGAACATATAACTATATCCGGATCAACAATTTCAATTAGCCTTTCAAGTTCTATTTTATTAGCTATTATACTACTTATGTTAAGATAAACGCATTTCAAGTTACTGCTATGCTTTTCATGTACTGGCTGAACCGTCAACTCCATGCCACGGTTCCTATTAACTGCCTGTAATTGTTAATAGCTGGCTCTATTTCTCTTATGCTCTAGTTTCTTCATGTATACAGGACACTGTCGGTTAGTTGTCAAGTGGTTCACGTCGAGCCCTAGATTAAATTTTTTGTTTGCACGAATGCAATTGATACACTTGTTTATTTGCTCCTTTGTGCACTCCATTGTTTTATGATTACCCAAGCACTTCAGGCAGACCTCTTCATCCTTGCACTTCGTAGCTATATGATTGAAGCCCTTACATTTGTAGCAAACTGACACAACCATACCATCTTGGACTCTACATTTCTCCCACCCAATATTTATTTTTTCGCTTTTGAGCACTGCCGAGAAGGTATCAACGTCCGTTTCAATGAGCAAATTATAGTATTTAGACCTATATTTCTTGACTTGAATGTATTTAATAATTTTAAAGTCAGCACTTTGTAAACATTCATTTTGTTTTTTTTATCATTTCTACCAGTTGCTCGCTTTTATATTTAAAGCTTACTCCAAACGCCATAAACTTGGGTTTAGCCGTATTCGGCACTCTAATTTCATAGCGGTCACTCATTTTATTTGCAATTGCGGTCTTTATTTTATCGCGCTCAGATTCGTTTTCGCTTTGAATAACGATTGTACTTTTCCTACCCTGCACATTGCTTATTTTTAGATCCGATGGATCAACGTTCTTATTCAGGTCCTCTTTTGTTTTCATCGGTTCTTGCTTCTCTTTCGGTTTTATGATCAGAGGTTTCTCTTTATTTATTTTCGGCTCTTTGTGATTCACTATTCCGCTTTTTAAACGCTCAGCATATGAGGCCTTGCTATGATGACTTGATTTTAGCTCTTTACTTACTGACTTTTTATTTCTTCACATATTTTACTACTTTCACTCTCATTTCGTACCATAGCCTCGCATAGACCTTGGCTATGCTTTTTCACATCTTTAGCTACAGCTTTCATCTTATTGGCCTCAGCTATGCTCGTTTCGCATGTTTTTTGAACTCTTTGCATAGCATCTATACGCTCACCGAATTTCCTCTCTATAGCTTCTAAAAGGAGCTTTAGCTCTTTAACCTGCCTTTTTTTTGCGACCCTTGAAAGTCGTCTTTACACTCTTTTATGTTTTTACTATTATTCTCTATAGAGATATAGAGATATTCATATTTCGCAACACCTCATCAATATTATGCATATATGTGAGACAACCATCACACATAAAGCGCGCATAGGCATTGTCCGCAAGGACTTTTTTGCTGAACTCATCGAGATCAGAGCACTTCTTTGCCCTGTGAAATACTTTGCCGCATATACATTCACAGCGGATTCCACTCTCATCGCGTATTAGGCCTTTGCACTTATGGCAGTCCCCATTTTCTTGGCTGACACTTCACTGCACTTCTGAGTGTTTTTTATTTATTTGCCGCTGCTGCGCGCTTTTTCGCCTATCACTATTCTCTTCACTTTCACCGTTTTCTTCCTAGTCAAAGTATACTTTAATTTAATTTGATTTGCTTAAACTAGTGTCACTATCACTTTGCTATTTAGCAAAATTCACTTTCCGATTAAATATATGAATCGCTATTTGCATTTGAAATCGCGTTAAGCTAATAAAAACCGCTGAATTTAAAAAACTTCGCGGAGCTAACTATAACACGACCTTTCACACCCACAACACCCACCTCTTTTGCTTGTTTATATAAAGCAGTGGATAAAAATATACGTATGTGCGAAAGGCAAATTTATCTGTTTAAAGGTACAACACTAATATTTCCTGCAAACACACATCGATTTACATCTTTTATCTTGCCTCCGACACAGAAATGTTTTCGTACAAAATTACGCAAAAAAGCTTAACTCGTTCGTTTTTAGGCATGCCATTGTTACGAATTTCGAAAGTTCGAAAATACGATTCGGATTGCAGCATACTATTTTTTACGATTCGCAGCAAATTCCGAATACGAAAGAGGTGCGGAATAGGGGTGAATGTTTGTTAAAATCTTGGCATAAACACCGTAAAGCATCATGTATTTCCAAGTTTAATTTACAAATGCTCAACACAACCGTGGCGCAGTCGGGAAAGTGTGCGAGTCAACCACGTTTACCTCATAAACTGAACAGAAATACAGTTCACCAGCTGAACGAATAAGGTGCAATGTAAGGGTTTACTTGTTATTTATTCAAAATCTCAAGTACGGTTTTCTTAATGGTAAAAAGTGAGTCGAAGGTGTCAAAATAATGCTTATTAAAGTCCTGGCATAGGCAACGAAAAGCATCATGAATTTCAAAATTTGTTCTACAAATAGTTAGCTTAATGGGCTTGTAATGTCTAGAAGGTCTAGAAGGAATAAAAAACGTGACCAGGTTCAGTAGAATGGGATTATTGACCAACCCGTTCAAGATCTTAATCATGAACAAGACCCCGAGCATCCTTCTACGGCTGTGAAGCGTTGGCAAATTTATGAGTTTGAAGCGGCTTTTGTACGGTGCACATAGGGACGAATCGACAATTTAGGACGACAAAAATAGAAAAACCAAAGTCTTTAAATCTTATCACACATACCTTTGTCATACTCTTACAAACCAGTCCACAATGTAACACACAAATTTTGACTTTTACCGCAACGCGGTAGCTTTAGCAGAAGCGCAAAGTTGGGTTTTCTATGGTGCGTCGAATTAAATAATTTTTTGTTTGAAGCGATGATAAAATAATTTCGCTGGTCATTTTATTCTTATTAACATCTAACAGTTTTGTCAACACGGAAAGTGAGGCGTGAAGTATGTACTTTTTTACGATTTTTGTTAATAATATAGCTGCTTGTAAAATGGTTATACATAAAACCTATTTTATAAATTGTCTTTTTCCATTGTTCCAACGAGTACAGCAATTTCTCTTCAACAGTTCGAAAATCCAACAAATTGCCAATGTAAAAATATCACGAACCCGTCCCCCCTTTACCCCTTCATTAAATAGAGCATCTTTTTTAACCGACTTCCAAAAAAGGAGGCGGTTATCAGTTCGTCGGAATATTTTTTTTTTTTTATGAATATTACCGCATAACTTTGGACCACGGCAACCGATTTCGATAATTCTTTTTGCATCGGAAAGGTAGTGTAATTTATTAGTTGATTTTTCACAACCGTTTCTAGTATTTTTTTTTTTTAATTGGGAAGGGTGTTTATTGGAATAACTTTCTTCGATTTCATGGTGTTTTTGACCTTTTTTATTGGGACAATGGTCGAAGTTTTCCATTCTGTCGGAACTATTCCCAGCCTTTAGGGCTGTTATTTACTAATAGGGCGTAAAAGTGACCTATGTATGAACGGAGTCTTTGATTACACCCTCGGATAACAAAATATTTCCACCAATTTTTATCCTGAACTTCTTCACTATATGAATAATATCATCTGTACTAATCTCACAAAATGTAAAGGTCCCTTGACTATTAGCGATTTCAGTGCTATTTCTATATATTTTACCGTTGATTAGAACTTCTTTAAAGTTTTCGCTGTGATCTGTATTATTGTTTATTTATTTATTTATTTAATCAAATGGAATAAAATCCTTACTGACTATAAAACAAGAGAGCTTATGCACTACCTAAAGTAATTAAGTAGGACAAAACGAACTGTTCCAAATGAGAGAGACGGATCATATTCAGAGAGCTCATTTATCTCAGGAAGGGTTCTGAACAAAGGTGAGAATTTTACATAGTTAGTTTTTGGAAAACCCAGGTAGAATAAAGAAACACGACGCAGATTATGTGACGGAACGTTTAATGCTAACTTATCCAAAAGATTAGGACAATCGACTGTGCCCTCCAATATTTTGGCCACAAAAGAGGCTGCCAAGAATGCAGGTTATTAAGCTCAGCTTGCAGCAAAAGAGTCTTGTGAGGTTCTGATCACTGAGTAAACCTTTAGATCGTCAGCATATAATAAATACTTAGAAGACTGGAAGCATGATCCAATATCATTTATGAATAAGACAAATAAAAGAGGGCCCAAGATACTGCTTTGGGGAACACCCGACGTAGCTACAAAAGGAGTGGAAAGTATGTTGGAATAGAAGATAGGAATTAATCCATTCCAGAAAAGTTGAGTGAAAACCCAATCGCGATAACTTATTAATTAAGACTTTATGCGAAACTCTGTCGAACGCCTTCGAAAAGTCGGTGTACACAGCGTCCACTTGTAGACCTGACTGCATCGCAGCAACACAGTCCTCCATGAATGTAGCAAGGTTGGAGTCAGTCGAACTCCCACTAACAAACCCGTGCTGGAAAGGCCAAATTAAACTTTTCACTGCGAAATTGAGCTTCTGTTTGACAACTGATTCCAAAACTTTTGGGACAGTGCCCAGTTTGGAAATAGGCCTATAATTCGAAACGTCGTTCTTGTTCCCACTTTTGTAAATTTGTGTAATGAAAGCATTTTTCCAGTCGTCAATAAAGTAACCAGACGAAAGAGATTTATTGAACAATATTGTTAATAGCTGAACAAGCGATGGGCAACGTTTGAGCATAGCACCTTAGAAGCCATCAGAATCCAATTTAAAACAGTGCTTTATGGAACAGATGGCTACTTCTACGTCACTTTCAGAAATATGCAATGCGCCTAAGTTAAGGGCAGAATCTGAAAGAGGGTAACGTTCAGAAGCCACATTAGAATCCGAGACATAATTGGAGGAGAAAAATTCTGCGAAGAGACTGGCTACCTCAGCAGGTGTGTTAGCCTCCTTGTCATTCAAAAAGACCGAGGACGGCACGCTCGAGTTAGCGTTCTTAGATTTTACAAACCTCCAAAATTCTTTAGGGGTGTTCTTAATGTCTGCTTCACTTTTGCTAATAAACTTATTATAGAGAATATTGTCCAAGGAATTAAAGTTCCTAAGGCAGTACTGATAACTGACGAACACAGATTGGGACCTAGTTGACCTAAATCTTTTAAAAAGCCTATTTTTACTTTTATTTGTTGTACCATGGTAACTTGTACAACTTCCTTGCAATTAATGGCACTATTTCTACACACCCCTCTTCCAATCATAATCATGAAGACGGCTATTTAAGAGTTCAAAGTTGCACGAACTAAAGTTAAAGTTGGTCGGCATCTCACAAGAGGAACAGTAGCGAAAACATAAAATTGAATATGAACTTCCATAGGTATATAATGAGTATTTGCGCGAGTTATTGGGGATGGGCATTCAAATACCCAATACGTACGTACGTATACGTTACGTATAACTCACTGTCTGAAGTCGCATTAACCGTGGTAAAAGACGAGGAGTTATTAAAGCTATTCCAGGATACATTACACAAATTAAAATCACCAAGTACACAGAGGTGGTGTTCGCCAATCCTTGAACTGAGATTCAAAACATTGTCAACGTGAGCTCTATATATGTCGAAGCAACTGCTCGGTGGAATGTAAGAGACACATGCAAAGAGAAGTTCAGATGAACTCCGAACATTCACGCACAACTGCTCGAGGATAGAATCATTATTTTGAAGATGAACCATCGACGAGCACAATCTACGCTGCACTGCTATAAGCACTACCCCGCCTCTGGACAGGCCCGACCTGATTTCGTCGCGATCCTTTCGATAAACATTATATAGATCGGGATCGAAGAATTCTGAGTCAAAGAAATTAGGTTGTAACCAGCTTTCGACGATGATGAATATGTCAAAATCCAAATGTGAGCTCAATCTGCGGACTACATCAGCTTTAGTTTTCATTCCAGAAACATTTTGAAAATAAATTTTGATTTTACTATGTGCAACCACACTAGTAGTGCTATCGACTGGCTTTGTATTGTCAGCTGATTCTGATAATAAACAACTACGTGAGGGCGCATGAGCTACTTCAGTTGCATTTGTTGCGGCAATTTTTGAAAAAAACCGGAACGGCCGAACAGCAACATTAGCTGGCCACACCTCAGGCCTCATCAGATTATCGAAGTTGTGGGCGCAGACCTCAAGCTTAAAATTCACGTGTGATAGTGATTCCAGATTCTATTCTTTTTTAACGAGCTTGTAGGAGCTTGTAGCAAGAAATGCGTCGCTTATCAATGCCGGTGTGGTTCCCCACGTACTCAATAATGTTATCACAAGAAACTGTTGGCAAGAAAGATGACAAGTGCAACCACTTAAATGGAGTTGCAACACCTACATCACTGCAGTCATTGGATCCAACCACACGCACCGGCTTACGACTTTGCTTCCTTCTTTTGCCCTCCACTGTCCGCCCAGGGGTAGAAGAAGGAGAGGCAGGCACATCCGCGCCAGTAGCATTAACAGCCTCAGCAGCTTCAAGTTCAGCATTAACAACGAATCGTCGACGTCAATAACGACAGCAGATGACTGCGCAGCAGCGTCACTTTCAACAGCTGCGCCGATTGTTGACTTCGAGTTGGTGACAAACACTTTGTTGGCAGTAAATGAGGATCGCGTCGAAACAGCTGTAGACACAGCACTCACACCATTAGTACGAAATAACATGTGCGAGGGAGAGACCGCACTAGAAGACTCAGGAGCAACAGCAGGAAAACTATTGCTATTATTCACCATGATTCAATAATAAAAGGTTTGCTCAAAAAAGTTTTCTCGCTGCCTCTTGACAGAATCGGCACCCTTAGCAAGGCACTGTGTGTGGGTTCGTGTGTATGTGTGCAAAGCTTTTGTAAGGGAGCTAAGGGAGTTTCAAAACTCTAATGTCACTAATGAGCAAACCTTTAATTATTGAATCATGATTGTTCACTGCCTGCCGAGGTGTTGGGCGAGCAAGCAACAGCACTTTTGATAGAATTAACCATGATAAAAACATAGCAAGGTAGAACCGTTCTCTCAATTTGTCGGCCATGATTTTTTTTTGAAGTTTGCTAACATTTTAAAATCATATAAAAGTGAAAATAAAGAATTGATATTGTTTGAAATTGTTGTTGCTTCAGATTGAAAATGAAAATGTGTGTGTGAGTTTGTGAGTAAATTTAAAAAGTAAATTGTTTGGAAACGTCAAGAATTTTAAAAGTGACTCTCAGCGGCTCTACCTTACTATATTTTTATCATGGAATTAACTTCATCTACTAACACTTGCAAGCACTTCGCAATGTTGTTGTCCGTTAATTTCGTTACTATTCGCTTGTGTAGGGGTGAGACAGCAGCAGGAGCAGATGTCACTGAAGCGACAGTAGACAAGCTTTTGCCATTGTTTACATTACCCGCCAAAACATCTGATGAACAAGCAAAAGCACTTTTGAGAGAGTTATAGGCTGTTTTTGCTTACGCGTAAAAGCACATTTAGCGCATTTAGCTCTAAATGCTACTCTAAATGTACATTTATCCATACAAAATTCGTCACCTAAATGCAACTAAATGCAACTCCATTTTTGCATTAAGAATCTAAATGCTAAAAGCAACCCTGTGATCTTCCAAAATTTCCACGATTCGAACATGGTTTAAAGAGAAAAAGTGGCAACATTGCTTTTTCGAGTATACAGTTGCTAGCTACGTTTCAGTGATCGCCGATCGAGATTTCTTTTATTTTGCATTACATATTTGGATAAAGAAAAGTTAAGCAAATTCAACATCGATTTGATGCTGATAGAAATCTGGATCAATTTGTGATCAACTCGGTTCGTTTTGTTTCCTAATTAAGTGAGAAAATTTTAATTGACAGCACCGACAAATGAATATATACACAAACAAATTTTCGGTTATGGTTAAAACAATACAAGTTTTTGTATTGAATTTTTGGTTTAAAATTTATTTTTTCCTTTTCAGTAGGGTTTTTGCACATTATCTCCTGCGTGAGAATTGATCGTAATATATACGCATCTAAATAAGAGACTGGAACACGGCTGTTTGTCAAAAGCATACGATTTCGAACTCGCGTAAATGTACATTTGCTAAATGCTATAGAATGAACGCTCTTCGAAAACATATGTTCGAAAGTGCTAAATGTTGCATTTTTAATGCAGCAAAAACGCTGCATTAACCTCGTCCACTAACATTTGTGGGCACGACGCATTGTTGTTGTCCATGACGTTTATTGCTGGCAATTCAGATTTTATCTCAGATTTAAAATTATCAAATTGCGCAAATAACTCCTTGAATTTAGCATCAAAAGAACTCCTTATGGCCTCAACACAATGTCTTTCAGAGACCAGAAGCGAATCATATGTTTCACTGAACCTCCTTGGTAAAACCACACAGTCAGGACACAAATAACCAATATTTCGATTTTTTTGAAAAGATTGACATCGTATTCAGACACAACACCCTCGCAGCAAGTGCGATGAAATCTTTTTCTGCAAAATCCACTGCATGGCACCTTCTGAGCGTCAGTCCTAGCAAATGCTTTATTGCATTTGCCACAAAAATCGTCCATAATGACAAATCAAACGAAAAATAGCGGAGCAAGCAAAAACACGTCCGCTCATCAGCTTCGCACGAACGTTGTGTTGACAATATTCTTCAAATGATTTTGACCTGCTTTTGTATACGAGAAGTTAGTTGATTCATATTCGAAATCAAACAATTATTAATATGTTCGAGCATACCATCAGGACTGAGACTATTCAGGTTGTTGTTGTTGTAGCGGCTACAACAACCCCGCCCAGATCGGTTGGTATCTCAGTCGTTGTCGTCAAGTTCCACTAACGGCAACCCTAGGAAGCGTGCAGCTTCTGCGGGGTTTGCCCATAAGGACAAGGTCGTTAGGGATGTCGGGTTTGCCGGGCATGCGAAGAGATGTTTCGAGTCATGTGGGGTCTCTCCGCATGCCGGACACTCATTCGGCACATCCTCATTCAGCCTACTCAAGTAGGAGTTTAACCTGCTGCAGTAGCCGGAGCGAAGTTGTGCAAGTGTAGTGCGCGTCTCCCGAGGCAGATGAAGCTCCGTCCCGTCAATGTCCGGGGGTGGTGTGCCTAGAACGGCATTCACAGGTCTAGAGTCTACATAACTCGAGACTGAGTCCCTGTGAATGCCGTTCAAGGCCTGTCTGTAGGCTGTCGGGTCCAGAGGTTGCTTAATGAACCTCTGGACTTCGTCCGTTAGTTCATATAGATGCCTCCTGACGTGCCTAGGCGAGGGCTCCTCTGCAAGCAGCTGTCTGCTTGGGTGGCCACTTCTGTGGCTCCCGATCAGGAACTGCTTGCAGAGCATTATATTGTGCTCCTTTACCGGGAGCATTTGCGCCTCGCCGTGCAGGTGGTGTTCAGGCGTCATCAAGAGGCATCCCGTCGCTGTCCTCAGTGCGGTGTTTTGTGCGGTCTGTAGCTTCGTCCACTGCGTCCTACTAGTCCCAGGCGACCACACTGGCGCTGCGTAGTTCAAAACCGGCCGGCCTATTGCCTTGTATGTTGCCAGCAACGTTTCTTTGTCTTTGCCCCAAGTACTGCCGGCTAGCGACTTGAGGACCTTGTTGCGGCTCTGTACTTTATTGACAATAGCGGTTGAGTGCGCAGAGAAGGAGAGCAGGCTGTCGAATGTTACTCCGAGTATTTTGGGGTTATTCACCGTCGGAATTGGTGTGTCATCGACGTGAATCCCCAGCGGTAGCCTGACCTCCTTCGTCCAGGTTGTGAACAGGGTCGCGGAGGATTTCGTAGGGGAGAGGGCAGGACACTTTTCAGTGAAGAAGCGAGAAAGTTCGGAGAGATAGCCGTTTACTTTCGAACACAGGTCATCAATTCCATTCCCAGTCGCCATAATCGAGCAATCGTCGGCATAGGAGACAATCGAGACTCCCTCTGGTGGTTGAGGGAGCTTTGAAATATAAAAGTTAAACAGTAGCGGGGAAAGGACACCACCCTGAGGAACCCCCTGTTTTATTTTTCGCTGCTTACTCGTTTTGTCTCTGAACATTACCGACGAATGTCGACCACTTAGATAATTTGCCGACCACCGTTTGAGCCTCTGTGGGAGAGAGGAGGCCTCTATATCTTCTAGTAGCGTGGAATGGCAGACGGTGTCAAACGCCTTTGACAAGTCCAACGCTACTAGAATCGTTCTCTCACAGGGACGGTTACGGTTAAGGCCACGAGTTATCTGAGTGTTTATGGCGTTAAGTGCTGTTGTTGAGCTGTGCACTTTACGGAAACCATGCTGATGCTTCGCTGGGGTCAGGTGATTTGTGAAGTACGGGAGTAGCAAGGCCTCGAGTGTCTTCGCTACCGGGGAAAGGAGTGTAATCGGACGATACGAATCTCCTTTGTTTGCAGGTTTCCCCGGTTTGAGCAGTGGGACCACTCTCCCCACCTTCCAGATGTCTGGGATGATGAGAGTGGCCATTGACAAATTGAGGACCTCCGTTAGGTACGCTACCCCCGCAGGACCCAAATTTTTCAGCATCAGCATGCATATTCCGTCGGGACCCATGGCTTTGGAGGCTTTCGCCTTCCCGATGGCCACCTGAACTTCACCGCAAGTGAAAGCAAGGGGGGCACAAGTTGTTGGCAGTTTGTGCAGCCTTCTGGTCACTCGACGCTTGGCTTTGTCCACCGGTCGCTCCGGGTCCGACGAAGCGTGGTCGCCGAAGGAAATTTCGACTCTGTCGTCGTGCTTCGTCGGATTAGACAATGACCTCACGGTTGACCAAAGCTTGCTCACACCAGAGGTGAAGTTGCAAGTCTTCAGATGCTCCTCCCACTTCTTCCGCTTATGTACGTTTACAAGTTGCCGAATCTCCGCGTTGAGATCCCCGATACGGGGATCTCCGGGATCGCCTGACGAAGGCTATCACGCTCATTTGCTAAAACAGCCGCTTCGGCGGGGAAGTTTGGACGTGGGTCCGATATGCACCCTGCCGGAATGAAGCGAGCTGCAGCAGCAGTGATAGCCCTGCGGAACTTACGTTCACCGAGATGGACGTCGGTTGGTGTGGGGAGCGATGTGAAGATGTTTTCTGTAAACTCCGCGTAACCTTTCCAGTCAGCTTTAGAAAAGTTGACATAGGTCCGGTGTTTGGCGGAGGCAAAGTCGGTTGGTTTATCAATCGAGATGACTATGGGTAGATGGTCTGATGCTAGAGTCAGCATAGGTCGCCACGTTATGCTGTTTATCAGACCAGCGCTGACTATTGTGATGTCTGTCGAGCTACTGCAGTTACCCATAATCCTGGTGGGTGCGTCGTCGTTCATTGTGCAGAATGTCGAATCGTCTATCTGCTCAGCCAAGTCTGTTCCCCTACGATCGTTTGACAGGCTTGAGTGCCAAAGATCGTGGTGCGCATTAAAGTCACCTACTACCATACGGTTTTCACCTCTGAGGAGCGCACCTATATCAGGGTGATATCCTGCCGGGCAGCAGGTGACAGGGGGTATGTATATA
Organism: Rhagoletis pomonella; assembly: GCF_013731165.1. NCBI lineage: Eukaryota > Metazoa > Arthropoda > Insecta > Diptera > Tephritidae > Rhagoletis > Rhagoletis pomonella. Next base: position 74,581,743 of record NW_023458555.1, on the reverse strand, counting down.
TTAAATATTTCGAGCTCGACATCGCCTGACCGGATAGCGATGCCCTGACATTCTAGGGTGGTATCCCTGCGGTCGATGTCTGCTTCGATAAGACGATACTGCACGGTGTGGTGCGTGATGAACGCTAAGCCACCACCATTATCTCGCTCGCGATCTCGACGGTGCACGTTGTACCCGGCACAATTCAACAAAGTTGAATTGCTGTGCAACTTCGTCTCTTGGACCGCAGCTATTAATATACCATGCCGACACATAAAGGCGGTTATCTCCTCCATCTTGCTCTGTAGCCCGTTACAGTTGAATTGGAGGAGCTTCATGTGGTTCGGGAGACGTGTTGTGATGTGGGGTGTGAGTGAGGTGTATGTTCTTGCCGCCGTTGGCTGTGTGTGCTGCTGAGGTGATTGCCTCCCTGTGGTGGTAGTGGGGGGCGTCGCAATTGATGTCAGCGACCGAGCAGCGCAACACGGGCCCTCGAAATTCCCCGTCCAATCTCGCGTGGTGCGCAGACCTGAACATGCCCTAAAGTGGCACCAGCCAAGGCAGGTGTTGCACTTGACTGATGTCACATTACGGAATATTCTGGTCTGACATACCGTGCAGATTGTAGGGGGAACCAGGAGTTGTTGGCGGCGGCGTGTGGGTGGTGGTGCGGTTGTGTGTGTTATGTGGTCTGTATTGGCTGTGGTACGGTCTGTGGTGTTATTATGTTGTTGTGTTGTGGTGACTGTGTGAGGCTGCTGTGTGAGTGTGTGAGGCTGCTCGGGCGGACTGTGGTTAGCCGTGGAGGCTGCTCTGTTTGAGCAACAGGGGGCCACGTACGACGTGGTCCACTGTCTGTGTGTCCGTAGTCCCGAGCAGACTCTGAGGTGACTCCACCCCTCGCAGGCATTACACTTGACTGAGGTGGAGTTGTGGTGTAAACGTCTTCGGCATACACAGCAGGTGTATGTTTCTGGCCCAGGGTTTGACTCGATGCCAGCCCTGAGTAGGAGAATGCGTAGTGAATGTTGCCCTATGGACGGACAACTTCTGAGATACTTCGCCGACCTAAACGGGGTTAGATCGCCGAAACAACAGCCCTTGGTCGGGTGAAACCCGAGTCATTCCGGTACGTAGAACCGGCTGTCGTGGGAATGACTATTCAGGTCAGCGAAGGTGCATTGTCTCAAAAGATTTATGAGGTTGTCTGGGCTGTACCCATCCCACGAACTTATTTCAGACAGTTTATTGATAGGGCCTTTTTTTATATCGCATTTGTTTCATGATCCGATATGCTATATATATATATATTCTATATATTCTATGTTCCTTCGCTTTTTCACATGAAACTTCCTTAGCGTTCAAGTACATTAAGTCGATCAGTGTTTCGGAATATTCAGTAACCCTGGTATTAAAATTAATTAACTGTTTCATTGCCTGATGGGCGAATATCTCATTCAGTTTCTTACTATATGTCGAAATTATATTTAGGTTTATATTAAAATCTCCGATAATAATGATATTGCTCGACGACTTGGATGCCGACCACTCCTTTAAGCCATATAAACTACCTTGGTATAATTCGCGATTAAAGAAGCTCAAAAATCAGCGAAATAAATATTACAACAAGTATAAATCAACCAATAGTCCGAGTTACTACTCAATGTAGAAGCGGTTTTTAAAAGAGTTTAACTGCCTTGACAAGTTTCTCCATAAAAATTATGTCCTTAATTTCGATCTTAATATTAAATCTAACCCCAAAGCCTTCTGGAATTTTGTTAAGTCTAAAAAATCATGTTCTACTATTCCCTATTCAGTTTTTCTCAATAAAAAAAACTGCGGATACTCCCGCTAATGTTGCTAATCTGTTCGCTGATTTCTTCAAATCCAATTTCGAATGTGATTTAGACACGAATCTTGATATTGGCCCTGCATCCGGTGTTAGTTCCTCATTTGGCTTTGGTTCCCTATAGCTCTCATACGATGATGTAGTGAAAGGTGTTCAGATCAAAATGAAGACTTCCGCAAGAACTGACATTGATGGAGTATCCGCACTTTTATTAAAAAACTGTTCAGCACTGATCCTTCCATTAAAAATTATCTTTAACAAGTCGCTTTCTACTGGGGTATTTTTAGATGCTTGGAATTTGGCCTCTATAACTCCAATTTTGAAAAGCGGAAACAAAAACGACATTAGTAACTATAGACCGATTTCTAAACTGTCACCGTGTCTAAACTGTTCGAATGCATCGTTGAGAATAAAATGTATTTCTCGGTCAAGAGCCTCATTTGCCCAAACCAACATGGTTTTGTACCTGGGCGCTCCACGGTCTCAAATCTTGCGGTCTTTAGTGAATATTGTATTTCGGCTTTTTCTAATGCATCTCAGATGGATTGTATCTACACAGACTTTTCGAAGGCTTTCGACAAGGTGTCGCATAGAATTTTTGTCCATTCTGTCTTCTTAAACTGGATTAAGTCGTATTTGTGTTGCAGGCGATGCGTTGTTACGGTAGACCATTTTTCGTCTGATATCTTCGTCGCGACCTCGGGCGTGCCACAAGGTAGTATTCCCGGGCCAATGCTCTTTGTTTTGTTTATAAATGACGTTAGTTCATGCTTCTCTTTTTAAAATTATCTGTTATACGCCGACGATTTGAAAATATTCTCAAATATAACGAACACTGCCGACATGCTCAAACTTCAAACAGATCTTTATAACTTGCATGCTTGGTGCCTCCAATCGCGCCTTTCCCTTAATGTCAATAAATGTTTTCATGTAACTTTTTTTTTACGTAAACCTAGCTGACCCATAGTTAAATTTAGGTTTTAAATTTTCCAAATATATGCTAGAATTAGGTGTCTTTTAGGTGTTCTTCAACGCCACTAAAACCAAGTAGCTCCATTGGTTTCCTAGAAATTCGCAAAAATGTGTTTTTCAGCTAGCTCAGCGCTGTTAAGCTAGCTGAACAATCTTAAATTTTTTTTTTTTTAATTTTCGAAATACATATATGCAGGAAATAGGTGTCTTTTAGGTGTTCTTCAACGCCACTAAAACCAATTTAGTAGCTCCATTGGTTTCCGAGAAATTCGCAAAAATGTGTGGGTCAGCTAGGTTTACGTAAACCTAGCTGACCCATCGTTAAATTTAGGTTTTAAATTTTCCAAATATATGCTAGAATTAGGTGTCTTTTAGGTGTTCTTCAACGCCACTAAAAACAATTTAGTAGCTCCATTGGTTTCCTAGAAATTCGCAAAAATGTGTTTTTCAGCTAGCTCAGCGCTGTTAAGCTAGCTGAACAATCTTAATTTTTTTTTAATTTTCGAAATACATATATGCAGGAATTAGGTGTCTTTTAGGTGTTCTTCAACGCCACCGAAACTAATTTAGTAGCTCCATTGGTTTCCGAGAAATTCGCAAAAATG
>NW_023458555.1:74569824-74578328 GCF_013731165.1 Rhagoletis pomonella | reverse complement strand
AGAAATTCGCAAAAATGTGTGGGTCAGCTAGGTTTACGTAAACCTAGGAGGTCTGTGTTTTCCCTAACTTTTGTGTTCGGCATCATTCAAGGAACTGTTGACTGTCCTTGCCTCTTAGAACGTATTCATTTTAATGTTCCGCAAAGATCACTTCGGTTCTGCTATACGTTTTATTGTAGTAATTGTAAAACGAATTACGCTCGGAATGCGCCCCTCTGCCGAGCTGCTAATGAGTTCAATATAATCTCTAATGCTATCGATATCGATTTTTCGCAACCAATAGCTAAATTAAATACTTTTTTAACCTTCCTATAGTCTGTAAGAATTTATTGTTCATAGACTATAATAATAAATAAATAAATAAATGTTATCGCATATTTCCGACAAAATGGTATCCATATATGGTAGAAAATCAGCATCACTTGAACTAGGTGAGTGATAGATCTTCCATTTGGTTTCGAGATTTTTCAGTTGGATAACTACACACCGAAAATTTTTATCGATAGATTTGTTTAGTATTATTTTAAAATCTAGTGCGTTACGCAATATTATGATTACCCCTCCTGTATGTCTACTGTACGAGTCACATCTTGCAACCTGATAAACTGTAGTTCATAGTCGAATATTTCCTCTGTTGTACAAATTTCGGAACATAGAACTATATACGGATAAACAATTTCAATTAGCCTTTCAAGTTCTATTTTATTAGCTATTATACTACTTATGTTAAGATAAACGCATTTCAAGTAACTGTTATGCTTTTCATGTACTGGCTGAACCGTCAACACCATGCCAGGGTTCCTATTAACTGACTGTAATTGTTAATAGCTGGCTCTATTTCTCTTATGCTCTAGTTTCTTCATGTATACAGGACACTGTCGGTTAGTTGTCAAGTGGTTCACGTCGAGCCCTGAATTGAATTTTTTGTTTGCACGAATGCAATTGATACACTTGTTTATTTGCTCCTTTGGGCACTCCATTGTTTTATAATTACCCAAGTACTTCACAGACCTCTTCATCCTTGCGCTTCGTAGCTACATTTGTAGCAGACTGACACACCCATACCATCTTGGACTCTACATTTCTCCTACTCAATATTTATTTGTTTCGCTTTTGAGCACTGCCGAGAACGTATCAACGTCCGTTTCAATGAGCACATTATAGTATCTAGACTTATCTTTCTTGACTTCAATGTATTTAATAATTTTAAAGTCAGCACTTTTTAAACATTCATTTTGTTTTTCCATAATTTCTGCAAGTTGATCGCTTTCATATTTAAAGCTTACCGCAAACGCCATAAGCTTGGGTTTAGCCGTATTCGGCACTCTAATTTCATAGCGGTCACTCATTTTATTTGCAATTGCGGTCTTTATTTTATCGCGCTCAGACTCGTTTTCGCCTTGAATAACGATTGTACCACTTTTCCTACCCTGCGCATTGGTTATTTTTAGATCCGACGGATCAACGTTCTTATTCAGGTCTTCTTTTGTTTTCATCGCGTCTTGCTTCTCTTTCGGTTTTATGATCAACGGTTTCTTTTTTTTTTGGGTTTTGGGTATGTTGGCCGGTTTATATAAACCACCGCCAGGTTATTCCTCTAATTTCAAACTATTATCTTAGTATGTTGTTTTCCAAATGCTGTATCCAATCGTCGCTCCACTGATACACGATGGTAATACCGCTGAGGGCCAGAACCACGTGCAAAAGTGTATGCTTATATATGTATGTTACATCTTATTCGTTTCAATTCTTTGTCAATTATATCCAGTTAAAAAGTGTATTGTGATTTATTGGTCCACAGGTAACCAGGTTATTCCTCTAATTGTTGCTCATATGTCAGAATTTATTATTCAGATTAAAGTTTAAATGGCTGGGAACTAAGTCCTCATTTTACCAGGTTATTCCTCCAATGGTAAACTTATTGTGTTTCAATGGCAGGGAACTAAAATGTCCTCATATCGCCAGGTTATTCCTCCAATTTGATTATTTTTAAATTATTCGTCAAATTATAATTTTTGGTTGTGGCTAAAAAATTTCCAGTCACGTTATGTGGAACAGTTATGCATGCAACTTTTTATTTCACAGTTACTTTGTTCATACGATAGTACCGTATCAACGGTGCGTTTAGAAATATTCATTTAATTTTAATTTCAACTCTCTTTATGTCAACGTCTTTTACATTAGTTGCGTTTTTTTACTCATTTCCAGTAAAATCCAGTAAAAGGTTTTACGAATTTTCATGTTTTGGCGTTTTCGTACGCAAAAACTTGCAAAGTAGGGGAAATTGAGAGAGCGAAAAATTACAGTTGAAGTTGCAAGTTTACTGCATTTTACTGGATAAATTTTGACTTGTAAAAATTTGCCAGTACGAAAAACAGCTGATCGCATGTTGCTGGATGAAATTTAAACTAATAAGGAAACTGTTTGTGGGTTTTTATTGTTGAATTTCACAAAATAAGCCTATTTAAATACAAAATATATTTGGGCAATTCACAAGGTGTTGTGAAGTTATATTTTCCTAACAAAAGTTGTGTTAAAACACGACGGTTGTGAACACCTGTTACGATTATTTATTATATCTGAGCACTTAACCTCACATAACACCGAATAAACATAGGTTGCAGAGTTGTATCGTCATGTGTTATTTTTCTTCACAAAACAATAACAACATTTTTACAACTGTCATGAAATATCATGACTTCACGACAAACACGACAAATACGACACCTTGTGAATTGCCCAAGTGTTTTATTAGGAATTTGCTGCGAATAAACAACCAATTTATCAGCTGTTCATGAAACTTGCAAATTATTACTGGAAAAGTGTTCGCGTACTTTAAGGATGCCCAAATCAGCACATATGTGTCGCGGGTGACTGCGTGTGCAAAGCTTTGCACAGCGGTGCAAGGCAAGCGTGGAAGCAGAAAGTTATCGGAAGGGGAAAACGAAGTCAACAGAATAATGAGATTGTATGTGTGACAGTGATGGAAAATGAGTGTGCATTGTGCCATTTTCGGCCCTTTCGGAAGCAGCCGGCACCTTCAGCACAATCGATTGATTTTCGGCACTATTTTTGCGTAACTCAATGCAACTAATAAATATTTCTTTCGGATCCGCAATTAAAAATATTTTTTTTACATTTAATCGTATGTGCTTAAACTGATAAATGATATAAACATAGAAACGCAAGCAGAAGAATCTCGCTTCCACATTCTGCATATGCGCTTAACATTTTTCTTTAAACAAATTTGTCGAAATTTCATCTCTAAAGCAAATATTAAATATCATTTAATATATACTTTAGATTTAAATAATCATTTTTAGTGGTGGGCGAGTCCGAGATGTTTAAATGATCGAGATAGTACATTCAATTCGCGTATATTTTTCCAATTTGTATAAAGAAAATGCAAAAAAATTTTAAAAATCAACATGAATTCTTAGCTGCACTTTCACTTTATAATACTAAAATTGAATCGACTATAAAACTGCATACCGTCAGTTGGTGTCGAACACTCATGCGGTGAGGATGTGATCGCGCTTTTATTGATTTTATTGCCGTCAACAAGCATTTTCGTAAAACCGCTAGCACAACCTAATCAACAAAGTTATTATTAATGGATAAAAGAGACTTCTTTTTGGATTCGGTAATAAGTTTTGACATTTTAATAGCATTTCAAGTGCTTATCAAAACTTAACGACACTCACATATTGACAAGATTTGACCATTTATCTTAATATTATGTATTTTTTTTTTATAAAAATACTGTTTATACTTAAAAAAAGCCGTACAAATCCAAGGTTCAATCTTTTTACAACATTAAAAAAATCAACACACTTTCGTAATTAGATTTCCTAGTGCGCAACACCGCAAACAGAAAAATTTAAAAAATTTTTTAGACACTTCAAACTTGCACCTTATTATACTAGAATGAATGGGCTACAAAAATGTCAACCCAAAACATGTCTAAAAATTCTGAACAAAAACTGTGAAAATTTGATGAACTTTGTTGATTTTTTTCAATCTTTCAAGTTTGGATTTATTTGCAAGGTTTTTGTTTGACAATGAGCTACAATTTTATAAAAAAACAATAATAATTATTATTTAAAAAAAATAAAATAAATACCGGGTGACCGTGTAATTTTGTCAAAGATGAAGACAATGATGATAAAACATTAATACACTATATAGGTCAGTTCATATTAATGAACATAAAATGAGATCACTATCGATAAAATGGAAATCCTCAAGGGAAATTTTTAATTTCAACGCATGGAATTTACATATATTTTTTTTTTACTTTCAACCCCCGAATTGCTCAATTACTTCTATTTCTGCAGGATCGCCGTTAGGTAAATTGCATTTCCAAAGATTTTATCAAAATAAATAGCGATGAGGGATATTTCACCCGCCGGTGATAAGAAATCGCAATCACCATAACGCACATCACTAATATTACTGTTCACAATCACGTTTACATTCAAAATTACAATTCATAATTTCGTTTTGTAGCAAATATGAAATATAGGTATATCCATTTACTTAAATGTAAACGGATTAAGAATCAAAGTGCTAGAAGAGATTTGAGCGTTTGGTACAAAAAGTATTTTTATTGTACTTTTGTACTTTTTAAAATTAATAGTAATGAAAAAAGTACAATTGTACTTAAAATATCAACACGGTTTCACTGGCGTGACAAAGTACTTGCTGCAGTGATGCCAGATTTGAGCGTACCCAATTTTTTACCGATAATAACTCATGCGAGGGATTTGGGTATTGGGCATTTTACAAGCCTATTAGGAATTATACATATCTGTGTTCGTATAGAATAGTAGGTTATATCGGAAGACTGGCTTTAGTATAATGAACCATTCGCAGCATACTATTGCGAAAGACTCACTGGCGCCGAGTCGTTGAAGAACTCTTGGAAAACAAACGTAAAAGAGGCAGTTGCGATGCTAGCAAGTCAATATTCGTATAAAGTCTCATAAAAAATTCCTTGTAGTTACATTTTACTAAAGCCAGCCTCCCGACAAAAGCTACTATTTCATACGAACACAAATATCGCACGTGTAATAATATACAGAGTTATTTCAAAATTTAAATTTTGTGGGAAAAAGCGATCAGATTTGATCAATTCATATAGTTGGTGTACAAAAATGCCGTTGAACAGACCCATATCTACGCCGTTTTTGGAAAGTTTAACCATCTATTAGGCTGCACATGTTCTACTTATCAAGTTTATTAATTGTATGATGTAATCCCCAAAAACGGAAATTTTGAGTTACATCTGTATATTATTAAACGTGCGATATATTCGTCTACAAATAATGTTGATTATTTTAATTAAGTCCTAAGATAAGTTTGTGAATCTTATCAGTGTTCTATGTAAGAACCAAAATTTAATCCCTCGCCAATTAGAACTTTTGCTTTAAAAGAAAAATATACATAGCGCATTCACTCAATACTTGGTCTGGCATCACTGTTTGAGCATTGATGTGCGCAGCTCTGTTGCCAAGGTCGTGCATTTTACATTAAATTTAGTGCTTTTGGGAAACCAAAAAGCCAAAATAATTGGAATTCAATGCTAAGCACACCGAATTCATAGGTACATATTGTGGCGAATACTGCGGCAACGCGAAGCGAACAACGAGAAATAGGCAGAAGTTTGAGGAATGACGTAGAATGTTCCACAAAGAGAAACGTCAAGTTGGATGAACACTGCGAACAGCGAGAGAAAGAGAATGAGCGATAAACTTCAGAATGTTCTAGAGTTGCCATAAGTACGAGCGCAGGTATATAAGGTCGCCGCCACAGCGTAGTGAGTTAGTTACAAGTCAGCAAGCTACAAGTAAAGTGAGCGGAGAAGTGAGTTGCGAATAAGCAAGCTATAAGTTTAATTGTGTTGTTTAGTAAAGCGTTGTTATTGCTTTAACAAGTATTCTAAAGTGTTTTTACTGTATTAGCAAGTATTGTAAATTGTTTGTTGTACAATAAAGTTAATTGTACTACAATTTGGTCATCGTGAGCATTTATTTAACAATCCAGCGATACGAGCCCGAGTATATTTGGGAAATCCCTCAAGGTTTCGAGGATAATCATAACAATATGTATGTATGTATACACTATACACTAATATTCTACATAAGATGGAATTCATTTACTGAATAAAATGTGAGGAATAGGTAAATTAAACATGTTTTGCGTTGTTATAAATGTATTGAAATTAATTTATTAATAAAAACGTGAGGAAATGGATATGTATATACATTTTTTACTGAATCAAAAAAATTATTAAACATGATAATAAAAACTTGGCGCTTTTGTTTTGGAAAAATTGGCTTTTTCTGGTGGCCTGATGCCACACTGGCTCAGTTTCGCAAAAGTACACATACATACACGCATTTTTACTTGAAAATAAGTGTGTAGTGGTTAATATGTATACGGTCGGTGTTATGCAGAAATTTTGTTTGGCAAACTGCGTGCAATTGTTGTTGCAGCAAACTCGGAGACAGCGAGTTTGGCGACTCTCACAGCAAACTAGTTTTGTTTGGTCAAACTGCAGCTGATTCGGTGTTGTCATATACAAAAATTTTAGACAATTGTTGCTATACACAAAAATTGCCGTGATACCGAAAGCCAGAGAACTGAATTTATGCTGTAAGAGCTTTAAAAATTAGGGCACAGTTAATTGCCTATACGATATAAAAAATATATTAACTGTGCGCGTTATGTACATCTGAAATTCTCATTTCGTGTTGGCAATAGCCATGAAAACCATAATGAACCTTCAACCCTGTGCCAAACTCGACATAACCACCTCCGAGCAAACTAAGCAGCCGCCATTTAATTTGGCAAACAAAAGTTTGTCTGCATAACACCGACCTACGTTGCCATCTCCGTACAGCTCACTTCACCTCGCCTAGCACACTCGCGTGCTCGCAGTTTGCCCGCGACGTCGACTGCGTGCACCTCTGCTGTGCATCCCTTGCGTACTCTATTGCAAATTTTTTCTATTAGAGCGAATTCTTAGAAATAAAGTTACTGGAGAGTTGCTGGCAAGTTACTGGATAATTTGTAAAAAAAAAAACACAACTATTACTTATGTAATTAATATATTATATGTAGTATCATCTTCTCTTGTTTTAAAACTGAATTCTTTATTTAATGAATCGACTTCATTTTTATAAATAAGAAATTTGCTTAAACAAAACTCCACAGGTCAGCACGACCATACCATTGTGTACAAATACAAGTGAGATATCTTAGCAATAGACGTCATCCTGGGCCACAGCTGCGATCATCTGTTTTTTTAGAGTTGCTTATTTTGGTCTAAACTGCTCTTTTTTGACCTGAGTTGCATTAAATAGTCTCTTAAAACTTGGTAGTATTTGTTGTTCAAATGGTAACATATATGCCCAAAAACTTGAAAAATATTAAATGATTGCTTTTTATAAATGCTATTTACAAAATTTCGGTGGGGGGTTTGGTTCTCGTAAAGTGGCGACTATCCCCTTTCGAATGAGGGGGGTTTGGGGGGGCCAAGCCCCCTCCCCCTCCGCCCACCACCCCAAAAACGATGGGCCAATAACTAAACATTTCCCATTTGCGATACATTTTCAGGCGAATGTGTGCGAAGGTTCACCGTGGGAAGAGGTATGGGACGACAGCTGGCATGGCATCCAGACGGTAATCTGGTGGCTTTAGCATTAAGTTGTAACCGCGTTAAGATATTTGACATAGCTGAAGGCGAGCTAATACAGTGCATTCGTCGCCGGAGAATGATGTTGCATTTCACCCAAGTGGAAATTTCTTGGTGACTGGCGGCGATGACGATACAATAAGATTGCTTGATTTATTAGAAGGTCGACCAATTTATACACGGTAGTAGTGTACTTTAGCGGAACCATATAATATAAATTTTTTCCTGTATTTGACAGTTGCTCGTTTGGAAATCTAATTTGCATACATTTGATGCCAATAGCTCTCGCAACAAACAAGCCAGTTCTCAAAGAGTCCAAATTGATTTTAGTCATGCAACAGCTCCACATAACTCCGCCATAGACACACCAGTTGCTGGAGTACCAAAAGGCTGTGATGACAGTATTTTAATTGATCCACGACAATCGGTGGCATATGGAATGCGTGATGGAAATTTTCTGGTGCTTGATAGCCAATATACTACAAGAGTGAAACGCGGCATAAATGCAGTTGGGCTCCAAATCTCAAATTAAAAAAAAAAAAATTGGAATCGATAGAGATGATTGAGCTGAGTATAACGGTATACTTCTTTTTTTGGGCAAACAACAACAAGACTTATCAAAGGTTAAAGTTCAAAATAAGCAATTTTTGAAATCAAAATTTCTCAAAAACAAATGAATAGATTTTGAAAATTTTGATTTCATTTAATAGCAAATTTGATTCCCTTTAATTTGCTATACGTACTTTATATATATGTTGTATAGTTCTTACAAAAATTGAATTAATGTAAAATAATTATAAAAAAA
>NW_023458555.1:74521699-74564824 GCF_013731165.1 Rhagoletis pomonella | reverse complement strand
CACCCCTCGCAGGCATTACACTTGACTGAGGTGGAGTTGTGGTGTAATCGTCTCCGGCATACACAGCAGGTGTAGGTCTCTGGCCCTGGGTTTGACTCGATGCCAGCCCTGAGTAGGAGAATACGTAGTGAATGTAGCCCTATGGACGGACAACTTCTGAGATACTTCGCCGACCTAAACGGGGTTAGATCGCCGAAACAACAGCCCTTGGTCGGGTAAAACCCGAGTCATTCCGGTACGTAGAACCGGCTGTCGTGGGAATGAGATCTTGGATCTCGTTTACGGTGATGATGTTCCGAAGGCCTCTATTAATCGGTGTGATCCCCTAGTTTTGCCGGAAGATGCATACCATCCTGCTCTTGAGTTAAGCTACGAAATCATAAATGAAATACATAATAATAAGTCAAGTTCAAGTACTAGATATGTTTTTGCGAAAGCAAATTTCAGGAAAATTAACAAAGAACTTTCAATGTTATCTTGGCCAATATATAGAGATGACGTGGAGCGTAGCGTTAAGCACTTTAATGATACTGTTTTCAATTTGTTTCAAAAGTATGTGCCAAAACGTAATATCGTTCATGAAGAACCAATACAATTATGGTTCACTAAAGAGCTTAAAAAATTTAAAAATAAAAAGTCGCACTCTTTTAAACTGTATAAAAGAACGGGCTTACACAGTGATTACCTAAGGTACTCAGTTTTGCGGCATAGCTACTTTGCATTAAATAAGAAATGTTATAATTCATATTTATGTAAAATTAAGAAGAATTTAATTAACAATCCTAAATCATTTTATGGTTTCGTAAATTCAAAGCGTAAGGCACAGGGTTTTCCGTCCGCTATGCATTATCGCAACACTGTATCTAGCGACAGCCAACTCATTGCCAACATGATTGCTCGGTTCTTTAGGTCCAATTATTCTGTAGACTTCCCTATAAGTGGAGACTATCCGTACGAGCTTTGTCCAATCAACTCTGCTTATATTCCAGTAATATCTTCCGATGAAGTTTTACACTATTTAAAAACCTTAAAGCGTCATTTAGGCCTGGACCTGATTATATTCCGACCTGTTTTCTTAAAAACTGCGCTGAGAACATCTGCGAGCCTTTAACAACTCTATTCAATTTGTCACTTAAACATGGCGTTTTTCCGTCAGCCTGGAAGGAGTCTTTTATAATACTTCACAAAAACGGCAGCAGGTCCTCTATAGAAAACTATCGAGGCATAGCGAAACTCTCCGCTATCCCCAAATTATTTGTAGCAATTATTGTTAACCAGCTGACATATTCTATATCTTCTTCAATTACACAATCTCAACACGGGTTTTCTAAAGGAAAATCTACTATGACTAATTTATTGGAGTTTACAACTCATGTCAAACGGTTTTAGAGAAAATGCTCATACCGACGTAATATACACCGATTTCAGTAAAGCTTTTGACAAAGTATGTCACTCGTTACTCATCCGTAAACTCGACCTAATCGGCTTTCAGCCCAGTCTTCTTCAATGGATCTCATCTTACCTCTCTGATAGAACACAAAGAGTTATTGTTAATAATTGTTCTTCCAACATCATTAAAGTTTCTTCAGGGGTTCCTCAGGGAAGCCACCTTGGTCCGATTCTGTTCCTGATATTCATTAATGATATTTCTTCTATAATAAAACATTCAAAAATTTTAATGTATGCCGATGATGTGAAACTTTTTAAAACATTGTCCTCTATCGAAGAAAGGTCTTTGTTACAAGCGGATCTGAACAACGTGGTTAGTTGGTGTAATACAAACTATATGCCACTAAACCTTCAAAAATGTAAAGTTATGTGTTTCTCTCGGAGGGCTGTTCAACCAGCTGTTTATTCAATATCAAATTATAATCTGGAGCAGGTGTCCAATTTTGTCGGTCTTGGTATCACAATGGATTCCAAACTCAATTTCAACCATCATTTTAATGTCACAGTCAATAAAGCCAAAGGCGTTTTTGCATTTGTAAGGCGATGGTCAAAAGAGTTCAAAGATCCTTATGTTACAAAAGCTCTTTTTACCAGTTTAGTTAGACCTATACTAGAATACGGATCTATTGTTTGGAATCCCCGCTACCAAGTTCATTCAGAAAGGATTGAATCAATTCAAAAACAATTCTTGCTTTTTCCATTGCGTAATTTTAACTGGGATTCAGATTACAATCTCCCCCCTTACACAAGTCGTCTAAAGCTCATAAATTTGACTACACTCGCAAGCCGTAGAGAAATGCTAGGTATAATATTTATCGTAAAATTAATGACAGGCTTGATTAATAGCCCGGCCCTCCTGGCTGAGGTAAATTTTAATGTTCCTTCTCGAGTGTCAAGACACTTTCGACTTCTATTTTTAAAGCCATGCAAAACTAATTTTGAACTAAACGAATCATTCCGTGGTTTATGTCAGGATTTTAACTGTCATTCCAGCACGTTTGACGTTTCGGACTCGATTTTTACTATAAAGAAAACTATTATTTCCACTCTCAATAATTGAAATACTATCTTTAGCATATCCAATCAGCTGATGAATTTGATTCTGTAGCTGAATAGTTTTAGATCTCGACACTTAACAAACTCCTGTTTCCACTACTCGGCACCCTAAAACTAAAAAAAAAGGTTCCGTACGTCATGCGGACTGCGCCCCTCGTATCGGTTGGGCGGGAATGGAGGGTAAAAAGCCGTTGGGATTAATTAATTAATTAATTAAAGTATTTAATACTAATATAATGTAGTGGTTAATGTTTAAAAATGAATTCGCAATATGTCCGCAGCTCAGGTTGATTTGAAGAAATCCGTTTAAATTTTTCGAATTACATCTACTTCAATATAGGATAGGCAGGGTTGCATACAAATGGTAGTTCCGTAAATATTTAAAATATGTTAGTTCATTCAATATTTACATCTGGGCCAATAAATAATAATAAATATAGCCGAAAAAACAAAGTTTCAATTAAAACGAGTTTTTGTAACCCCCCATAAAAATCCGATTAATTTTAAATACGAAAATAACGATAACGAAAGCAAATTGTAAACAATTCATCACAGCAAGCGATTCGTCTTTGAAAACAGTACCGCACTGTTTCAGGCTGACCGCTTGCGCAACGTCTTCATCTTCGTTGTTGTTGTTGTTGTAGCGGCTACAACAACCCCGCCCAGGACGGTCGTCAAGTTCCACTAACGGCAACCCTGGGGTCGGTCCACAGGGACAAGGCCGTTAGGGTTGTCGGGTTTTCCGGGCATGCGAGGAGATGTTTCGAGTCATGTGGGGCTCTTCGCATGCCGGGCACTCATTCGGCACATCCTCATTCAATCTACTCAGGTAGGAGTTTAACCTGCTGCAGTAACCGGAGCGAAGTTGTGCTAGTGTTGTACGCGTCTCCCGAGGCAGATGAAGCTCCGTCTCGTCTGTGTCCGGGGGCGGTATGCCTAGAACGGCATTCACAGGTCTGGAGTCTACATAACTCGAGACTGACTCCCTGTGAATGCCGTTCAGGGCCTGTCGGTAAGCAGTCGGGTCCAGAGGTTGCTTGATGAACCTCTGGACTTCGTCCGTCAGTTCATATAGATGCCTCCTGACGTGCCTAGGCGAGGGCTCCTCTGCAAGCAGCTGTCTGTTTGGGTGGCCACTTCTGTGCTTGCACTGTGATCACCAGTTTTGCCATTTTAGTCGTTTTCCGGCTAGATTTAGCCGGTTACGATAGCAAACAGCCGGAGAAAATTCGGTTTAGCCGGCAGCCGATTTGTTAGCCGTTTTGCAAAAAAAAAATTAGCTGGTTTTAGCAGATTTTGCTATTCGCCTTATTTTATTAAAATTCAAATATACAAGTTTTTATTTTTACAAATTTAGTGATCCGAAATCTATTAGAAATGGCTAGTCGTATCCTGAGAAATTTTTTTTTTTCTGTCGGGCTGTGTTATATAAAATTGAAAAACAATTTTTTCTAACCCGAAAAGTCTTCAGATAGTGAGCCGATTTCAATGTTTTTTCTTGTTTTAAGCGAGTGACCCAATTACATATAAACTGGGACGCGCCATTTTAGCTGATTAGAAAGTTACAAATTTTGCTGAAATTTTGCAGAATTTTCATAATTTTTACACAAAGTCTAAAATCTGGATGTAGTATATGGTTTTTGTTAAGTAATGAGCTACATATTCGTAAAAAATAATAAACATTAAATAAACTAAAGAAAAATAGGCGAAACTTGCTTCAATTTTTGTTAAGAATGTCTTAAATTTAAGTGTGAATTTTTACGCGCAACACTTAGAAAATAAAAGACCACAAATTTCGATGTGGAGCAAAACTCTCTGGGGAGACAATACCTGTGAAGAATTGCATCATGGTGCAAATATACTTTATTTTTGTTATCATTGTTATTTCCGAGTTGGTGGCCTTCAGCCGCACTAGAAGAAATAACCTCATCAGTCCAACTCCGGTTACGCCATCCACAGTATTTTTGCGCAAAATCCACCTCCAAATTTACAATATATGTGCATATTTCAAACCGAAATCTTTATTTTAAATTAAAGCTTTATCCCTTTGCTAGACTTATATGTAAAATTTTTATTTATTCGGGTCACGTGTTTGGACACGATAACCCAAAATCATTGTACAAAAAACCGAACCGTACCCAAACTGTCTTACTTATGCATTTTTCTATAAACAAAAATTTTATAAAATGAAACTGCAGTAGTTTTCATCTTATGGGGATAATTATTGTCACAAATACATAGTTTCGTGCTTATATTTATGTATAAATATTTTTTAGCAGCACCACATCTTTATCAGAAAATTTCGAGAATCCAAAAATTGGTACTGTTACAAGATGCAGGCTATCATTTTAACTCGACCTCCTTCCTGTTCCATGGATAACGGTACACCTTTTAGAGGTTAAAAAATATTTTGCGTCAGCAATTTGTCGTCGAACTGCACGTATTACGTACCCTATCCTCGGAAAAGCAAAGAACTTTATTTTCGAATCTTTACTCAGGTGTACCGAATTCCGATAGTTTGGAAACGCGCAACACTTTTAATATTTTCATCCAATTTCACTAACTTATTTGTTTTTTTTTTTTACTTTTACAAGAATCAAAATTTTGTCTACTAGTGAATCTGGTGGCATGATTTTAGTTAAATGTCATAAACTTGTTAAAAGTTCGGCAACAACAACGAATGTTAATATATTAAACTACATTCCCAAGACAGCCGGATCTACGTACCGGAATGACTCGGGTTTTACCCGACCAAGGGCTGTTGTTTCGGCGATCTAACCCCGCTTAGATCGGCGATACCCTTCAAACATTGTTCGTCCATGGAGCAACTCCTTGCAGCCGGATTGCTCCGCATCCTTCTCCTCCGGGCGGGCGTAGAGCCCAACCCCGGACCAGAAACGTATTTCTGCTGTGTTTGCCAGAATCGATTCCATCCAAACTCCACTTCGGTTAGGTGCAACTCATGCAACGGATGGAGTCACCTAAGAACCTGCTCTGGTCTTAGGCCTCACCGGGAGTGGACCACAAGCTATGTGGCTCCCTGCTGCTCAAGCCAAACGGCACAATCAGCCTCCACGGCTACCCGCTCGCGCAACGCACCCAACACCCGAAGAGCCTGCACGGCTCCGAGAAGCTCCTCTGGACAGCAGCAAACCTCCCAACCTGCAAACTACAGCGCCCCATGCTGCAGTGCGCCACTGACGCAGACAACAGCGCCCCCATTGCAGCCACCTACCAACAGGCAGCAACAGCAAGCGCGTCAGATGCAACAGGCCACAGGTAGACCTCACTCCGCCCTCACCCCCCGTATCGCGACCAGCCTCCCAAGGCATACGAAACTCCTACAACTCAACTGCAACGGACTCCAGAGCAAGATTGAGGAGATAGTAGTCTTTATGGGTCGCCACGGCATATTGATAGCTGCGGTCCAAGAAACGAAGTTGCACAGCAACTCAACTCTATTGGGTTGCGCCGCCTACAATGTGCTCCGTAAAGATCGAGAGCGAGATAATGGTGGCGGACTAGCGTTCATCTTACACCACACAGTGCAGTATCGGCTTATCGAAGAAGACATCGACCCGAGGGACACCACCCTAGAATGTCAGGGCATAGCTGTCTGGTCAGGCGATGTCGAGGTCGAAATATTCAACGTTTATATACCCCTTGCCACCTGCTGCCCGGCAGGATATCACCCTGACATAGGTGCGCTATTCAGAGGTGAAAACCGAATGGTAGTAGGTGACTTCAACCGTTCCCACGACAGTCGGGTCTACGTAACCGGAACGACCCAGATTTATATCTGGCCAAGGACTGTCACTCCAGCAACACTCCCCAAAAAGTCTTTGGGGAATTTGTATGCTGCTACAACAACAACAACAACAGGTGACTTCAACGCGCACCACGATCTATGGCACTCAAGCCTGGCCAATGATCGTAGGGGAAACCTTTTGGCTGAGCAGATAGACGATTCGACATTCTGCACCATGAACGCCCCCACCAGGATTATGGGTAGCTGCAGCATCTCGCCAGACCTAACAATTGCTAGCGCTGGTTTGATCAATAGCATCTCATGGCGACCTATGCTAACACTAGCATCAGACCATCTACCCATAGTCATCTCGATCAATAAGCCCACCGACTTTGCTCCCGCGGACCACCGAACCTATACCAACTTCAACAAAGCTGATTGGGACGGCTTCGCGGAAGTCACTGAGAGCAGCTTCGCCGCCCTTCCCCCACCCACAAACATACACACTGGCGAACGCCAGTTCCGCAGGGTAGTCACTGCCGCAGCGGCTCGCTTCATCCCGTCCGGACGCATCGCGGAAGTCCGCCCAAATTTCCCGGCCGAAGCAGCTGTACTAGCAAACGAGCGTGACCACCTACGCCAGGTCGACCCCGGGGACCCTCGTCTGAGGGACCTTAATTTGGAGATTCGGCAACTGGTAAATCAGCATAAGCGGAAAAAGTGGGAGGAGCACTTGAAGGCCTGTAACTTCACATCTGATGTGAGTAAGCTCTGGTCAACCGTGAGGACCCTGTCCAACCCAACGAAGCGTGATGACAGAGTGGAAATCTCTTTCGAAGGTCGCGCTTCGTCGGACCCGAAGAAATGCGCAGCCTACTTTAGTAGGCAATTTACACTGCACCCTTCGGTAGACAAGGCCAAACGTCGAGTGACCAGGAGGCTGCACAAGCTGCCAAAAAAACAGTGCACCACTTGTTTTCACCAGCTGTGAAGTGAAGGGGGCCATCGGGAAGACGAAAGCCTCCAAAGCCATTGGACCCGACGGAATCTGCATGCTGATGCTAAAACATTTAGGGCCTAAGGGAGTAGCTTACCTTACGGAGGTCCTCAACCTGTCCATGGCCACTCTCATCATTCCTGATGTGTGGAAATGAGGTAGAGTGGTCCCACTGCTGAAACCGGGGAAGCCCGCCAACAAAGGAGACTCTTATCGCCCGATAACGCTCCTTTCCCCGGTCGCGAAGACGCTTGAGGCCCTACTACTCCCATACTTCACTTGCCACCTGACCCCAGCTAAGCACCAGCACGGATTCCGTAAAGTGCACAGCACAACAACAGCACTTAAAGCCATCAACACACAAATAACTCGTGGCCTAAATCGAAACCGCCCCTGTGAGAGAACGGTCCTAGTAGCGCTGGACTTGTCAAAGGCGTTTCACACCGTCTGTCATTCCACGCTACTAGAAGACATCGAGGCCTCCTCACTCCCACAGGGACTGAAGCGATGGTCGGCGAATTATATGAGTGGTCGACAGTCGTCAGCAATCTTCCGAGATCAAACCTCGAAACCAAGAAGGATTAAACAAGGGGTTCCACAAGGTGGTGTTCTCTCCCACTTACAATTTAACTTCTACATCTCGAAACTTCCTCAACCACCTGAGGGAGTTTCCCTGATCTCATACGCTGACGATTGCTCGATTTTGGCGTCCGGGAATGGAATTGATGACCTCTGCTCAAAAGTGAACGACTATCTCTCCAGCCTTTCTCGCTTCTTCACTGCAAGGAGCCTAACACTCTCCCCAACGAAATCAACGGCGACCCTCTTCACCACCTGGACGAAGGAGGTCAGGCTAGAGTTGGGTATACACGTAGACGGCACACCAATACCGACTGTAAACAACCCAAAAATCTTAGGAGTCACCTTCGATAGCCTGCTTTCCTTCTCCACGCACACAACCGCAATTGTCAATAAAGTACAGAGCCGCAACAAGGTCCTCAAGTCGCTCGCCGGCAGCACTTGGGGCAAAGACAAAGAAACGTTGCTGGCAACATACAAGGCAATTGGCCGGCCGGTTCTAAACTATGCTGCGCCAGTTTGGACGCCGGGGACTAGTTGGACGCAGTGGACGAAGCTACAGACTTGTCAGAACGCCGCACTCCGGACAGCGACTGGGTGCCTTCTGATGACGCCTGAGCACCACCTGCACAGCGAGGCCCAAGTGCTCCCCGTCAGGGAACACAAGAAAATGCTCTGTAAGCAATTTCTGGTGGGGTGTCACAGAAGTGAACACCCTAACAGACCGTTGCTTAGGAGGAGCCTCCGCCCAGGCACGTCAGGGGGGCACCTATTCGTGTACAAGGACGCAGTCCAACAGTACATAGACCAACCATTGGACCCGACGACATACAGATGAGCCATAAACGACATTCATAGAGTCAGTTACCACCTACCTCGCCTCTCGACCTATGAATGCCGTAATACGAGCCCAATCACCACCTGTGGAAGAGACGGAGCTTCAACTGCCACGAGAGAGCCGCGTTACCCTGGCTCAATTACGGTCTGGATACTGTAGCCGCCTTAACAGCTACCTGTCCAGACTCGACCCCAATATCCCCAATGAGTGCCCGGCATGTGGAGAGTCCCCCCCACGACACAAACCACCTCTTTACATGCCAGCTCAATCCGACTCAACTAACACCCCTCTCCCTCTGGTCCGAACCCATCGAAACAGCTCGTTTCCTGGGCCTCCCGTTAGTTGAGCTCGACGACAATGATTGAACGTAGACCCGAAAATGGCGGGGCTTAGTAGTGCCGCTACAACAACAACAACATATTAAACTACATTCTGTGTTTGTATCATGGCGTTTTCTTTACTCGAAATAATGTTGCTCTGTTTTCCTCAGCCCTTTCACAACTTTACGTGTTCATTTCTCAATATATTGCCCTCCGCCTAAGCAAAAGTGCCATACTTTTTGCTAATATAGTCATTTTGCGGGACAAAAAGCAACCTACTGCAAATGTTACAATATTTATAAGAAGGCAAAATTGTTTAATAGAAAAGAAAATGCCGTAAGTTTGTAATTTATCTCTGCTTTTATATGTAAGTAATACAAACATGAACATTTCCTTTGTTAAACAAAAATAAAGTGGTGTACAGCTTAGCTAGGAATAATCTTTGTTAGCAAAAAAAAAATTTTATGGATTTACTAGTCTTTTCTGTATTAAGAAAATGTTAATTCTAGTTGAAAGATTTTAGCCGTTTTTAGCCGTTTTTTTATCCAATCTAGCCGGTCACCCCAAAAAGTTCTGGCAACACTGGTGATCACTTTCATATGTTTACTACTGCACTGTTTTTCGTCTTCGGCTTCGTCTTCATCTTCGTCTTCGGCTTCGCTTCCACTCTGTTTGCAACCTTACACATAAAATGCACATAAGTATCGCCCACAAGTACTTTTTTACTGTACTCATCGAGATCAGAGCATTTCTATGACCAGTGAAACACTTTGCCGAATATACCTTCACAGCGAATTCCAATCTCACCGCGTATTAGGCCTTTGCACTTATGGCAGTCACCCATTTTCTTCGCTGACACTTCACTGCACTTTTGAGTGTTTTTTATTTATTTGCATACGTCCCAAGCCTTGTCGAAAGTATTCCACTCGGAACCCGCTGGTGGTAGCAGAGGAAGAGGGAGGCCCCACTGCGATGGAAAGATCAGGTGGAGAAGGACATGGCTTCACTTGGCGTTTCCAATTGGCGTCAGTTGGCACAGAGGAGAAACGACTGGCGTGCTTTGCCGAACTCGGCCAAAATCGCTTAGGCGGTTACAGCAGAGAACGTTTATAAATGAGAAGGCGCATTTTCAGTGTGAACTAATTGCTGCCAGAAATTTTGGGGTGCGGTCGGCCAAATATACCACTCGTCGGCTGCCACCATACCAAAAATTTTTCCGTGTCACCACACTTCGGCAAATTTACCATATTTTACAAACTCTAAAATAAAAATGGAAGTCAGAACGACAAGTGTACAGAAGAAGCGGGGAAACGGGGAAAGGGGAGGGCTTTTGTACATTTGCTTGCCTGCCGAAAATATGATATTTGCGTGAATTCGATTTGCTGATTGCAAATTGATTTTTGCAAACATTTATGAATTTTTCTATTTCAGCTAAGTTGATAAGATTTTCTAAGGCATTTTTTTTGACTTTTTTCCGCAATTGTCTAAAGTCATGTAAAATGGACCTTTTTATAAAAACTATTTTATTATAATTTATTTAAACATATGTATGTATGTATATATTTACATTTATTATTTATTTATTTCTTTTATAATATTATTTGATATTTTAATATAATTTAATATTAAGCCAATTTAATTAATTTAATTTAATATTAAGCAAAAACCTTCCGATTAATTGATGCCCAATACCATTTGCTTATTTTACATATTACATAGATTGTTAATTTTTTAGATAGGTAAATGTATTAAAAATATTTTTTGACAAATTTTTGTACTTTTTTGGAATATTTTCCTAAAAAAATAAAGATATTTAGCAAAAAAAAATTCGAAAGCATTAAAAAAATTATATACATGCAACTGCATAAATGAATTGAAACTGAAAGTATTTACAAAGAAGTTTTTCGCAAATATATGTGGCTATGAAATATTTTTCCATAACTACAATTTCATAGAATCATATTATGCTGCCCTACCTCTTATGGGAATTTTTATGCATACATTTTATAAATAAAAATCAATTTATAAAATAAACCCCAAAGGTCAACATAAAATTAAAAAAGGAAAATTTAATTACATTAGAAAAATAAAAACAAAAAAAAAATTTCTCCAACTGGATTTGATCCCCAGCAAAAATGCAACACGCGAAAATAATCTCGTGCCTCTAGCGCATCCGCCACACAACACATTGAAATCCTGGCGCTTAAGCAGTGTTTTACGATGTCGTTCAATT
Organism: Rhagoletis pomonella; assembly: GCF_013731165.1. Taxonomy (NCBI): domain Eukaryota; kingdom Metazoa; phylum Arthropoda; class Insecta; order Diptera; family Tephritidae; genus Rhagoletis; species Rhagoletis pomonella. The sequence goes on along the minus strand of NW_023458555.1, from coordinate 74,553,604 downwards.
TCATGGGCAAGCTTGCGACGCTCGAATTTCGTGTAATTGTGTGTGCAGAAAACCACCATCGTTTTGCCAAATTTTATTAATTGATGAATATTTTGATGTTTAATCAAGAAATTGATTTTATCTATCAACATTGAAGATATATTAAATTAAATGACTATGATCATATGTTTAAATTAATATTTACTTGTGAATAATACATAGATATAAATGTGCATATGTACACGTAAACAAACTATGTACATACATAAATACATATATGTATGTGCATATGCATACATGGACATAATGGATTAGTGTTCACGAGCAAGACATTCATTCATAAACGTAAAAACTGCCATTCACAAATTCGTGCGCACCTTGCACACTTACCCCGCTACAAACATGAGCCGTCCACAAATTGATTTTCGTCGCAGCGATGACAAAATCTAAAAATCTAAAATTTTATCAACCACCGCGCCGATTGGAAAAGTGGCAACAGCGGTCAAAATCCCCCTTCCCTTTGCACACTTCTGTGATCTAAATAAAATATTTTTCCACTTGTTACCGAAATCATGCATCTGCGCCGACAAGTGCGCAAAATCACTTCGCTTTCGTTTCCCCCTTCTTGTCAACGAGTTCTTCTTCTTCTTCTTCAATAACTTCGATGGCGATTCCCTGCAGGGAAAGCTACTAGTTGTGAACTAGAATTCTACCGGTTTGCGTTTCAGCCGAACTAGTTCACGTTCTATCCTTTTTCAATGTTAGCGACTGGTATTTTTAACATTGCGATGTCCTACGAGATGTCAATTGTCAGGCTATGCATCAGCATCTACTAGTATAAATACTAGTAGCATCATACCAGTTGATGAGATAGTGCATGAGCATGAGATTCATGCCCCGTGAAAAGCATAAGTGTGACTTTTTGCTCGCGACGCTCCAGCAGTCAGAATGGCCGACAGAGCAAAGCACTCGCGTGGTAAGCCTGAGGTCCCAGGTTCAAATCCTGCCGCAGGGAAAATTTTTTTATTTTCTTTTTTTTTTATTTCATTTTTATTTTTTACATTTTTTTTGTTTATGCTGTTTATTGTGATTTTTAAATTCAATAAAAAAAATATTTTTGTTTAATTCCTTTTTTTTAATAGCACAAGCATTTCTCCCTAAATGTTTTTTTGCAATGCAATTAGATTTTCAAATTTGTTATTTATTTATAAATTGAATAAATTATTTTTACTAACATTTATTTAACTTCAAAAAGGCACCCTGAAGTTGTGCATATGGAAATTGTGCATACGAAATAATGCATATGAAAAAAACCGAAATAATGCATACGAAAAAAACCGAAATAATGCATACATGCACACTTTCGTTTTAAAAGCGAAATAATGCATATGAAAAAAACGAAGTAATGCATACATGCACAGTTTCGGTTTAAAACCGAAATAATGCATATGGTAAAAACCGAAATAAAGCATACATGTACAGTTTCGGTTGAAACCGAAATAATGTCTAAATGCACAGTTTCCATATGCGCAATTTCGGTGCCCCTTTAAAAATCTTAACCACCTCCAAGCGGCCTCGAACCTGCGATTTCAGAACCAGAACCAGTAGTCTTCACTTTACGCCACTGCCGACATTTGCAAGAAAAGCAATTAATTGCGTTTTATTTTTGGCTTTGGCAATTCAAAGGCCCTTATTATGAGCTGCATTCGATTTTCGATCTTCGCTGGCTATCGAAGATCGAAGATCGAAAGTGGAATTCGTATTATGAGCTATGCAAGCGTGTCGAAATTTTCGTTGAGTATCGAATTTTCTGTCGAACAGAATTTTGCTTTCGATGGTGTAACGAAGTGTTAGAAAATTGTTAAAAATGTATGATTTTGTATATGTTTTCTTATATTTTGGCGGCTAGACACTAATTTTAAACAATTTTTATTAATTTCATGCAGTTCTAACATCGTGAATACTCTACACAAGCTCGAAAGGCTGGTTTTACTTGTGAAAGAAAATCCCAATACTCTGTTGGCGCGATCTCTGAGAACAAAATCGTAGCGCTGTTGATAGTTTTAAAATATTTTAAATAGATTTGGCTCACAAACGCTTCTTTAGATGGTCGGAACTTTTTAATGAATCTGTAGACAAATTTCTTAAATATATTTTATATCAAAATATATTCGAAAGACCAATAAACTTAAACTCTCTTAAACATTTGCTACTCCTGGCCAGTTTACTTAGCTCTCATCCTCCGACGAATCGTTGAACCAGAACTCGTTGTACTCATTTTACTACGTTTTTATAAACTTGCTTTCTTTTTTACTTCATTTTAATTAGAACACATTTACATAAATATGTATAAGCACACTATTTGGTTTGCTCGATTTGTAAACAAAGCTTCTCAGCGGTGAAAAATATACTATTATGAACAACCTAAACGAGCGAAGTTCACAATAACGCTATTCTTCATCGAATGAGCGCCATAATACCAAATGAAAATTCGTTCGCTCAGCACTTTCGACCACAGTCGAAAATCGAATGCAACTCATAATAGGGGCCAAAGGCAGATGGCGCTGATCGCCTAAGTTCTTCAAAATTGTCAAACTGGTAGGCACATACTAGTTAATGAACTAGTATTTTTTCTAACTGGTTTGGCTTTTCACTGCAGGGTTGAAATGCAAAAAATTCATTTCAACCACCAAATTATTCTTTATTTTATTTTAGAAATAACTTCATAAAAAACAACCGCCTCGGTTAGGATATGAACCCTCACAACAACGGCAGCAAAGCATCATTTATCGCCACGCATTAACGAACTATGCCACAGCACTTATTAAAGTTCATGCATCTTACTGGCTACATGTACTATCGATTTTGCAAGTACGAATATCCAAAATTTTTTAATTTTCGTTGACATATCTACATTTACGTACCAAAGAATATATGTGCGTAAATGCTTTTTCGCTTGTATGCATAAAGAAAAATGCCATCAGATACCTATCAAAACATATCAAAAATTTTTCCAAAATTAAAAAGAAGTCGATTTTGTTAACATTTCTTTATTACATTAATATGTATATGTATTTAATAATAACAACTGAATTTGGCTTAATATTAAATTATATTAAAATATCAAATAAAATTATAAAAGAAATAAATAAATAAATATGTAAATATATACATACATACATATGTTTAAATAAATTATAATAAAATAGTTTTTATAACAAGGTCCATTTTACATGACTTTAGACAATTGCGGAAAAAAGTCAAAAAAATGCCTTAGAAAATCTTATCAACTTAGCTGAAATAGAAAAATTCATACATGTTTGCAAAAATCAATTTGCAATCAGCAAATCGATTTCACGCAAATATCATATTTTCGGCAAGCAAGCAAATGTACAAAAGCCCGCTCCTTTCCCCGTTTCCCCACTTCTTCTGTACACTTGTCGTTCTGACTTCCATTTTTATTTTAGAGTTTGTAAAATATGGTAAATTTGCCGAAGTGTGGTGACACGGAAAAATTTTTGGTATGGTGGCAGCCGACGAGTGGTATATTTGGCCGACCGCACCCCAAAATTTCTGGCAGCAATTAGTTCACACTGAAAATGCGCCTTCTCATTTATAAACGTTCTCTGGTTACAGCGCCAAAAAAGAAGATAAACGTAATAAGTACGCATATTTTTTCACAAAATTATCTGCTCCATTTTTTGATCCATTTTGCCCAGAAATGGAATTGGAATGAATAGCGTAGCTGTTATGCCGAAATTACCAAAATAACAACCAACCCTTATTATTAGGAGCATTCCTTATCTCCCAGAAATAGTCAGAAAAAGTCCGAAGTAGTCAGATTTAGTCCAAAAAACGTTCCTTAACTCGGGAAATGACAGCAAAAATGAGAGAGCAACACTCGGTGAGAGTGACTCTCATCAGTCCGAAGTAGTCAGATTTAGTCAGAAGAATTTTTTCTGGCAAAATCCTGAAAAGTGTCAAACTCAACTGAATTTAAATTAACGGAAATTAAAGAATACGCAAAAAGTGAGAGTAATCTAAAAAGTAAAAAAAGTGAATTGAAATTGGAAGGAGGCAAAAAATAATTGATATAGTAAGTGTTTATTGTGCTTGTGCTTGTGTGAAGATGTTTTGTACATACATTTACATTCTTATTTGACGTTAACTTTGTTGTTGCCATTCTTTGAACTAAAAATTTGGTTTTTTGCGTTCCTTTACTTTTCCTGTTATTCTCTTTTAGTGAGCGCATTTTGCTTACGCCTGACATTTTGACACTTTTCAGATTTTAGTCCAAAAAGATAAGGAATGAACCTATTAGCTCTGATCCAGCACTCCATGAACTTACATGATTTTACACGAACTTGCAGGAAGTTGCAGGAAAAATGTTCCCGTACTCCAAAATCCTCCAAAATCCTGTAAATGAGAGCGACTTTTGGGGAGTTGGGGTTGGCTTTCCTTTATGGCCGTTCGTTAAAGGGGCGGTGGGCGAAATGTAAGTGGGCGTGGAACCTCTAACCCACCTGTTTGGAGAGGGAATTAACCGCCATTAACAAAAACGCAACCCCCGACCACCTAGATCCCCTATGGTTCCCTAGGGACCCCTTGGAAAAGTTGCCAAAAATCACAAATTTCATTTGCGTTTATACGCTTGAAAAATGTTAAATATTCATTTGCACAAAACATTTTTATATACACATTTTTATATACAAGACATCTTTATAAAACACGCAGTAACCAAAATAGACATCACTGGGGCGGCAGCCCCAGGTTTACCACACAGAAAAGGAATTCTAGTTACCTCACCTTTTCCCCAAGGTTACATCACTGGGGCGGTAGCCCCAGTTAGGTCACACAGAAAGGAGAATTCTACGTAGTAAGGGTTATAATCCCTAAGCGCGGCCGAAGGCCGCCTACGCAGAAAGGAATTCTACGCAAAAATACTGTGGACGCAAGTAAAAATTGCGATTTTTGGCCATTTTTTCTAAGGGGTCCGTAGGGAACCACAGGGGGCCTAGGTGGTCGGGGGTTGCAGTTTTGTCAATGGCGGTTCATGCCCTCTCCAAAAAGGGCGGTTGGAGGTGCCACGCCCACTCCCCCTTCGCCCACCGCACCTTTAACGAACGGCCATAATGGAAAGTTTCCCCGAGAGTTGTGTAGAGAATGAGTTGCAAGATTTTACCCAAGGCGAATTAATAGTTGCGTTCCTTATCTCCCAGAAATAGTCAGAAAAAGTCCGAAGTAGTCAGATTTAGTCCAAAAAGCGTTCCTTAACTCGGAAATGACAGCAAAAATGAGAGAGCAACACCCAGTGAGAGTGAGTCTCATCAGTCCGAAGTAGTCAGACTTAGTCAGAAGAATTTTTTCTGGCAAAATCCTGAAAAGTGTCAAACTCAACTAAATTTAAATTAACGGAAATTAAAGAATACGCAAAAAGTGAGAATAATCTAAAAAGTAAACAAGTAAGAAAGTCTAAGTTCGGGCGGAGCCGAACATTAAATACCCGGCGCAAGTATTAAATATATGTTTTCCACCTTTCCGAAAGCTACCGCTACATGATAAGCCGGCGTGTATAAATTTTAAGTAAACTAGCGTCCTTAAATTTCAAAATATTGAAATTTCAAGCATTTCTGAAATTTACCGTTATATGAAAAGCGGCCATAATTTTAGTCCGATTTCAACAATTTTCAATGGTTTACTTTTATGTGGCAAGTACAATAACCATACCGAGTTTGGTACAAATTGCTAGAACGGTTAGCGAGATACATATACGTGATCATAAGTGGGCGGTGCCACGCCCATTTTCCAAAATTTTATCATAAACGTATTTCCTGGCAAAGAATTGTTGCAACCATCATTTTGAATAAATTAGCTTTAATATTTACTGATTTATCGAGGATTTCGTATTTCTCGAAATTACCGTTATATAGGATGTGGGCGTGGTTATTGTCCGATTTTAAAAATTTTCGGCCATTTGGTATGCTGTACCAGGGCCAACAACTGTGCCAAGTTTGGAATAAATTGATGCAGCGGTTACCAAGATATACACATGTAATCATAAGTGGGCGTGGCTACGCCCATTTTCAAAAAAATTTTAATATTCTTATTTTTCGTCTAAAATTTATTATAAATATCAATTTTCAGTGAATTATCTTCAGAAGTTACTAAAATATCGCAGTTTTTGTATTTCTGAAAATTGCCGTTATATGGGAGGTAGGCGTGGTTATTGTCCGATTTTGCCCATTTTTAATACCATCCGTCCTACGCCCGAAAGAAGTACACGTACAAAGTTTCGTTAAGATATCTTAATTTTTACTCGAGTTATCGTGTGCATAGACGGACGGACAGACGGACGGACAGACAGTCACCGCTTAATCGATTTCTCTTTTCATTCTGATCATTTATGTATACATTTGTCTATATCTATCTCGATTCGTTTTGCCTGTTACAAACAACCGTTATGTGAACAAAGTTATAATACCCTTGTGCACAAGTGTGCTCGGGTATAAAAAAGTGAATTGAAATTGGAAGGAGGCAAAAAATAATTGATATAGTAAGTGTTTATTGTGCTTGTGCTTGTGTGAATGTGTTTTGTACATACATTTCCATTCTTATTTGAAGTTAGTTTTGTTGTTGCCATTCTTTGGACTAAAAATTTGGTTTTTTGCGTTCCTTTACTTTTCCTGTTATCCTCTTTTAGTGAGCGCATTTTGCTTACGCTCTGGCATTTTGACACTTTTCAGATTTTAGTCTAAAAAGATAAGGAATGAACCTAATATAAGGTGATAGCAGGAGTACAAAAACAAAAATGTACATGTATTTTGTTTTTGCTTTGGCGGCATAAACTCCCAGTAGAAATTTTATGCATACGACATTGCTGTTGGTGGCATGAGCTTGCTGCTGTGTATACATGCCAGTATAAATGAACCTTCATTTCCATTTAACACGCGTGGTTTCTCAGAGCGTATGCGTACTCTAACCATACACTTGTACTACTGCTGTATGCATATGGCTATTAATGTTTCAAACTTACAAAAATGCATTAATGGAACAGTATTAAAGCATTCTTAGAAGATATGTATCCCCGTATGTAAATGCTACTTCTCTGATATACAATCTCTGACATACAAAAAAGTAGCACTTACATATGGGTGTTTCCAGCGGAAGGTCCACCACGACAAAAAAAAATTAAAGTTTTATATCTAACGTATTTACGGGCCGATTTGTCTGCTTTTTAAAATATATACTGGCTATGTAAGTAGAATCATGTTTGCATAAAATGGTCTTCCTAGGTGGTGCCAAGGTCGAGATATTTCGAAAAACCGTATTTATGGTCCGATTTGGTTCGAATTTGGCGTATGTGGTTGAAACATAATAAATCATAGATTTCCAATAAATTGACCCTGAATTGGCGCTGAAGTCAAAATATAAAGTATATTCTACATAAAATACATGTTTTATTTGCGTTAAAAATTCATTTAAAAGCAATATTAACAAAAATATAACGATGGAAATTTATGTCACGTGACGCCACGTCACGTCACGTTTTACACTTGGGGTTGTAAAAGAGAATTGAAACAATTTGCATTAATTCAAAAAACCCTAAAAACAACTACAATTGCTCCAAATCATATTAAAATAAGTTTCATGAAAATAGCCACCCACAATTCGCAGTTTTGCGATTTTGTAAGAAAAGAAAAAATCAACTTCCATTTTATGTCACGTAACGACACTCTCTTTAAATGCTTATATTTCAGGACCAAGCGGTTCGATTGATTTCATATTTCGGTATATATAATAGAGCTAATATAAATATAGAGCTAATTATGTGTTATACAATGGCCCAAAAAAGGTAAAGAAAACAAATGGTATTCCTTTTTTGTATCACATTGAAATCGTACGACTGTCACGTGCGCCACCATGGGAATGCCCATATGCAAATGCATATCTTGTAAAAGCCCGATTGTGCTGAAAATTGTATCGCACAACACATCCGTTCACTAAAATTTTTGTACAAGACTGAAAATATTACAAAAAATCCACTTCAAATTTATCAAGAAATGTACTAAAAACAACGACAACGTAAATTCGCTTGCAATTCACTAGAATTTGAATTTATTCGTGGAAATTCATGACTACGCATGAATTGTTCACACTAATTCACTCATATAGCAAGCATTCTTCATGAACGCGTACAACCGATTTCTACTGGGCTGTCAAAATCTGTAAGTGTGTGTAGAAAGTCAAACAAAATTTTTCAATTTGATATCAGAAGCCGTGCGGCGAAACACATACACAAAATCAGCTGAACTAGTAACACCACCTTGTATAAATCGCGTTGATTTTACCCGAACTTTTTCTTCTGGTAAAATCATGAAAAGTGTCAAGCAATCACTGGTTGACGTTTTTACAGAAAAATGGTTTTTTGTTCCCGTACTTTTTGTTGTTACTCACTTTTTACTCTCACTTCAGAGAGTAATTTTGCTGTTTGACAGTTTTACAGGATTTTTCATGATACAAAAAAGAAGGTAGTTTCAATAAACAACTTTTTGATTAAAAAGCAGATTTTTGACAATAGCTCAATTGTGAAAAATTGGGAGCGGCGTTACGCAATTGTAAGTTTTTTGGTGTGGGAGACTTTATATCTTAAATTTGGGATTATAAATGAAATAGTTGTATTAATATTTACCTTTTAAAAATAATTAATATCTTATCTTAAAAACGTTTAAATTTTACATTAATTCGATAACAACTTGTCAAATCATTATTTTAATATTAGTACAATTTAGTGAACAAGTGAACATATTTTAAAGTTTTTTTAGTGTCCTCATGTCATCTGAGGCTGCGTTTCTTTATACATTCCGGATAATCCCATTTCACAGCCGGAATAAACAGAATACGTTTGAAATATACGTTAACATATCATCAGGAACGTTCTGAAGAATAAGTAAACAAAAAAGTTTATTCCAAACGTTCAGAATGAATAAAGAAATGCAGTAATTGTCTTTGTCCATTTAACAGCAAATGAAATTTTCTTTGGGACCCATGGGCCGTGAAATTTTTCCAGCAACACATATTGTTTTCACATGAAATTTTGACACACCCAAAAGCAAAGTATAAAATAAATAGATGAAAACAAATTTTCGATCAAACGGATTTGTGTAGTTCAGAGGCGTCTTTAGTAAATGTTTTGGAGGCTGCTTTAATATATTATTATATATTTCTTAGCTTTTCTACATGAGAAGAAGTTGAGAGAATGAAGTCTAATATTCTTTTTTGGTCAACTACTATGTTTGATTTCATTTTTTGCAATCATTAGTTCATTTCGCTTGAGGAGTCACAAAGCGATTTTTTCATAGTGCATATCTCTGCAAGTATTTGTGGTAGAGTCCTGGAACTTGGTATGGATATATGTATATCAAGTCAATCTCAAGCTCATGGAAAAACGTGGGTTTATTGGAAAATGCGGCGTGCCACCGTAGAACTTGGAACAGAGGTAAATGAAATCAATCCCAGACCTATGAAAAATCGGGGTATATGAAAACGATCTCGTAGCCATTGAAAAGAGCTAGCGGTATAAGCCATATAAACTAAAATTCTGGTGACGCATAGATACCTCCGTAAGCATTTACCTAGAATACTGAGATGAGGTATTTTTCCAATGCAAACATGTACAGAAAAATGGGCGTGACACCTTCTCGAAAGTAACGTGATCACAGGGTGTATCCCTACAACGATTTTAAGCTAAACCGTGAGGGACTACATTATTCCCAAGACCCACAGGCATAAGCAAGTTTTACGTTCGGCTTGGTTAAGGTTTAACCACTTAACCCCCTTTTGTTTTCGCCGCTACTGAATTCTATAAACTGTCAGCTTTCACACAATTTAAAATGTACATGTGTATTTAAAAATGTCATGAAAATTGTGTTGCTAGCTTCATGTTGCAAGCTTTTTCACAGCGTGAACAGAATACTACTTTGCTGGGGAAATGTTGTGGAATTTCACACTTATTTTTAACAGAAAGAAATTTTGGGCCTGTGCCAATCGGTAACTTTTTTCTCCGTGGTGAGACGGGGTGGTGTACAAATAAATTGAATTTTGCTGTGCCAAATGCAAAGTAAAATTTTGACAGTTGAAAAACCAAACAAACGCTCGTGCGAAAGCTCTATTTTTGTGTTTTGCTGAAATTCTTAAAATTTATATTTATTTTATAATTTGCAAGTAACGTAAGCTTTTTTTATGCTGTTTCAGCTTTCATTTTTATGTTCACTCCTTATTACCGCCAAGCAATATTATGTGTATACATGCTTATAAGCTGTCAAAATTGTACCTAGCCCCATGAGCTAGGTAAAATTTTGACGTTCGTATTCACCACGAGAAGTGTCAAATTTTTACTTTGATCCGTCAAAATTTTCTATTTTCTATCAATTGGCACAGGGCCTTTATATGCAATTTAACACCTTTTTCACGTGAAACAAGAACAAAATACCATGCTTAAGAACAAAATATTTTTAAATTGACAAAAAATAAATAAAAAAATTTGAAGGATTTTAGATATGGTATGGTAGCACGAAATGTCACAATCTGCTTAATTGTCAGGTTGTTAATATGGCGACGAAAGTGACAATGGAACTACCTTGTTTTTTGTATCATGGGATTTTTCACGAAAAGTATTGGATCAGAGCTAAGAGCTATTATTTCACCATGTCATGGATGATACTGCAGCGACGTTGTTAAAGTAAAATCAATAGTACTTACATTTTCATGATAAAAAACGGATGGCACGCTCTGAACGCGTGTTAGTCGAGCTTTCAGTAATCTAGATGCACGTGCGAGAGACATTTTCCAGATAGCAAAACCAAACCAAAAATTTTATTAAACACAGTTATGAAATCTTACTCTTTAAAAGTTGTTTGTTGCGTTTAGAGATAGAGATGCAAACTATGCATCGATGTTCTCAAAACACCGATGTTTCGTCCAAAAATATCGATGTTTTGCAGGACGATAGATCGACTAGAAAAGGGAAAAACATTGATGGTGCAACCATCATTCCGGACTTTGTGCATTCATACCACAGTATACCAGTAGAAAAGGTTTTTGTGTCTGTAGCTGTTTCGTGGTGAAAGTCCTTTATGGGGACCAAATTTCCCCACAAGAAATTGAGCGCATGGTTGCTTTTGCGTCCGAAAAGAATTAATATTAGAAAACCTTTAAAAAAGTCTAAGGAAATACAATTATATGCAACTAAAAATAATCACAATAATTTCCACTTATTAGTTAATGTGATAATCATGTGTAAAAACTCTTTTCAACTATTATTTTTTACAAAATAAATTTGCGGATCAGTTTGCTCTGAGCGCTTGTGTTGTTTACCAAGAAAGTGCAGCCCTGTTGGTTTCTATTTCTGTATCGCATTGCGGTGAGTTTCTATTTCTTGGTAATTCGGTTTGTAAAATGGCAACAAATTATTAAAATTTATTTATTTGATGTGTACAAGATTTCATTAATGCATTTTTTGGGTACTGTTTATGAATTTGTACAACGATTTTGGGTTGCTGTGCCCAAACGCGTGAATCGAATCAAAAAATTTTTACACACTTGTAGACAACAGTTCACGCTTTATTACAAAAATTTAATTTACTAAGACTGTGCACTAATTACCAATAATGTTGGTTGGAAATATGGTATTTGTTGCAAATTTTTCTTACAAATTTGTATATACATTTTTATATACCAGATATTTTTATAAAACACCAAAATAGACATCACTGGGGCGGCAGCCCCAGGTTTACCACACAGAAAGGGAATTCTAGTTACCTCATACTTTCCCAAGTTATGTCACACAGAAAGGAGAATTCTACGTAGTAAGGGTTATAATCCCTAAGCGCGGCCGAAGGCCTCCTACGCAGAAAGGTGTTCTCTGCAAAAGATGTTCAGCCCCCCTTCTTCGGACGCAAGTTTAACTTTGTTTTTTCCTTGCAAAAACGCTAAAATTCCCCTATTTTCAAACAGCTCCCCAGAGGTCTGTGGGAGGGGTTGGGTGGGGAGGGGTGACTTTTCATAAAGCGGCGTCAATCCTCTTTCGTTTAGGGGGGATTTGTGGGGCCCACACCACCTCCTCCTCCGCCCCCACCCCTAAATCGTTGTACAAATAGCTAAACATTTCCCAATTTTTTTGTATTTTCAGACTATTAATTACAAGCACAGCATCATCAACGGTCATAAGGTTAGTTAATTGTATATCTTTGTTCGTCGACATTATAGTCATCATTGCAGGCTATTGTTGCAGAACAAAACGCCGCAACCACTGCTGTGGTAAATATGTTCCAGCAGAGCTGCCCACCGCCGTCGGTGTAATGATTTCGATAGCTGAACAAACGCCATCTCCTGGGCATTCCCACAGCTTGCCGACTCTAGCTATTATATCACGTGTGAATGCAACTGCGGCTTAATTTGGTTATTAATAGTGCAATAGTACCATGTCATTGGCAAAAACACTAAGGGCTGCTGGCAAATATAGGTTGTAAAGTTTTTGGTATCGATGAACTTACTCGAAGAAGACGATGGCCGAAAACGTATGATGAAACATCTTCTGGTATGCCTTTGACAATCGTTAAGTCAGACGGACGCTTCACATACGATATTTCACACATGGCTGGAATTCGTTAGCGGACAGAGCACACATTTAAAAAATATTTATCGTTCAGCAGAACGTGCATGCATATTCGATTCCGATTTTATGGGTCGATTACGGAGGACAACCGAACTTCAGTTGGTTGGCCAGTAACTGAAATGGTATTAAAGATGGCAACTAGTAACTGAAAGCTGGAAACTAAGTTGCTATATTGGCAAGTGCGTTTTTGTGGCTGCCGGGAGTTTTTGATTGAGATACTTTATTTCTTTTTTCAACTTTTTTTTTTAATTGTATCACCTTGAACTTTATGAAACTTAATTAATGCTATTCATAATAAAAAACACTTTCATTTCAGTGGCGCTGTCCATCGGCAACCCAACTGAGGTTCCGTTCCCATCCATAATCAATCCATAAGTCATAATCGCACGAACTAATCAAGGCTATCATAGAATCCATCGTAGTCCGATTTTTCGTGAAATCTACGAAAATGCTATTAAGGTCGAATAGCTACGAACGCAACACTTGCTTTGAATACACACGTTCATAGCAGTTCAGATTCAGTGATCGCTTTTTCGTAGATTTTAAGAAAAATTGGGCTACGATGGATTCCGCCACCAATATGTTTGCTCCTTTGACGAGATGTTGGAGAATCGCGGCAGCGCAGCCGTATACCTACTCTATGCTCTTACGCGCATATGCTAAATTTCTCGCACCTAGCTAAAGTGCTTGACAAAGGCAGAAGGCATATCTTCAACATTATAACTTGAAGTAAAAAAGTTTAAGGCATGCAATAAAAGAATCAACAGAACCAAAAAATGTCCTCAAAACTATTAAACATAAAAAATTGCCCGAATAAAATTCATAATTTAAAATAAAATATCGCAATTGTTTTTTATATGTACATACATATTTAAAAATGAATTCTTAAAGCACCCACAGTAAGTCCTAAACATATAAATGACTAATAAGAAAAATAATAAATAACAGTAATGTGAAAAAGTATGTCGAGAAATCTCTAAATAGTAGCGAAACTGTATCTCAATAATAAAAAATAATTTTTAGCAAAATATACAACCGATTTCAATGCGCATTCAGGTCGTTCCGGTTACGTAGATCCGACTGTCCTCCCTTTTTTAAATCGTTAAAAAAAAATTAATACGTATTCTACAGAAAAAAATCAAGATACATATTTGAGGATTTTAAGCAAAAATAAATAAAGGAAAACTTGTTCGTGATATCTCGACTAAGGTGTATTCATGATACAAAAATCTGAAGGTAAAACCGTTGAAAGGCAGCCTGAACATTTTTAAAGTTTGGTAACATTACAAAAATGTTTTCAAATTTCCAATCTCACAAATACATTCTCATTATCAGTGTCAAATAAATGAAAATTTCAATATTTTCATCTATTTGTTTTTTGTTTTACCTTTATTTGGCATTTGAGTTGCTCTCAAAATTTCAATTTTATAAAATAGACAAACTTCAAAAAGTAAATGATGGCCGACGAATTGTGCAAGCGGTTTTACCTTTAAATATTTGTATCATGGGTGTATTAACAACTCAGTGCGGCTCTCTTTTAAGATACTATTATGTAAAAAAATATAAACAAACGATTAAAATTTATAAAAATTTTTTCAATTTGACTTTATAGGATGGTTCTTCTGAGAGCAATGTCAAATTCAATCACACTTCGTTAAACACATTTTGATCTCTACCAAATAATGTACTTCCTCTGTAAATATTTTATGAAGTGTTCCAAAATTCGCTCCGGGCGCGCTACCCGTTGATCATTTGATTTAAATAGTTTGTCAAACAATTAATACTATAGTTTGATCGGAGTTAATATATTCTTCAGTAATGAATTATATTATATTAAAATATAAGCTGAAATTGTGCATATGGAAACTGTGCATACGAAATAATGCATATGAAAAAAACCGAAATAATGCATACGAAAAAAACCGAAATAATGCATATATGCACAGTTTCGGTTGAAAACCTTAATAATGCATATGAAAGAAACCGAAATAATGCATATATGCACAGTTTCGGTTGAAAACCGCAAAAGGCATATTAGAAAAACCGAAATTATGCATAAGCACTCTTTCGTTTGAAAACCGAAAAAATGCATATATGCACAGATCCGGTTGAAAACCGAAATAATGCATATGAAAAACCCGAAGTAATGCATGCATGCACACTTTCGTTTGAAAACCGAAATAACGCATAAGAGAAAAACGAAGTAATGCATACATGCACAGTTTCGGCTCAAAACCGAAATAATGCATATGACAAAAACCGAAGTAATGCATACATGCACAGTTTCGACTCAAAACCGAAGTAATGCATATGACAAAAACCGAAATAGTGCATACATTACTTCTTTCTTCTTTCTTTCTGAGTAGGCGGCCTGCGGCCGCGCTTAGGGATTATAACCCCTACTAAGTAGAACTCTCCTTTCTGTGTTGCCGGAAAAGCAGGGCGGAATAATTTTTGCGCAGACCTTTTTTCTGCGTAGGCGGCCTTCGGCCGCGCTTAGGGATTATAACCCTTACCAAGTAGAATTCTCCTTTCTGTGTTGCCGAAAAAGGGAGCCGGAAGTATTTTTGCGCAGAACTTCTTTCTGCGTAGGCGGCCTTCGGCCGCTATTAGGGATTATAGCCCTTACCAAGTAGAATTCTCCTTTCTGTGTGGCCGGAAAAGGGGGTTGGAAGTATTTTTGCGCAGAACTTCTTTCTGCGTAGGCGGCCTTCGGCCACGCTTAGGGATTATAACCCTTACTAAGTACAATTCTCCTTTCTGTGTTGCCGGAAAAAAAGGGCGGAAGTATTTTTGCTCAGAACTTTTCTCTGCGTAGGCGGCTTTCAGCCGCGCTTAGGGTTTAAAACCCTTACTAAGCAGAAGTAAATAATTCATATTAGAAAAAACGAAATTATCCATATGCACACTTTCGTTAGAAAACCGAAATAATGCATATAACAAAAACCGAAATAATGCATGCATGCACAATTTCTTTTCAAAACCGAAATAATGCATATGGCAAAAAACGAAATAAAGCATACATGCACAGTTTCGGATGAAAACCGAAATAATGCATATGTGAAAGACGAAGGTATGCATACATGCACAGTTTCGGTTGAAAACCGAAATAATGCATATAACAAAAACCGAAATAATGCATGCATGCACAGTTTCGGTTGAAAACCGAAATAATGCATATGAAAAATCCGAAGTAATGCATACATGCACAGTTTCGGTTGAAAGCCGAAATAATGCATATGAGAAAATACCGAAATTATGCATATGCATACTTTCGTTTCAAAACCGAAATAATGCATATGAAAAAAAACGAAGTAGTGCATACATGCACAGTTTCGGTTTAAAACCGAAATAATGCATATGGCAAAAACCGAAATAAAGCATACATGCACAGTTTCGGTTGAAACCGAAATAATGTCTAAATGCACAGTTTCCATATGCGCAATTTCGGTGCCCCGTCTTAACATCAATATTTTATATCGTGTTCCAAAATTCGCTGCGAGTGCGTTCACTATTGATCTTTTGATTCAAATATTACTTGTCAAACATTCAGTAGTGAAGTTTGATCAGAGTTTATATATTATTCAGTAATTAATCATATTAGATTGAAATATAAACGTATAATACGGTAGAAAGTTAGAAATTATTTAGTGTTAATATGCATAATTCGCTCCGTGTTCCAAAATTTGCCCCGAGTGCGTTCTCTATTGATCATTTGATTTAAATAATTGTCCTCAAGCATTCAGTACTATAGTTTGATCGCAAACTATATATTTTTAAGTAATTGATCACATTTTATTAAAATATAAACGTTTAGTAGGGTAGAAAGTTAGAAATAATTTACTAAGGGTATTCATGAAACCTTATAAATGCATTGTAAACCGTATAAACTTATAATTGTGTAAACCTTTTAAATGAACTGTCAAAATTTGTATGGAAACTCGTTTACACATTTCTGATAAATTTATCCAGCGATTTCACTGAATAAACTTGATAAACTGAAGACAATGCAACTCTGTCGCAACTCTAGCTATGTTTTCTTAGGCAATAATCGGGATCCGCATACAAATTTTGCTCGCAAATTCAACAACGACATGATCCCGATAGAGATCTGGTTCAATTATTATCCCGTCTGTTTGTTTTGTTTCACTGATAATTCGCAAAGTTTGGTAGCCGTGACAAATGAATTCATACACAAACAGACATTCTGCCATTGTTTCTTATAACTTGCTTCAAATAAATAGCCTTTATGTTATAGGTACATTTATTTAAATAGATATCTCGTAAATATAATTTTTTCCAATTTAGTGAGGTAGTTTCTATAATTTCTTTATCTCCGTGCTAGTAGTATAAAGTTAGAGACACTGCGCTTTATAACCAAAGAAAACAAGACTATTGTCGCATGTGTAAACGAAAAGAGAGTGTGGGTCGTTCATGTAACAGAGTGCATAAATTTATAAGATTATCTGCTTGATAAAGTTATCGGTTTAGATGAATACCACTACTGTTAATATGCATAATTCGCTCAGTGTTCCAAAATTCGCTCCGAAATTAAGAACTGTATTAAACACACGTGTTGATTCTCCAAAGTCCAAAATAGAAAGACCGAATATCAATGTACACCACCTTTTCGATAATACGATGAAATGACAGATATGTTGTGTTGTGGTGACTTTCATTCCATTGGCTCTGCAAAATCCCTATTGAAAAACTTGCAGCCATGTTTATACTTGACTTAATTTATCCGAAGAAAAAATAAACACAGCACATTATAGCAACAATTTTTCACTAAGTTTTCGATTTTTCATGTATGTGCTGTTGTACCATATACGTGGTTCATGTGACAGACATAAACTGTCATATATCATGAACCGCTGGACCGACTTCGGGCCCACTTCTCATATGGGTGGTGCCACGCCCCCCTTTCCCAATACCGCACATTTTTCTCCATGAGTATGGAATTATTTCATATGTCTCTATACCAATTTCCAGTAATCTACTACAAATATTTCAAGAGATATACCAAATGAAAATTTTTGTTAGTATGGGTGGTGCCACGCCCCCTTTTCCGAATTCGGGGAAACTTAACACAAATCACAACACAATCTGCATAATAGCCCGACTATGCCGTATAAATTTGGTTGAAATCTTGTACTTATTTTTTATATATAAGATGGGAGGTGCCACGCCCTCTTTTCCAATACCGCCCATTTTTCTCCATGAGTATGAAATTATTTGATATACCTCTACACCAACTTCCAGTACTCTACCACAAATATTTCAAGAGATATACAACATACAAATTTTAGTTAGTATGGAAGGTGCCACGCCTCCTTTTACGAATTCGGGCAAACTTCACATAAACCATCTGAATGATAGCCTGAATATGCCGTAAAAATTTGGTTGAATTCGGTAAAGCCGTTCTCAAGTTATAAGCTCACACCAAAAACGTGTACTTATTTTTATACATAAGATACATATGCCACGCCCCCTTTACCAAATTTGGGCAAACTCCACATAAAATATCTGCATGATGGCCCGAATAAGCTATATCAATTTCGTTGAATTCGGTGAAGCCGTTCTCAAGTTATAAGCTAACTCACTAATTTTTATATATAAAATAGAGGCGCCACGACCCCTTTTCCGAATTCAAGCAAACTTCGCATAAACCATCTGCATGATAGATCGAATATGCCACATAAATTTGGTTGAATTCGGTGAAGCCGTTCTCAAGTTATGAGGTCACACCAAAAACGTGCACTTATTTTTATATATAAGAGATAAACGTTTAATAGGGTAGAAAGTTAGAAATAATTTACTGTTAATATGCATAATTCGCTCAGTGTTCCAAAATTCGCTCCGAGTGCGTTCACTATTGATCATTTGATTTAAATAATTGTTTCTCAAGCATTCAGTGTTGTAGTTTGATCGGAAATTATATATTCTTAAGTAATTGATCACATTTTATTAAAATATAAACGTTTAATAGGGTAGAAATTGTGAAATTATTTAGCTTTAGCATGTATAGTCGGCCAGAGACAATTGCAGAAAACTGCAACTACTCGTGAAAACTTACAATAAAAGCAATGTAGATGAAAGTACTAGATATTATTATCAAAACTAGATCCATATATAAAACATTTTACATCATTTATTTGAAGTAAATCGGAATATATTTTTACATATAAGATAGTTTCCATTTAACGCATAAAGTACCTATTTCACTACAAATATTTTTAAGATCATTTCGAATTGCAAAAATAGCGCTAATTAGTTGTATTGAAGTATAAAACATTTTATTACGGTCATATTTACTTATAAAGCGCACAACAATATTTCTCTCGCCATTTATCCGATGTTAAAATTTTTCACCACATTATTTTGCTGCACAGCACCCTGAATGCGGCAAAACAGTTAAAGATTCTTAATTAAGTTGAGTTATTCGTAAAAAAACTTTCACTTTACACTTTTCGCACCATGTTTTGATGAATTTGATGCAAATAAATGGAGTAAATGAAAGTTGTTCTCCGCAAAAGTTGTGGCATACATCAAGATAACCAACCGTTCAGCTATAGAAATACTAAAAATGCAGATTGCTAGTACTTTTTACGCTGATTTTAACTATATAAATATTATTTGCCGCAATTAAAAAGTATAGTAGATATAAAAGGTCAAACAAAAAATTTTGATATTTTAAAATATTAATATTTTCTAAACTGCGTAACCGATTCAAAACGTAATTATATCAAAATAAAGTCTATTAATTTATCTTCAAGCTGATATATAAAATGTGTATGCTTTTTTATACATTACAGCCAAAAATATTATAAAACAAAAAAATGTCATAATTTTTTCATAAAGTAACCTTTTTTTAGAAAAAGTCTATAATCAATACTAAAAACATTTATATTATTTAGAAAGTGCAAGTTTTTACCTTTAATTTTATATACATATTATATCATGATTTGCTTTTGAGTTTTCAGAATTCAGTGATAATAAAAAATATAAATGCAAGTATGTGCAAATGCATATTGTAGTTGGCTTTCCATTATGGCCGTTCGTTAAAGGGGCGGTGGCCGAAAGGTAAGTGGACGTGGCACCTCTAACCCACCTTTTTGGAGAGGGAATGAACCGCCATTGACAAAAATGCAACCCCCGACAACTTAGGTCCCCTATGGTTTCCTAGGAAAATGGCCAAAATTCACAATTTTCATTTACGGTTTTTCGCTTGAAAAATGTTAAATATTCATTTGCACAAGACATTTTTATATACAAGCCATTTTTATAAAACACCTAGTAACCATAATAGACATCACTGCGGCGGCAGCCCCAGGTTTACCACACCGAAAGGGAATTTTAGTTACCTCATCCTTTCCCAAGGCTACATCACTGGGGCGGTAGTCCCAGTTGGTGCACACCAAAAGGAGAATTCTATTTGGTAAGGGTTATAATCCCTAAGCGCGGCCGAAGGCCGCCTACGCAGAAAGGTGTTCTCTGCAAAAGGTGTTCAGCCCCCCTTCTTCGGACGCAAATTTAACTTTGTTTTTTCCTTGCATTTAAGCGTAAAATTTTCTTTGGTCAACTCTTTCGTCCTCAATTTTAAACCAAAGCGAATCGCGAACTCAAAGCAAAAATACGAAGAAGTGAACTCGATAAAAGCGAAACGTCAAAAAAACCCCTCGATTTAGCTCACTGTGCGTGGTTACCCCGCTGACTTCGCTACACTTCTTGCCTACAAGCTCAGTATATCCAGTAAAAAAACTGTGGTGAAGTCCTTTATGGGGATAAAGTTCCAGAGGTGAAATTTTAGGTAGCACACAATTTCTTACACTCATGGTTGCTTTTCAGCACTCATGAAAGAAACTTAAGAAATATTTGAAAAAAAAGTTCATATAGTATATTAATTTTTGAAAGAAATACCATATAATGTATGTACTCTGGTTAATAATAACAAAGAATGTATTAGAACCGCCGTTTAATGTTATATTTGATACAAATTAATATTGCTGCCCCGAACGCTCTGCGCCTTGCCACTGAATAATAGATTTACTTAAAATAACATCCCTGGTTGTTGTTGTTGTTGTTGTTGTAGCGGCTACAACAACCCCGCCCAGATCGGCTGATATCTCAGTCGTTGTCGTCGAGTTCCACTAACGGCAGCCCCAAGAAGCGTGCAGACTCTATGGGGTCAGTCCATAGGGACGACGCCGTTAGGGTTGTGGGGTTTCCGGGCATGCGAAGAGATGTTTCGAGTCGTGAGGGGTCTCTCCGCATGCCGGACATTCGTTCGGCACATCCGCATTTAACCTACAAAGGTAGGAATGTAGCCTGCTGCAGTAGCCAGAGCGAAGTTGGGCTATTGTCGTTCTGGTCTCCCTAGGCAGATGGAGCACCGTCATGTCGATGTCCGGTGTTTGTGTGCCTAGAACGGCATTCACAGGTCTTGAGTCTACATAACTCGAGACTGCGTCCCTGTGAATGCCGTTCAGGGCCTGTCTATGAGCTGACGGGTCCAGAGGTTGCTTAATGAACCTCTGGACTTCGTCCGTCAGTTCATATAGATGCCTCTTGACGTGCCTCGGCGAGGGCTCCTCTGCAAGCAGCTGTCTATTTGGGTGGCCACATCTGTGGCTCCCAACAAGAAACTGCTTGCAGAGCATCGTGTTGTGCTCCCTAATTGGGAGCATTTTTGCCTCATCGTGGAGGTGGTGTTCTGGTGTCATCAGGAGGCATCCTGTCGCTGTCCTGAGTGCTGTATTTTGTACCGTCTGTAGCTTCGTCTACTGCGTCCTACTAGTCCCCGGCGACCACACTGGTGCTGCGTAGTTTACAACCGGCCGGCCTATAGCCTTGTATGTTGCCAGCAACGTTTCTTTGTCTTTGCCCCAAGTACTGCCGGCTAGCGACTTGAGGACCTTGTTGCGGCTCTGTACTTTATTGACAATAGCGGTTGTGTGCGCAGAGAAGGAGAGCAGGCTGTCGAATGTTACTCCGTGTATTTTAGGATTATTCACCGTCGGAATTGGTGTGTCATCGACGTGAATTCCTAGCGGTAGCCTAACCTCCTTCGTCCAGGTTGTGAACAGTGTCGCAGAGGATTTCGTAGGGGAGAGGGCTAGACACTTTGCAGTGAAGAAGCGAGAAAGGTCAGAGAGATATCCGTTTACTTTCGAACACAAGTCATCAATTCCGTTCCCAGTCGCCATGATCGAGCAATCGTCGGCGTAAGAGACAATCGAGACTCCCTCTGGTGGTTGAGGGAGCTTTGAAATGTAAAAGTTAAACAGTAGTGGAGAAAGGACACCACCCTGTGGAACCCCCTGTTTTATTTTTCTAAGTTTGCTCGATTTGTCTCTAAACATTACCGACGAGTGTCGACCACTCAGATAATTTGCCGACCATCGTTTGAGCCTCTGTGGGAGAGAGGAAGCCTCTATATCTTCTAGTAGCGTGGAATGGCTGACAGTGTCAAAGGCCTTTGACAGGTCCAACGCTACTAGAATCGTTCTCTCACAGAGACGTTTACAATTAAGGCCACGAGTTATCAGATTTCTTATGGCGTTAAGTGCTGTTGTTGTACTGTGCACTTTACGGAAGCCATGCTGATGCTTCGCTGGGGTCAAGTGGTTTGTGAAGTTCGGGAGTAGCAAGGCCTCGAGTGTCTTCGCTACCGGGGAAAGGAGTGTTATCGGACGATAGGAATCTCCTATGTTGGCGGGTTTCCCCGGTTTGAGCTGTGGGACAACTCTCCCCACCTTCCAGATGTCTGGGATGATGAGAGTGGCCATGGACAAGTTGAGGACCTCCGTTAGGTACGCTACCCCCGCAGGACCCAAATTTTTCAGCATCAGCATGCATATTCCGTCGGGACCCATGGCTTTGGAGGCTTTCGCCTTCCCGATGGCCACCTGAACTTCACCGCAAGTGAAAGCAAGGGGGGCACAAGTTGTTGGCAGTTTGTGCAGCCTTCTGGTCACTCGACGCTTCGCTTTGTCCACCGGAGGATGCAGAATGAACTGCCGGCTAAAATAGCTCGCGTATCGCTCCGGGTCCGACGAAGCATGGTCGCCGAAAGAAATTTCAACTCTGTCGTCGTGCTTCGTCGGATTGGACAGTGACCTCACGGTTGACCAAAGCTTACTCACATCAGAGGCGAAGTTACAAGTCTTCAGATGCTCCTCCCACTTCTACCGCTTATGTACGTTTACTATTTGCCGAATCTCCGCGTTGAGATCCCTAATACGGGGATCTCCGGGATCGGCCTGACGAAGGCTGTCACGCTCATCGGCTAGAACAGCCGCTTCGGCTGGGAAGTTTGGACTTGGGTCCGTTATGCATCCTGCCGGTATGAAGCGATCTGCAGCAGCAGTGACAGCCCTGCGAAACTTACGTTCACCGAGATGGACACCGGTTGGTGTGGGAAGCGCAGTGAAGGTGTTCTCAGTAAACTCCGCGTAACCTTTCCAATCAGCTTTAGAGAAGTTGATATAGGTCCGGTGTTTAGCGGAGGCAAAGTCGGTTGGTTTATCTATCGAGATGACTATGGGTAGATGGTCTGATGCTAAAGTCAGCATAGGTCGCCATGTTATGCTGTTTATCAGACCAGCGCTGACTATGGTGATGTCTGGCGAGCTGCTGCAGTTACCCATAATCCTGTTGGGTGCGTCGTCGTTCATTGTGCAGAATGTCGAATCGTCTATCTGCTCAGCCAATTCTGTTCCCCTCTGATCGTTTGACAGGCTTGAATGCCAAAGATCGTGATGCGCATCGAGTCACCTACTACCATACAGTTTTCACCTCTGAGGAGCGCACCTATATCAGGGTGATATCCTGCCGGGCAGAAGGTGACAGGGGGTATGTATATGTTAAATATTTAGAGCTTAACATCGCCTGACCGGATAGCAATGCCTTGACTTTCTAGGGTGGTATCCCTGCGGTCGATGTTTGCTTCGATAAGACGATACTGCACGGTGTGGTGCGTGATGAACGCTAAGCCACCACCATTATCTCGCTCGCGATCTCGACGGTGCACGTTGTACCCGGCACAATATAACAATGTTGAATTGCTGTGCAACTTCGTCTCTTGGACCGCAGCTATCAAAATACCATGCCGACACATAAAGACGGTTATCTCCTCAATCTTGCTCTGTAGCCCGTTACAGTTAAATTGAAGGAGCTTCATGAGGTTCGGGAGACGTGTTGTGATGTGGGGTGTGAAGGATGTGTGTGTTCTTACTGCCGTTGGCTGTGTGCGCTGCTGTGATGGTTGCCGCCCTGTGGTGGTGGCGGGGGGCGTCGCAATTGGTGTCTGCGACCGAGCAGCGCAACACGGGCCCTTGAAGTTCCCAGTCCAATCTCGCGTGGTACGCAGACCTGAGCATGCCCTAAAGTGGCACCAGCCAAGGCAGGTGTTGCACTTGACTGATGTCACATTACGGAATATCCTGGTCTGACATACCGTGCAGATTGTAGGGGGAACCAGGAGTTGTTGGCGGCGGCGTGTGGGTGGTGGTGCGGTTGTGTGTTCTATGGTCTGTCGTGGCTGTGGTATGGTCTGTGGTGAAATTATGTTATTGTGCTGTGGTGACTGTGTGAGGCTGCTCTGGTGGACTGAGGTAAGCCGTGGAAGCTGCTCTGTTTGAGCAGCAGGGGGCCACATACGACGTGGTCCACTGCCGATGTGTCCGTAGTCCAGAGCAGACTCCGAGGTGACACCACCCCTCGCAAGCATTGCACTTGACAGAGGTGGAGTGGTGGTGTAGTCGTCTCTGGCATACACAGCAGGTGTAGCTTTCTGGCCCTGAGTTTGACTCGATGCCAGCCCTGAGTAGGAGAAAACGTAGCGAATGTAGCCCTATGGACGAACAACTTCTGAGATACTTCGCCGACCTAAACGGGGTTAGATCGCCGAAACAACAGCCCTTGGTCGGGTAAAACCCGAGTCATTCCGGTACGTAGAACCGGCTGTCGTGGGAATGAACATCCCTGGTCCTTGTTCTTTCTGTATCGCATCGTGGTGAATTCACATTTCTCAGAAATTTGACAACAAAACAAAACAAAGCGAGTATTTTATTTGCTAATTTTTTTGCGAATTCTATTGTTTAATATAAATTTATTTATGTCTTTTTAGGATATGTTGAGCCAACAAAGAAGACGCAGTTGGAAAATGGAGTTATTAGTAATGAAGTAGCGGGCATATTTGGAAAGTTATGCCGATAAGAAGGATGGAATTTGTGAAAGTAAGTGCCTGGTTGCAGCATATCTATGTATTAAAAAGTATTTAATTTAATTGTTTATAGAAATGTTATAAATCGATTGGCTCATTTACGATGTGCTCCAAACATTTGGCGAACTTTTTTTCGCCTTTTCAACGAGCTAAGTAACAAGTTAAGATATCTGCCATCACGGCCGGTAAGAAACCGCAAGCAAAGGGCAGACAACCTTCCAGGAAACTGCCTCCTCTTCCCGAGTCGAAGCTGAAGTTCAGCAAGAGCAGGTCAGCAAATTGTTACCCTGATCAAACGTAAACTAAAGCGCTCTGCTATGATTGCACTCCGTAAACGTGAAAACTTGGTGCATGCTGAGAAATATCAAACAAGAAAACTCCGTGATGGACGCCGTGAGATGGAGTTGCGCTGTGTGTCAAAGAAACGCGGCCAATTCTACGGGCCAAATTGGCTTTTGGGATCCGTATCCGCGGTATGAACAAAGTTGCACCAAAAGTGCGTAAAGTTTTACTGTTGTTCCGTTTTCGCCACATTAACCACGGTTTGTTCATTAAATTGAACAAGGCAACCATTAATATGCTACGTATGCCGAACCCTATATGGGGTTATCCAAATATTAAATCAGTTTGTGATTTGATGTACAAACGTGGAATTGCCAAGCACAACCATCAACGTGTCCCAATCTCTGACAGCTTTGTGATCGAACGCAAATTTCGCAAAGCGCACGAAATATTCACTGTTGGAATCCACTGCAAGAAAGCCTCCAACTTCCTGTTGCCATTCAAGCTCAACACATCAACCTGAGGCTGGCGCAAGAAGGCTAATCACTACGTTGAGGTTGGTGATTTCAGTAGCCGTGAGGATAAGATCAACAAATTGCTGCGCAAGTGGCTTAAAGAAATTGTTCCCAAGCAAAAAAAAAAAGAAAATTAAAAAATTCCTGAAATTGCCTTTACACGGGTCGATTTCTGTCGATTGGAAAATTGACTGAGATATCGACTAGCCAAAACGCTTACATTTTAAGGTTGAATTGCAATTTACACGGGTAGATTTTGTTTAACGACAAAAATCGACCGTGTAAAGGCAACTTAAATAACGTTCAAATTAATCATCACCTTTGAGATGGAAAATACCAATAACCATTTCATGATTTCGAAAATTATTCCATTTATATTTGTTCTTGTTCCACACCACCTGTGAGGTATGCTTTTATTCGCGTTTTTTTTAAGGGGCTCGGTTCCCAAGAGGCCAATTTTCACCTTTACAAGTTAACTTAAAAATAATTAAAACTAAAGCATGCAATATATAAAGAAAATTAAAAATTGTCTTACATCTAGCAAACATAAAAAATTCCACAAATTAAATTCATTATTAATTTTAAAATAAAATTAAATATCACAATTCAGTTGAAGTATATACATATATATGTACATATTAACAAAATGTGGTCTGTATGCACCCACAGTAAGTTCCTATGAAACCTAGCCTAAATTCAGAACTGAAAAAAACGAGCAAATGGGGTCCGAAACTACTAGCTTTAAAAGCGTAATGTGGAAAATGTTTGAAGAGCTGAAACTGTATTGCAATAATAAAAATAACAGTGCATAAATTGGAAAAATTGTTTTTGTTTTGCTTTATAATTTTTGGGAATATTGGTTCAGATGGAATTTTTAGTTTGGTTTGGTTTTTCAGCTCATTAGTGATGCACCCAGGGTTGCATTTACCGTCTATGAAAATATTGCATGAAGCGTTCCAAAATAAGCTCCGAGCAACTAAAAGTTGGTTAATCTTAAATGAAATAGTTTTTTATTAAATATTTATTCCTGGTATTCAGTAAAAACCATTCAGATCAATATTAATGTATGAAATGAAGTAAATAAAAATCTATGAATACATTTCATGAATATTTTGTCATAGAGACATTATTAAATACAGACGTAAGTTTGTCGGGCGTTGGTGCTGACGTATATAGAATTAATGCGCTAGAGAGAGATAAATATACAAGCTCAACGGGCTAATTTAGGTATACTTGTATGTATATACCTATTACTCCTCGGGCTTATACTCCAAATGCGAAAAAATGGCAATTATAATTTATTTAGATGCATATTTTAGCTAAATGTTATATCGTCGCCTGGATAAAAGATTGTCACAAGTTACTTTCGGTAACTCCCGATTGAAGTTTGGAATTCATTTTCTCAGAAACACGACTATAGATCTTCTCCAAAGTGTCGAAGAATGCTATGTACCAGTTCACGAAATTCTTAAATTATCATATTTTTTTAGTTTACTGTCAACCATTTATGAGTTTAATAAAATTTTATCGTATTCGACATTTGTCAAAAAATTTGCATTCAGTTTTAATGATAAACGCCAAAATGTGAAAACCATTTTTTATAAATTAACGATACTTTTTACTAATCAGCCTAATCATGAGTTTCGCTCAAACAAGATTTCTCCAACAATTTTTTCACCCACCTGTAGTGAATACACGCAAACGAAAAGTGAAAAAGTGACCCGATTCTAGAAAATGAAACTCATGATAAGGCTGAATATGTCGGAAACTAAAGAACAGGTAACACTATTTGAAAGATCTTGATTAGTTTAGTATGACAGCAATACTAACGCAATTTGTACCAAATAGCCGAAAACATTTTAGTCAATTACTCGGAAACTAAAGAAGATATCCAAAAACTTGTTAACAAACAAGTAAGAAAGTCTAAGTTCGGGCGGAGCCGAACATTAAATACCCGGCGCAAGTATTAAATATATGTTTTCCACCTTTCCGAAAGCTACCGCTACATGATAAGCCGGGGTGTATACATTTTAAGTAAATTAGCGTCCTTAAATTTCGAAATATTGAAATTTCAAGCATTTCTGAAATTTACCGTTATATGAAAAGCGGCCTCAATTTTAGTCCGATTTCAACAATTTTCAACGGTTTGCTTTTATGTGGCAAGCACAATAACCATACCGAGCTTGGTACAAATTGCTAGAACGGTTAGCGAGATACATATATGTGATCACAAGTGGGCGGTGCTACGCCCATTTTCCAAAATTTTGTCATAAACGTATTTCTTGGTAAAGAATTGTTGCAACCATCAATTTTGAATAAATTAGCTTCAATATTTACTGATTTATCGAAGATTTTGTATTTCTCGAAATTACCGTTATATGGGATGTGGGCGTGGTTATTGTCCGATTTTAGAAATTTGGCCATTGGTCATTTGGTATGCTGTACCAGGACCAACAACTGTGCCAAGTTTGGAAGAAATTGGTGTAGCGGTTACCAAGATATACACATGTAACCATAAGTGGGCGTGGCTACGCCCATTTGCCAAAATTTTGTAATATTCTTTTTTTTCGTCTAAAACTCATTGCAAATATCAATTTTGAGTGAATTATCTTCAGTAGTTACTAAAATATCGCAGTTTTCGTTTTTCTGAAAATTACCGTTATATGGGAGGTAGGCGTGGTTATTGTCCGATTTTTATAATTTTCAGCCATTTAGTATGCTGTACTAAGGCCAACAACTGTGCCAAGTTTGGAAGAAATTGGTGTAGCGGTTACCAAGATATACACATGTAACCATAAGTGGGCGTGGCTACGCCCATTTTCCAAAAATTTGTAAAATTCATATTTTCCGTCTGAAACTCATTGTAAGTATCAATTTTGAGTGAATTATCTTCAGTAGTTACTAAAATATCGCAGTTTTGGTATTTTTTTAAATTACCGTTATATGGGAGGTAGGCGTGGTTATTGTCCGATTTCGCCCATTTTCAATACCATCCGTCCTACGCCCAAAAGAAGTTCACGTACCAAGTTTCGTTAAGATATCTCAATTTTTACTCGAGTTATCGTGTGCACAGACGGACGGACGGACGGACGGACGGACGGACGGACGGACGGACAGACAGTCACCGCTTAATCGATTTCTCTTTTCATTCTGATCATTTATGTATACATTTGTCTATATCTATCTCGATTCGTTTTGCCTGTTACAAACAACCGTTATGTGAACAAAGTTATAATACCCTTGTGCACAAGTGCGCTCGGGTATAAAAATCGAAAGATCTTACTTTAAAATATATAACTGCATCTATAACTACAAATTGTCAAAATGACGCATCCGGCAATTTTCCATCCAAGCGACGATGTTTGAATGTTACTCGCATAATTTCGGGCCTGTGTGTAAATTTTCGGGAACAAAGTTAAAAAACATATCCATCTGCTGAAAAGACATTTTCGCAGATTCACAATTTATTTAAAGTAAATCTATCAGCCCTATCTCCAATTTCATGTGAATAAATCTCTCCAGTGCTTAAATAATTTGCACCATATTAAATAGCTGCACAACACCCTAATTGCCGAAAAAGCGTTGCTTGCAACACTAGTCCTTTATAGGGACCAAATTTGGCGAAAAAAACAGCTAAGTTTGTTTACTGGATATACTGAGCCTACAAGCTCGACACGCATGACTTTCCACCCAGGGTGAAAAGTCATCGTGTAAATTGGCTCAAAGCGATGTTCGGCCATTCGATGTACTTGAGATGTCAGTTTACAGAAAACATTGATGCATCGACGCTTCGATGCATCGACTTTTTATACATCGAGTGGAAAATTTTCGGTGCATCGAAGCAAAACATCAATGGCGCATATTATTTAGTACTCAACTAAGTCGAAACTATTCTAAGTCACAACTAAAGCTATTCATAGTCGCCTTAGTTTCGACTTTTCTGGCTAAGTACCAACTTAAATTTTAGTTTCGGCTGCAGCTGCAACTAAGTCGTAACTAGGAAGAAGTATTTTATCAAATTAAGGGAAAACAGAGGAAATATGTAAGAATTAAGTTGGTAGAGGGTGATTTTGATAATATTGAATAAACTCCAACTAAAATTTACAAAGATCGATCCATTTTAATCGGAAGATGAAATTAAATGCGTATTACAATTCGAATAAAGCTACATCACAATTTTATAATTGGAATAATTTAGATAAATTTTCAAATAATAAGTCAGTTTCGCGCTAGTTCTTTTAAAGTAAATTTGTGCATAACATTTAGATATCTACTATTTTTATGTTCCACAGCATGCGTTCGATAAACATCGACTTCACATCACTGCGGTTGTTCTGGCTATTTCACACAATTAACAAGAAAATGATACCTTATTCTTTTGCATAATCATGCAATGAAAATAAAAATTACATAAACGGATAATCAAACTTGATATTATTTAATAAAAATGTAATTTTTCCAAAATGTCGAAAAGAAAAATCGATACATTTTCACACTCGTTTTGCTATATCGTAAACTAAGTCGAAACTACTTAGTAGAAGTCTGAAATGTGACTATGAATAGAGGTAAATTTTAAGTTGGTACTTAAATTTAAGTTGCAACTTTGTTAGTTTCGACTTAGTTGCTGGACTATGAATACGCGCCAATATTTTCGATGCATCGACGTTTTTTCGGCATTCCTAGTTAACATTTAAGTAGATTATCCTCATTTTCGAGCTTAACACCCTAATCTGTAAAACTATGTTCACATATCAATGTTATCTCAATTAAAGCTCGTTTTTTAATCACCCCGTTTACACAGGCAAATCTCAGATTATTAGCCGTCAAACATGTTGTGCTTGTTATTCTCACATCTCAAGGAAAAGTTATGTTTCTTCTCTATGCCGCCGTGATCACTTTTTTCTGCTATATTAAACTATGTTCCCATTGGCGTAATCTAGAGGTCAATCTTAATTTACGCATAAATTAAGTACAAACTAAGTAATTTCGCCTTGTAAAGTCTCTCAGTAAATTAAGTTGAAAGTAAGTAGTTTATCTTAAACCAAGAACCAAATCACGAACAAATCAGTGTCGGTTCTAATTTTATCGATAATAATCGAAAAAAGTATTGTCCCATAACTGATATGTCGTCGTGTTTGGACGTTTTTGTATTTAATAATCGGGCGTGGTAGTTTGTAAAATACTTCCAGAAACTTTCTCTTTTGATCACTCATCTAAATTCTAAAAAATTACCACAAACAACTCAGAATATAAAAATATACGCAATTACTCACATTCGCGATCTCTTTTGGTTAAATAAACAATAACACAGGGTTGCTACAAAGCTGTCAAGACAAATAAAGAGTCGCGTGTATGAACGCACTTAATTTAGTGAGGTACTTTAAACGAAACTTAAACTATGTTCACATTACCAACATAAAATACTTAGTTTCGTTTAAAATACCTCACTAAATTAAGTGCGTTCATACACGCTTTTCTTTATCTGTCTTGACAGCTTTGTAGCAACCCTGTGTTATTGTTTATTTAACGAAAAGAGATCGCGAATGTGAGTAATTGCGTATATTTTTATATTCTGAGTTGTTTGTGGTAATTTTTTAGATTTTAGATGAGTGATCAAAAGAGAAAGCTTCTGGAAATATTTTACAAACTACCACGTGCGATTATTAAAAACAAAACGTCCAAACACAATGACATATCAGTTGTGGGACAATACTTTTTTCGATTATTATCGATAAAATTAGAGCCGACACTGATTTGTTCGTGATTTGGTTCTTGGCTTAAGATAAACTACGTACTTTCATCTTAATTTACTGAGAGACTTTACAAGGCGAAATTACTTAGTTTGTACTTAATTTATGCGTAAATTAAGATTGACCTCTAAATTACGCCAATGGGAACATAGTTTAAGTATTTTATGTTGGTAATGTGAACATAGTTTTAAGCACCTTAAATATATTTTAACTTGGTATTTTATTAAAAATTCTTTTACAAACCTCTCTTCCTTGCTAGCGTCCATTTTTGTTTACTTTTAAATCTGGAATTTCTCCTCTTCGCAAAAATAATCGATAAAACTTGGTTGGACACCGAAAAGCTATCTGTTAAATCTGAGATTATTTTATAATTACATATTAACAAGGGACGAATTTTGTATGGCAAATCTCTTTTGCTAATTACAGATTAGGGCGTTAAGCTCGAAAATGAGGATAATCTACTTATATGTGAACCTAGTA
>NW_023458555.1:74496674-74521299 GCF_013731165.1 Rhagoletis pomonella | reverse complement strand
CGTTAAGCTCGAAAATGAGGATAATCTACTTATATGTGAACCTAGTAATAGAATATGTCAGCTGGTTAACAATAATTGCTTCGAATAATTTGGGGATAGCGGAGAGTTTCGCTAAGCCTCGATAGTTTTCTATAGACGACCTGCTGCCGTTTTTGTGAAGTGGTATTATGAAAGACTCCTTCCAGGCTGACGGAAAAACGCCATGTTTAAGTGACAAATTGAATAGAGTTGTTAAAGGCTCGCAGATGTTCTCAGCGCAGTTTTTAAGAAAACCGGTCGGAATATGATCAGGTCCAGGCCTAAATGACGCTTTTAAGGTTTTTAAAGAGTGTAAAACTTCATCGGAAGATATTACTGGAATATAAGCAGAGTTGATTGGACAAAGCTCGTACGGATAGTCTCCACTTATAGGGAAGTCTACAGAATAATTGGACCTAAAGAACCGAGCAAACATGTTGGCAATGAGTTGGCTGTCGCTAGATACAGTGTTGCGATAATGCATAGCGGACGGAAAACCATGTGCCTTACGCTTTGTATTTACGAAACCATAAAATGATTTAGGATTGTTAATTAAATTCTTCTTAATTTTACATAAATATGAATTATAACATTTCTTATTTAATGCAAAGTAGCTATGCCGCAAAACTGAGTACCTTAGGTAATCACTGTGTAAGCCCGTTCTTTTATACAGTTTAAAAGAGTGCGACTTTTTATTTTTAAATTTTTTAAGCTCTTTAGTGAACCATAATTGTATTGGTTCTTCATGAACAATATTACGTATTGGCACATACTTTCGAAACAAATTGAAAACAGTATCATTAAAGTGCTCAACGCTACGCTCCACGTCATCTCTATATATTGGCCAAGATAACTTTGAAAGTTCTTTGTTAATTTTCCTGAAATTTGCTTTCGCAAAAACATATCTAGTACTTGAACTTGACTTATTATTATGTATTTCATTTATGATTTCGTAGCTTAACTCAAGAGCAGGATGGTATGCATCTTCCGGCAAAACTAGGGGATCACACCGATTAATAGAGGCCTTCGGAACATCATCAACGTAAACGAGATCCAAGACCTTTCCAATCTTATTTGGACATATATTTATTTGTTTGAGGCAAAGTTCAGCCATTTCCTCCAGAAATACATTGTAACTATCTCTAGATGAAACTGGTACAACATCGGTGTCAATGATGTTCCATGAAATATGTGGCAGATTTAAATCGCCCAAAACAATCATAGAATCGGATGCCGTAAGCATTGCATTTACGGTCTCAAGTAAAGAAACTAGCTGCATATATACCGATACGGCAGAATTAGGAGGGATGTAGCAAAGAGCTAAATAAATATGTCTTTCCAGCCTGTACACGTATACATTTAAATTCGGTATATTCAATGACAGGAAGACTAACTTCCTCGGATGGTATCGATGAATGCACCGCAAAAAGAACACCACCGCCGATTCTGCCCACGCGGTCACTCCTGTATATTTGATATTCATTTGGAAGAATTTCGGAATTAAAAATATGAGGTTTGAGCCATGTTTCGGTCAAGGAAATAATATTATAATTGCAGTCAAAACCTTTTAAATATAAGTCAGTTAATTTGGTATTCAAACCTCTAACGTTTTGATAGTAAATATTTAAATTAGACTTGCGAGTTAGTTTTTTGAATCCGAATTAAGATTAGAAATTTTAGCTACGTTATTATTACTTTTATTAGGTTTATACTCAAACTCGCGAACAAACGCCCCGGTCGGCCAAAATGAACTATTTAGTAGTGAATCAAAATCTTCGGAAGCTACATCAATTTTAAAAGATGAAATATCGCGATCGTATTTAAAATTAAATTTACGAATAAATACATCTTTAGTTCTAATTTTAGTCGATATGTATGACTTTATATCATCCGAAGAAGTATCTTTAGCAAATCTAGAGACAAAGATTGATCTTCTCGGAGGAATTACAACCAACTTTTTGGTAATGATGTCTGATGTGCGGGGCTCCGAGTTATTCGGAGGAACTAAGTTAGACAGTGGAGTTTGAGATGTTGATGGCAACACTGTTAAATCAACGGTTTGACTATTCTTAGAAGTAGACCTAGTGGATATGGCTTTAGAAATCGGAGGCTCCAATGCCTGAGGGCATGGAGAAGATAAATTAATAAGTTCTAAGGACTGGGATGGAGGATTTTTTTTACTAGAATCCGTGGCTGTCTTTTTAGGTGGACTAATAACATGCCCACCTTTATTTTCTCGGCTATCCTCAGAGTGTGGAGGGTCGTCGAGACAAGTGAAAGACCTAAACATTTTTTCGTAATGCTTAAATTTCTCAACAAGCGCCGACAGATCCTTCCCGATCTCAGAAAAACCATTTCTGGACTGCCTGAAGAATTTAAATAAATCAACTTCGGTTGATCTACATTTTTGACAAGACCAACGAAGCAGCGAAATATCCAAAAAATACATGAAACCATATTAAAAAATACAATTCGATTTAGGTTACGTGTTTGTGTTATTTGTAAAAATATATTGTCGAATATTAACTTAATTTCGCAAGCTTTTTCAGAGCCACTGAGCTCAGACAATTCTTCTTATTTTTCATCGGGGTCTGAATTTTCGTCGCTAAAAACATATGCCTCAGCGCCGTCTGGTCTTTCTACCTCCATTCCTAGGTTCTGCTGGAGTCCCACGTTGGCGTTGCACTGTATTTCAGCACTATAGCCACTGCCTCCATAGTCGGCATAAGCGCACTGGCCTAAAATGTTTTCTTCTCTATCCACATAGCGTTAATAAAGGTTTTTTTGCTCATTTTTTTATATACAAATATAATATACGGATTTTGATGAATTCTTTCTTTAAATTCACCGACTTCTTCTTTATTTTCCACCACAGCTAACAATGAAGCAAAATTTTCTTTGATGTATGTATGTATGTACATATGTAGGCGAGCCTACAATCGATAGTTTTTTTCCGATATGGTCAGCCGTTTTTTGCAGGGAACATACTGTGTTTTCCCTCTAATTTAACCGATAATCATAGGTCAGGCTTCTTGCAGGGATCGGGCTAAAAGTATCCATACCTACTTATGTCGATATTTTTTACCTATATAAGAATTGTTTGTATGAAAAAACCCTATCAATTATCTATGAATTTTTGTCAAAATAACTTATAAATGTGACTATCATTTTTGTTTTAGGTAGTTAGTATTTTTAAGAAAAACTTTAAGTTCTAAAACATATTTTACTAAGATGGCCTCCCAAAAAAAAAAACAAGAAAAAAGTGCAAAGTCCAATAAGTGTTTTTTTTAATTTCCCAGAATTTTGTTAACAGAATTTGCTTCTTTTTTATGTACGTATTTTATTTGTCATACATAAATATTTACTCGGTAGAAAGAAAAAGCGATTGAAATCAAAAACAATTGTTTTATAATTTATTTCATACAAAGTAATTAATTAATAAAAGCAATCTGTTCAGCAGCAGTTTTGCTGAGTAACAGTAGCATATGAATTTCTGAAAGAAGTAATCTTGTTGATAATTTTTGGAGGACAAAGTTCTAGTGTAGTGTTGGCATTCATATCGCTAGCTTAGAGTGAAAAGTTGCTGAGTCAATTTGAAGAAAATTTACAGGGGAGGAATAAAAATTCTAAAAATCTTTCCTTCCAGAAGTTTGCCAAAAGTTCCGTTGCAAATTAAAAGATTTAGAATTTTTTGTGAGCTTATCGATTTTTCAGTATCTCGTTTGGACTTAGTAAATTTGCCTTTAATTGAATATAAACGGGAATAAATAAAACAAGCACGTTAGTTAATCCTTTTGGAGATGTTGCGTTGTTAATTTACCTTGCTCCTATATCCAAATACGAGTTTTCACAAAAAGTGGACTTAGTAACTTTTCACTTCAAGCTAGCGATATGTTATTAAAATGATAATAGGTTTTTGCTTGTAGGACTTTATTTTCATTGGCAACTAAATTGCCAACAATTTTTAGCTATTGACAATAATAATTATATTAAAAAATAAAAGTCCGGGAATAAAATTGTCACAGAATCGGCTTCCGTTATAGCTGAAATACAATGCCGGCGAACGGCGAACTCACCACAGCGAAATTCGCGCTGTCAAAATTAGAACACCCGCAAGCATATGAAATTGAACACAGCCAAAGCGAAATGCGAAGTTCGCTTGGCGGCGTTTCATAGCGATAGATTTATTTCTATCGTCCTGCTGGGCGATGACAGCTGTGCGTGCCAAAGGTGGCCGTATTTGTTTTTTGCTTTCAAAGTTTTAAAAGAAAACAACCTAAACACGATTTTTTTTTGTTGTTTGAAAAATATAGTTATGGATTCGTTAAATCTGGCTTGAAACAAATTATTTACAATAATCTTTCTTTGTTTTATATTTATATTTGTTATCATTTCCTCATTTCTAAATATGGTTTAGTTTTTTCTAAATATGGTCACCCAAATTATAAAGGCGACCAAATGGGATCAGCTGTTTTCGCTACCGCTCTAATTCTGTTTAAGTAGGCGAAATAGCTGTGCGAACGGTGAACGACAGCATCGCCCAATTCGGCGAAGTTTGCCGTTCGCCGGCATTGTATTTCAGCTATTACAAGTACTCTCTTCCGATACCTCCTCAGTACTTGGTTCAAAAGTATCGATACCTAATTTTTTTGGTGTCAAACGAAAAGTATCGAGTAGGGCTGTTCAAATAAGATCGGTGTCTCAAAAACCGTATTTTTTTAATTTGGTTAATGACTTTTCAGTATTTTTTCCGACCGAAAACCGAAAATTCGGTTTTTACATTTCCCAGCAATGGACAATTGTTTCGCAGTTCGTCGAGATAAGAATAAAATTTTACGGCGTACCACAAACTTCAAATTAACTACTCAATTTTTGTTTGCGGATCTAGTAGCTAAGCATAATCGATTGTGAATATTGAAACTGCGAACAAAGTTTGAAACTTGGATTCATATGTCGTTTGTTAAAACATAACCCATATTTTAATAAAAAATTAGCAAAAAATATTTACCATGAAAAACATTGGAAATACATATTTTGAAAAACAATCACAAAAAATTAAAATTTTGAGTTGAAGAAATCTTCTATGTTGTGTATGTAAAAATTTCATAGCTGTATCGATTACCAGGTTCTCACTAGAACAAAGTATGCATTCATTTTTACTTTAAAGCCGATTTCTCGAGTTTTGCTTTCTTGAATTATAACACTATTGAATTATATGAGCGATATGTATTTATTTGTAAATTAAAACAGTTTTTTTTGTTGAAATGAAGTTTGTTTTTGTATAAATATGTCCAACGCCCAACGGAGGATGGTTCCGTGCGCAGAAGTGGAAAACTTTTGACTGCCATTCATCTGGGAGTGGCCAGAAGCGATTCTTGTGCGTACGGTTCAAATCGCAGCTCACAACGTTCGGATATTTATATCCACGTATCCTCTGGGTAGCAACCAAACACCCGTTTGGGAGCGAGCTAAAGTGAGAAGGCGTAAAACTTCGCGTGCGCTGGGTTTGGGTCCCGCCACGTTAAAATCCCGCCCAATGAAAAGAAAAAAAGAGCCTCGGATGAGACCCCCTTTTTCTGATGACGACCACGGCAAACGTATAAAGGACTATGATTTAAGGGTATGCACCTGGAATATCCGGACCCTTAATGGGGAAGGTGCCTCTGCCCGGCTGGTTGATGTCCTCGGGAAGACAAAGGCTGACATCACCGCCATCCAAGAAATGCGATGGACGGGGCAAGGAAAAGTAAGCGTGAAGCCTTGCGACGTCTACTACAGTTGCCACGTAAAAGAGCGCAAATTCGGTGTTGGATTCGTGGTAGGAGAGAGACTCCGTCGCCGAGTACTGGCATTCACCCCGGTGGACGAACGTCTAGCCACAATCCGCATCAAAGCTAGATTCTTCAACATCTCGCTCATCTGCGCCCATGCCCCGACGGAAGAGAAGGATGAGGCGTCCAAGGATCTCTTCTATGAGCGCTTGGAACGTACATATGAGCGCTGCCCCCGACACGATGTCAAAATCGTGCTTGGCGATTTTAATGCCAAGGTGGGCAAGGAAGGAATCTTTGGCGCCACTGTCGGAAAATTCAGCCTCCACGACGAAACGTCCGATAACGGACTGAGGCGGATCGCCTTCGCCGGGGCCCGAAATATGGTAATATGTAGTACTAGGTTCCAGCATAAGAACATCCACCAAGCTACATGGCTGTCTCCAGATCGAAAAACGAGAAACCAAATCGATCATGTTGTGATAGACGGAAGGCATGCTTCAAGCGTTTTGGACGTACGTACACTCCGAGGGCCAAACATCGACTCGGATCACTATCATGTTGTAGCCAAGATACGCACCCGCCTCTGTGCAGCAAAAAAATGTGCGCCCAACAATGCAAGGCAAGCTTAACGTCGAAAAGCTGCAATCACAACAGACGGCCAATTTATTCGCCACTCGACTCACACACCTGCTCTCTGAGAGCACTCTTCAACGATCCGACATACGCGAGCAGTGGAACCACATTTCCCGATCATTAAGTACCGCCGCCGAAGAAGTAGTTGGATTTCAGCGAACCCGAAAGAACAACTGGTACGATGAGGCTGAAAAACAACAAAGCTGCTGGAGCTGACGGCCTGCCAGCCGAGCTATTCAAGTACGGCGGCGAGGAGCTGATGAGGTGCATGCATCAGCTCGTATGCAGAATATGGACAGATGAACGCATGCCCGACGACAGGAATTTGAGTGTGCTCTGCCCAATCCACAAGAAAGGCGACCCCGCATAGGTTACAAGGTCTTATCGAGCGTATTGTGCGAAAGACTAAAGCCCACCGTCAACGAGCTGATTGGACCTTATCACTGTGGCTTTAGGCCTGGAAAATCCACCATAGATCAGGTATTCACAATACGCCAAATCTTGGAAAAGACCCGCGAGAATAGGATCGACACACACCATCTATTTGTCGATTTCAAAGCCGTTTTCGACAGCACGAAGAGAAGTTGCCTTTATGCCGCGATGTCTGAATTTGGTATCCCCGCGAAACTAATACGGCTGTGTAAAATGACGTTAAGCAATACCACCAACTCCGTCAGAATAGGGAAGAACCTCTCCGAGCCGTTTGATACCAAAGGAGGTTTGAGACAAGGGGACTCCCTTTCGTGTGATTTCTTTAATCTGATGTTGGAGAAGATAATAAGAGCCGCAGAACTGAACCGCTCAGGCACAATACTTTATAAGAGCGTACAATTGCTGGCGTATGCCGACGACATCGATATTATCGGTAAAAACAAGGGCTACGTCTGTTCTGCCTTTTCGGGATTGGATAGAGAAGCAAAGCGAATGGGTCTGGTGGTGTACGAGGACAAAACGAAGTGTCTCCTGTCATCACACAAACAGTCAGAGCATACGCGTCTTGGCACCCACGTCACTGTTGACAGTTACAAATTTGAAAAAGTAGACGAATTGGTTTATTTGGGAACCAGCATTAGCACCAATAATAATGTCAGCCTTGAAATCCAACGGAGAATCACTCTTGCCAACAAGTGCTACTTTGGGCTGAGTAGGCAATTGAGAAGTAAAGTTCTCTCTCGTCGTACAAAGATCACACTCTATAAGTCACTCATCATGCCTGTGCTGGTGTATGGCGCGGAGGCATGGACAATGCAAGCATCTGATGAGGCGCCTCTTGGAGTTTTCGGGAGAAAGATTCTGCGAAAGATTTACGGACCTTTACGCGTTGGTGATGACGAATATCGCAGACGATTTAACGATGAGCTGTATGAGCTTTACAACGATGTAGACATAGTGCAGCGAATTAAAATTCAGAGGCTCCGCTAGCTTGGCCATGTCGTTCGGATGGACAGAAACGCTCCTGCTCTGAAAATATTCAACGCGGGCCGCGATGCTGGTAACAGAGGAAGAGGAAGGCCCCCTCTGCGTGGGAAAGACCAGGTGGAGAAGGACTTGGCTTCACTTGGCATTTCCAATTGGCGTCAGTTAGCACAGAAGAGAAATGACTGGCGTGCTGTTTTGGACTCGGCCAAAATCGCTTAGGCGGTTACAGCGCCAGTTAAGAAGAAGAAGAAGATACCACGTTTATAAGATGCTTCAATTCGTTCTAAGTCAAACCATGTTATATGGACACACACATGTAAACACATTCTCTAATCGAATTGAAACTTTTATAGGGCTTTCGCACGAGGCGATTTCTCAGGCAACTTTTGCGTTCAACTCACGCAGGGTTGCACGAAAAAAAATTTTGTAGCTAATAATATTAAGATATAAAAAAATATCAAAATGTTCACCATAAAAAAGCGTTTGCATTGTTCATTTATGCATTCTACTTTTGGTTGAACGGCCTTTCAACTAATCGCTTTCAACAAAGTTGGTCGCCAGCCAACATTTCGCCATTCAACTTTTTTTTTGTGCAACCTTGCGCGAGTTCAAAGCAAAAGTTGAACGCAAAATCGCCTCGTGCGAACACCTTTTTAACCGTACCACCATAAATCACATTTTGAATGCGAGTTTAGAGTTGTTGAATCGTGTTAAGAGTGCATATAAACACCGAATTTTTCCACACGGTTGTTTCATACAACTCTGTATAAAGTAAACCATTTAAAAAGTTCTTGAAATTACATTTATGCTAAGCTTTGTTATAAAATTAATAGCTAAGATAATTTTTACAAGGCTGTTTGAGTCTTTAATTGTTGTTTTTCCATATTCATTATTATCAAGAATTTACACATGTATTAACAGGGTTGCATCTGGATAAACTCTGTTTGAAAGTGTGTTCGATCGACTAATTTCTTGTGTTGCATATAAACACTTGCATTTAAAGCAAGCTACGCTGACACGAGTTAATTTAAAACCGCGTTTGATGCCATAGAAAGAAGGTAATAGTTAAACTCTTGTTGGTGGTTAATTACTAATTTGGCCCTAATAAAAAACCGATTTTTTGCAAGCGGTGCCCATACCTAGTATTTACTCGTATCGTTTCATATCTAAAGGCCGGTCCACATAGAACTTTCGCGTTGGCGTTGGTTTGACAGAACGCACGTTAAAAGTATGCTTGCTACAATGAACGCTTGGCAGCGAATGCTTGGGCCACTACATTATATTACTAACGACAGATAAATTATTATTTAATATCAATAATTGCATTAAAAACGAACTTTCTTGCCCGCACTTGATTAAAAAGGAAACATATTTCACATAATTTTATTTATTTGCAACAGCTGACGATCGACGCACGCGAAAAGATGAGAGTTGGCCATCTTTTTACTTTGTGTTAGCGTGAGCGTTGCCGAATTTTGGCTATGTGGCTGCATTTGAATTCATGTATTCATAGTCAGCTGTTGAAGCGACGCCATCGCCAACGCAACGTCAAAGTTCTATGTGGACGGGCCTAATACCATGTTCTGACCGACATCGAAAACATGTTTTTGTTGCTAAAAATGGCTTTCGACCTAAAACATGTGTTTTCGTCCATGTAAAATCTGTCAAACGAAAACCAGTTTTCGCTGAAAACTACTTGAAAACTCACGTTCCACTCATTCCAATCGGTTTCTTCACTAGTTTTTTTTCGATTATTTATCGAAGTGGAAGTCGTATTTTCTCATCTTTAATAGGCTATTTTGTATTTATTGTTAATTGGCTGGCCAAACTAAAATAAGAATGAAAGTAAGAGGTTGCTAATGACAAGAAAATGTGGGAAAAGTATTTTGGTTTTGTTTTCGTGTAGCAAAACTGCAATCAGAGGATGTAAGTAATGTCAACGAAAACACTAACAGCCGGTGTGAACAGCCTTCAGCCCACAATTCCAAAACTCGTTTTCAAAGTGTTTTCGTTGTCGGTCAGAACATGGTATTAATTGTGGTTATTAGAACTGGGATACTCTCGATAGTACCGCAACTCGATAGTTTTCGAAACGATAGTTAAAACATGGATAGTATCAATAGTACTATCGTCGTGAGAGATATTGAATTGAAATGCTAAAAGTGTGTTTGCATTGTTCAACTTTGCGTTCAACATTTCCGTTCAACTCAGCGCAGGGTTGCACGAAAAAAAAGTTGAATGGCTAAAAATATCAAAATATGAAAAAATATCAAAATATTCGCCATAAAAAGGTGTTTGCATTGTTCAACTTTGCATTCAACTTTTGGTTGAATGGCCTTTCAACTAATCGCTTTCAACAAAGTTGGTCACCAGCCAACATTTAGCCATTCAACTTTTTTTTCGTGCAACCCTGCGTTGAGTTGAACGCAATTGTTGAACGCAAAGTTGAATAATGCAAACACTGCTTAAATTGCTTGAAAATTTAATAATTAATAAATTTATAAATTACCTTGTAAATTAAAGAGATTATATAAATTTGTGGTAATTCTCTAGTGTAGGGTAACAACCCCTAAAAAATGTCCGGAAAAGTCGGGAGGTGTACCAAACGACGCGTTTCGGTCCCCC
This sequence comes from Rhagoletis pomonella, assembly GCF_013731165.1. Taxonomy (NCBI): domain Eukaryota; kingdom Metazoa; phylum Arthropoda; class Insecta; order Diptera; family Tephritidae; genus Rhagoletis; species Rhagoletis pomonella. Next base: position 74,510,830 of record NW_023458555.1, on the reverse strand, counting down.
TATTAACAATCCGGAGGGGGTAAGCTAATATTATTAACCATTTAAAAGTTATGAACAAAACACTTTTGTTAAATTTCGTAGTTTTCTATGGGCAACTACACCGACAAAGATTCACTAAATCACCTGTTCTCACTTTTTAAACACTGTTAAAATATATAATTTAACTTATTTATTAAACAAACACATAGTTTTATCAACTAAGATAGATTATTTTGTTATTAAAAAGAAGTTGACAATCTTTGCGAACTGAAACGCGACATTCCAAAATAGCTATAGTGCTGCCACTGTATTAGTATTTCGTAATAATTCACTTTTCCTTATAAGGTGTGTGCACCTTTCAATGCTTTTCGGTATCTTCTTTCGTTTAATATATATACAAATAATGAAAATTTTTAATAAAAAATCGCGCGATTTTTTATTAAAAATTTTCGGCTGCGGCGCTTTTTTCATAAAAATCAATACTTCGATAAATAATGAAAATTTTTAATAAAAAATCGCGCGATTTTTTATTAAACATTTTTGCCTGCGGCGCTTTTTCCATAAAAATCAATATTTCGTTAATAAAACAGAGTAAAAAAACTTTGCGCCTGCCAAAATTACTAAGGGTATTCATCAAACCTTATAAATGCATTGTAAACCGTATAAACATATAATTGTGTAAACCTTATAAATGAACTGTCAAAATTTGTATGAAAACACGTTTACACATTTCTGATAAATTTATCCAGCGATTTCACTGAATAAACTTGATAAACTGAAGCCAATGCAACTCTGTCGCAACTCTAGCTATGTTTTCTTGCGCAATAATCGGGATCCTCATACAAATTTTGCACGCAAATTCAACAACGATATGATCCTGATAGAGATCTGGTTCAATTATTATCCCGTCTGTTTGTTTTGCTTCAATGATAATTTGGCCGCAAAGTTAGTGAGGTAGTTTCTATAATTTCTTTATCCTCGTGCTAGTAGTATAAAGTTAGTAAGGGTATTCATCAAACCTTATAAATGCATTGTAAACCGTATAAACTTATAATTGTGTAAACCTTATAAATGAACTGTCAAAATTTGTATGGAAACACGTTTACACATTTCTGATAAATTTATCCAGCGATTTCACTGAATAAACTTGATAAACTGAAGACAATGCAACTCTGTCGCAACTCTAGCTATGTTTTCTTAGGCAATAATCGGAATCAGCATACAAATTTTGCACGCAAATTCAACAACGATATGATCCTGATAGAGATCTGGTTCAATTATTATCCCGTCTGTTTGTTTTGTTTCACTGATAATTCGCAACGTTTGGCAGCCGTGACAAATGAATTCATACACAAACAGACATTCAGCCATTGTTTCTTATAACTTACTTCAAATAAATACCCTTTATGTTATATGTACATTTATTTAAATAGATATCTCGTAAATATAATTTTTTCCAATTTAGTGAGATAGTTTCTATAATTTCTTTATCCCCGTGCTAGTAGTATAAAGTTAGTGACACTGCGCTTTATAACCAAAGAAAACACGACTATTGTCGCATGTGTAAACGAAAAGAGAGTGTGGGTCGTTCATGTAACAGAGTGCATAAACTTATAAGATTATCTGCTTGATAAAGTTATCGGTTTAGATGAATACCACTAGTGATACTGAGCTCTATGACCAAACAAAACGCGACTATGGTCGCATGTGTAAACGAAAAGAGAGTGTGGGTCGTTCATGTAACAGAGTGCGTAAACTTATAAGATTATCTGCTTGATAAAGTTATCGGTTTAGATGAATACCACTACTATAACCTCAAATCGCTAGTATTGCCACTTTATTTCACATTTCATTTGCGCTATTATACTCAGTTTACGCTATACACTTCCTCTTCTTCTTCTTTTTTTACTTTCACCTAAATAAGATATTCTAACCAAAATATAATAGCAAATTTCGCTATACCATGGCAGCGCTACTTTTATGGTTTACAGTTATTTTAGCTGTAATTAAAAGTAAGCGTCATGGAGTACCAAAAGTGCGATTTTTTATTAAAAATTTTCATTATTTATCGAAGTATTGATTTTTATGGAAAAAGCGCCGCAGGCGAAAATGTTTAATAAAAATTCGTTACAATATACTTTCCTACTACGCAGTACTTTTTAATACAATTTTGTAATGAATACTAAAAATATATAGCTCTGAAAATTCACAGCAAGAAATTTTTTGTATTCTCTTTTGTTCGCCAGTTCGTATTTACCTTTGTAAGTTTTGAAAAATGGCTTGAACGAACCAGTATAATACAGCCTAGGCAAATTTTTAAAGAAACTTTTCGATACTAAGTTTTATTAAAACAAAATGTCGAAGTCAACTTCATATAGAAAGAAAGTCTTCGTTAGTTATAAGAAGAGATTTTCTTAAATATAATACCTTTACGGCACTCACATATTGAAAAGATTTACTATTTATTTTATTATTCTTTAATTTAAACTATCTGTTTATAAAATATAATGTATTCTTTAAGAAAAACTGTATAAACCCAAGATTAAATCTATGCGAAACATCCAAAGCCAACATACATATCAATATTCTTTAGTTTTTAGCCCATTCAATTTTAGTATAATAAAGTGCAAGTTTAAAGTAGCTGGGACTTACCGTTGAACTTGGCATTTTTTTTTGTCGACGATGTTAGTCATTTTCTTCCATACGTAGTGTGTTCGACGATTTTTTATATGGAGAAAATTAGCAACACCTTCATCAAAGAAATCTTAAAAAACTTACTTATATTAAAATTTAATTGCTAAAAAACCGCACACTCAAAATAAATCTATGAAATCGAATTAAAAAGCTCGAAATTTTTACGAAAGTGTGTTGGTTTTTTTTTAATGTTGCACAAAGTTTGAACCTTGGATTTGTACGGCTTTTCTTAAAATATAAACCGTATTTTTACAAAAAATAATTAAAATTTAATAATATTAAGATAAATGGTCAAATCTTGTCGTAAAGTTTTAATAAGCACTTGAAATGCTATAAAAAAGTAAAATTTTAGTACTGAATCCAAAGAAAATGTCTCTTTTATCCATTAATATCAACTTAAATATGCTTTTTGTTAAGATGTATACCTGAAAATGTGTGCATACATATTTGCGTTAAATGCAGTACATGTGCACGTGGAATCAATTTGTAAAAGTGTAAAATACGTAAACGTATGTACATAAACAATAAAACTTTCTCATGAATACCATGAAATCATTGGTCTTGAAGGGAATGTACTAAGAAAATATATGAGCGAATTAAAAAGTGTATGCAATTTATAGCCGAAAAGTACATTTTTTGTATAGATTTCGTACTGAAGGAACGATTTCATTTCCCAACACTGATACAGAATGTAAAGAAACACAGGGTTGCAAGGAAAAAAAGTTGAACGAGCTCAAAGTTGGCTGGCGACCAACTTTGTTGAAAGCGATTAGTTGAAAGGCCGTTCGGACGAGGCGATTTTTGCTTTCAACTAAAAGTTGCCTGAAAAATCGCCTCGTGCGAAAGCCCTATTATAAGTTTACGCACTCTGTTACATGAACGACCCACACTCTCTTTTCGTTTACACATGCGACCATAGTCGCGTTTTGTTTGGTCATAGAGCTCAGTATCACTAGTGGTATTCATCTAAACCGATAACTTTATCAAGCAGATAATCTTATAAGTTTATGCACTCTGTTACATGAACGACCCACACTCTCTTTTCGTTTACACATGCGACAATAGTCGTGTTTTCTTTGGTTATAAAGCGCAGTGTCACTAACTTTATACTACTAGCACGGGGATAAAGAAATTATAGAAACTATCTCACTAAATTGGAAAAAATTATATTTACGAGATATCTATTTAAATAAATGTACATATAACATAAAGGGTATTTATTTGAAGTAAGTTATAAGAAACAATGGCTGAATGTCTGTTTGTGTATGAATTCATTTGTCACGGCTGCCAAACGTTGCGAATTATCAGTGAAACAAAACAAACAGACGGGATAATAATTGAACCAGATCTCTATCAGGATCATATCGTTGTTGAATTTGCGTGCAAAATTTGTATGCGGATCCCGATTATTGCCTAAGAAAACATAGCTAGAGTTGCGACAGAGTTGCATTGTCTTCAGTTTATCAAGTTTATTCAGTGAAATCGCTGGATAAATTTATCAGAAATGTGTAAACGTGTTTCCATACAAATTTTGACAGTTCATTTATAAGGTTTACACAATTATAAGTTTATACGGTTTACAATGCATTTATAAGGTTTGATGAATACCCTTACTAACTTTATACTACTAGCACGGGGATAAAGAAATTATAGAAACTACCTCACTAACTTTGCGGCCAAATTATCATTGAAGCAAAACAAACAGACGGGATAATAATTGAACCAGATCTCTATCAGGATCATATCGTTGTTGAATTTGCGTGCAAAATTTGTATGAGGATCCCGATTATTGCGCAAGAAAACATAGCTAGAGTTGCGACAGAGTTGCATTGGCTTCAGTTTATCAAGTTTATTCAGTGAAATCGCTGGATAAATTTATCAGAAATGTGTAAACGTGTTTTCATACAAATTTTGACAGTTCATTTATAAGGTTTACACAATTATATGTTTATACGGTTTACAATGCATTTATAAGGTTTGATGAATACCCTTAGTAATTTTGGCAGGCGCAAAGTTTTTTTACTCTGTTTTATTAACGAAATATATAAAATAAAAGTGAATAAATGATTTGGTTTGCATAAAATAATAACCGAAGACGTTTTAATAGTGTTTTAAAAGTGTAAACTGGTTATTTAGTGCATTTTTGACGTGGTAATTGCTCATAGAAAACAACGAAATTTAACAAAAGTTTTTTGTTTATAACTTTTAAATGGTTAATAGTATTAACCCTCCCCCTCCAGATTGTTAATAGAGGGGCCGAAACGCGTCGTTTGGTACCCCTCCCGACTTTTCCGGGCCATTTTTAGGGGTTGTTACCCTATACTAGATAATTACCAAACTTCTAAAATACCAACTTTCTAAAATAATAAAATAAACTTATTATTTTATGCGTCTGAATTATATATGCATATGTTTGTCCCTTTTGAAGTGCAAAGAAGTGAAATTGTCTATAATAAAACATCTGTATCGCTCTTGCTTGCGCTTCGTAAAGCCCAAAATACAATAACGCAGTGGCAGTGGCAGTGGCAGTTTTTTGAAATCAGATGTTTGTTAGAAAGTGTGGTGTCCAATGAAGCCACTCACAATACAGCAGTGGCAGCTGGCAGTACTGCTCAGTTTAGCCCAAATTCTAAATTTACTGCCACTGCCTTCATTGCAGCAAACTTCGCGTGCTGAATTTGACATAAATAAAATGCAGCCAACTTCTGTTCATGTCACTGAAGCCTAAAAGACAACAACAAAAATGTAAACAAACAAAAGGGAATGTCAAAAAAATATGTCACTGACAACGCCGTATTGTATATGCTGCGGCAGTGACTGCCAATATTAGCAGTAACAGCTGATTTTAAAAACTGTCACTGCCACTGCGCTATTGAATTTTGGCCTTAAGAAATACGACATACACGCGGGTACGCTAAACATCAATTCGTTTATTCGAATAAAAAAAGACACGAACAATACACAAGTACAAAAAATCATCGATTGAAATTTAAAGATCAGCAACGCGACTTATAAGCCCAAAACACAATAACGCTGTGGCAGTGGCAGTTTTTCGAAATCAGCTGTTTTTTAGAAAGTTTGGTGTCCAATGAAGCGACTCACAATACAGCAGTGGCAGCTGGCAGTACTGCTCAGTTTAGCCCAAATTCTAAATTCACTGCCACTGCCTTCATCGCAGCAAACTTCGCATGCTGAATTTGACATAAATAAAATGCGGCCAACTTCTGTTCATGTCACTGAAGCCTGAAAGGCAACAACAAAAATGTAAACAAACAAAAGGGAATGTCAAAAAAAGCTGTCACTGACAACGCCGTATTGTATTTGCTGCGATATTAGTAGTAACAGCTGATTTTAAGAACTGTCACTGCCACTGCCACTGCGCTATTGTATTTTGGCCTATATACTCTACAGAGCAACAAGAGCTACTGTTAAGCTGAAATTAGTCAAGAACGTAAACCTACCGGTACGTAAACCCGAGTCAGCTGACACGATCTGTCTTACCAAAGCGCCATGTAAATGAAAACTCAACACCGCAGAATTTTTCTGTAGTTGTAGCCCGTAGCGCAGAAATTTGCGGAATTTAGATTTTTCCGTGTCAGCTGATTTCTCCTTCTTTAGATGGTTGCCACTTCGTCAGTTTTACAGATGGTAAAAAAGTTATAAGTTCCTATTCAAAATATGTTTAAAATATTTGAAATTTACTATTAAATAAGGTTTTTGTTGAAAACTAAGTAGTTTATATTTAGCTAAAAACTATTATAGCACGAAAAATTGTAGTTGAAAGGGTAAGTTTATGAAAAGGCATTGATGAGTGGCAACAGTGTAGTAAGCAACACTGAGGGCTCCAGTAATCGACAAAATTATGCGTATACAGACTGCGTTTAAGTATACGTTCTGCGTTCTCGACTAATTTCAACTTAAGTGTAGCTACAACTCAACAAGTAGGAGGCCGAAGGCCGCCTACGGAGAAAGGAGTTCTCTGCAAAAGGTGATTGTTTATAATAGGAGCGTTCCTTATCTCCCAGAAATAGTCAGAAAAAGTCCGAAGTAGTCAGATTTAGTCCAAAAAGCGTTCCTTAACTCGGAAATGACAGCAAAAATGAGAGAGCAACATTAAGTGAGAGTGACTCTCATCAGTCCGAAGTAGTCAGATTTAGTCAGAAGAATTTTTTCTGGCAAAATCCTGAAAAGTGTCAAACTCAACTGAATTTAAATTAACGGAAATTAAAGGATACCCAAAAACTGAGAATATTCTAAAAAAGTAAAAACGGTGAATTGAAATTGGAAGGAGGCAAAAAATAATTGATATAGTAAGTGGTTATTGTGCTTGTGCTTGTGTGAATGTGTTTTGTACATACATTTCCATTCTTATTTGACGTTAGTTTTGTTGTTGCCATTCTTTGGACTAAAAATTTGGTTTTTTGCGTTCCTTTACTTTTCCTGATATTCTCTTTTAGTGAGCGCATTTTGCTTACGCTCTGGCATTTTGACACTTTTCAGATTTTCGTCCAAAAAGATAAGGAATGAACCTAATTATTTTACATTAATTCAATTTTTGTAAGAACTATACAACATATATATAACCTAACTATAACTATACAACATATATATATACCAAATTAAAGGGAATCAAATTTCCTATTAAATGAGATAAAAAAAATTAAAATTTTCAAGATCCATCCAACCGTTTTTAAGAAATCTTGATTTCAAAAATTGCTTATTTTGAACTTTAACCTTTGATAATTTTTGTTGTTGTTTGCCCAAAAAAAGAAGTATACCGTTATACCCAGCTCAATCATCTCTATCGATTCCAATTTATTTATTTTTTTTTTGAGAGTTGGAGCCCAACTGCATTTGTTCCATTCTAAGTCACAACTTAAGCTATTCATAGTCGCCTTAGTTTCGACTTTTCTGGCTAAGTACCTACTTAAAATTTAGTTTCGGCTGCAGCTGCAACTAAGTGGTAACTAGGAAGACGTATTTTATCAAATTAAGGGAAAACAGACGAAATATGTAAAAATTAAGTTGGTAGAGGGTGATTTTGATAATATTGAATAAACTCCAATTAAAATTTACAAAGATCGATCCATTTTAATCGGATGAAATTAAATGCGTATTACAATTCGAATAAAGTTACATCACAATTTTATAATTGGAATAATTTAGATAAATTCTCAAATAATAAGTCAGTTTCACGCTAGTTCTTTTAAAGTAAATTTGTGCATAACACTTAGATATCTACTATTTGTATGTTTCACAGCATGATTTCGATAAACATCGATTTCACATCACTGCGGTTGTTCTGGCTATTTCACACAATTAACAAGAAAATGATACCTTATTCTTTTGCATAATCATGCAATGAAAATAAAAATTACATAAGCGGATGACAAACTTGACATTATTTAATAAAAATGTAATTTTTCCAAAATATCGTAAAGAAAAATCGATACATTTTCACACTAGTTTTGCTATATCGAAAACTAAGTCGAAACTACTTAGTAGAAGTCTGAAATGCGACTATGAGTAGAGGTAAATTTTATGTTGGTACTTAAAATTAAGTTGCAACTTTGTTAGTTTCGACTTAGTTGCTAGACTATGAATACGCGCCATAGTTGCTAAAAATTTCAATAACTAAAAATTTTTGTTCGCCAACTGTATGGCGAATTTTCTTGGATGATCGATTTAGGGGACAGTTTCCAACTATCGATACTATCGATAGTATCCCAGTGTTAGTGCTCTTTTGCGAAATGCTCAGTATATCCAGTAGCTCGTTTCTGTAACAATTCTCTACCAAGGCGAATTGAGATATGAATTCGCCGCCCTGTTCTCTACTGCTAATTAGTAGGTGAGAGTGACGTATTTTCTCTACCAGTAGAGAAATAATTAGTTGCGATCGCGTACGAGTCCGGACTAGTCAGAAATAGTCAGAATCAGTCAGATTTTACTGGATATCGATCCCGTACTCGGTTCTCTGACTATTGAAAAGACAAAAAAGAGAGTAAATACGGTTCTCTCTTTGTCAGGTTTAGTCCGAGAATTTTTTGCTGGTAAATGTGTCAAACGATCAGCTGTAGTGTGTTTGGCAACCAAATAGTAAACAAAAGAAAAGTGCACCCTGCTAATTCATGTTGAAAAGTATTTAATTACTTGTTTAAGTGGATTTTAATGAATTTTAAAGTATTTTTGGTTATTTACATGTGTGAGCTGAGTGTGTTTACATACAAAATAAGCAAAAATTTACAACCAAAATTTGGAGGTTATGTTGAAGTTGACAGAAGTTACCATTTTTTACTAGAAAGCGATTCCGTACTTTTCAATGTTACTCTCCCGCTCTGAGCGAATTTTTATTTTTTGACAGTTTTACTAGTCCGAGTCCGAGGAATACGGGATTGCACCTATTGGTAGAGAAAAGTTACAGAAACGGGCTACAGTAAACAAACTTAGCTATTTTTTTCACCAAGTTTGGTCCCCATAAAGGACTAGTGTTGCAACGCTTTTTCGGTAATTAGGGTGTTGTGCAGCTATTTATTGTGGTGAATTTATTCTCATGGAATTGGAGATGGGGCTGATAGATTTATTTTAAATAAATTGTGAATCTGCGAAAATATCTTTTCAGCAGATGAATATACTTTTTAACCTTTCTCCCGAAAATTTACATACAGGCTCGAAAATATGCGAGTAACATTTAAATATCGTCGCTTGGATGGAAAATTGGCGGAAGCGTCATTTTGACAATTTGTGATTTTTGGATATCTTCTTTAGTTTCCGAGTAATTGACTAAAATGTTTTCGGTTATTTGGTACAAATTGCGTTAGTATTGCTGTCGTACTAAACTAATCAAAATCTTTCAAATAGAGTTATCTCTTCTTCTTTAGTTTCCGACATATTGTTACGATAATCCTTGAAACCTCGTCCGGATTTCCCAAATCTCTCGGTTCGTATCGCTAGATTGTTAAATAAATGCAATCGATGACCAAATGGTAGTACAATTAATTTTATTGTACAACAAACAATTTTACAATACTTGCTAATACAGTAAAAATACTACAATACTTGTTAAAGCAATTACAACGCTTTACTGAACTTGTTAACACAATTAAACTTATAGCTTGCTTATTCGCAACTCGCTTCTCTGCTCACTTTACTTGTAGCTTGCTGACTTGTAACTAACTCACCTCGCTGTGGCGGCGCCCTTATATACCTGCGCTGGCACTTATGGCAACTCTAGAACATTCTGAAGTTTATCGCTCATTCTCTTTCTCTCGCTGTTCGCAGTGTTCATCCAACTTGACGTTTCTCTTTGTGGAATATTCTACGTCATTCCTCGAACATTCTGCCTATTTCTCGTTGTTCGCTTTGTGTTGCCGCAGTATTCGCCACACTGCCCTCCACCTATGTCTGATCGTCCCGATCAGACACACTTGCCGCTCCAACCGCTGCAAGTCTTTCCAAATGGACCACTTTCATCTTTGTTCTCGGTCTCCCCATTGTCTGGATTCGATGCACTGCGTCCTTCAGCCGTTTGTCAATCCTATACGGACCTTTCCAGTTACGATGTTGTCCGGAGGTGAAGCCTTTCTTCGGCTGCGGCATGTGCAACAACACCGAATCACCTTCCAGTAGCTCTTCTCGGCTCGATGCGTTACTGGACATTGCTTCCAGCTTATCTCCGGTGGTGCACCATCTCACATGGTCGTGCTTCTGCCGGCCACTGGTGGTGACCAGACCATGTCTCTTCTCATGGGCACCCTTTTCGCCAGATCTATGCCGCATCATCTGTCCATGACACCCAGACTCCCGCCTTCGTGCTGCACTGCCTTTAGCACATCTTACGCTGAAATTTCCGCCGTCGTTTCGTATCTCGCTCTTCCGCCGATGCTAACTTCATTGACCGGACATGTATAATCTCAACCTTGGCTTTCGGCTTAATTGCTCGCCTTTTCCGACCACCTTTTTCGGGACACTTCAAAGCGCGCCTACTGCTTTCACAGCCGCTTCCATTTCCGGCCACCGGCGAATCACCATTGCAACGTGGTTCAGTGGCTTTCCTCCTGCCGGAAACACTGCCTGGCTTGCCATGACCACTTCCTTGTTGCGACCTCTTCTTCACTGAGCTAGCGGAACCGTCACGCTTTTCCTGTATCAGTGAACCGTTTCCTTATCCTGATGAAACCACTCCGTCTCCATCACTGCCAACCTCCGCCCAACTAACCGCTTCCGTTTCTGGTGGAATTGTCGACACTTCCTCTAAGACTAACCGTCTACTGCAGTACTGGCTGTCGTAGCCAACCCTAAGTAGCACTTTCCTGTGACGATCTGTCAGGATCATTCTCTGGAGGTCAATCTTCATGCCTTGGCCAAGTAAGAAATCCACGCCGATGATGACTTCATCCACAATGTCTGCCACTATAAACTTAGTGTACGAGGCCCAACCGTCGATTATTACCTCGTATGGTACTTCTCCTAACACTTGGGTGCATTCACCAGTTGCAGTCTGCAGCTTTGCTCCAGGTAGTGGCTTCACATAAAAAGTGGCCAGATCCGATCGAATAATGGAATGTGTCGCTCCAGTATCCACTGTCAGTACTCTCTCCTGACCATTCACACATCCACCAATAGTGAGGTTGCTCGCATTCCGGCCAATTTGTGAGACGGAGATTATGGGCCCTTCAACTTCTGGAGCCAGCACGCGGCCCTTCCTGCTGGCTCGTTTCAGTTTAACGACTGATTGGAGTTGGCTTCGTCTCCTTCAGCCCTGCGTTTGCGTCCTGCTGAATTGTTGAGCCCACTGGAACTTGCACTGAAATCGCGGGCGAAGTGGCCTGACTTTCCACATTTAAAACATTTGCCAGAGCCATGCTTTTTCTCGCCCAGCAGTTGGATAATCTTCTTCAGCATTTCAGTTGTCTCGTCCGGTGTTTCCACTTCCACGCGATGTGCTTTGTAGGCTGGTCTACTTAGGAGTGCTGCCGTTTCACGCGTCTGAGCATACGAGACCGTTTCAGCAAATGTTGGCTTTGGATTCGCGTACGTCTCTCGCTTGGTATACACGTCCCGCATTCCGTTGATGAACCTCTGGATCTTTACCCTTTCAAGGTGTTCACCAGATGCGTCTCCAATAGCCAAGTGAGCCAGCCTCTCGATCTCCGAAGCGAATTCTTGTAGAGTCTCGTTGGCTTTTTGGCAGCGATTCTCCAGCTCCATCTGGTAAATCTGTCTCCTGTGCTCGCTACCATAACGTCTTTCCACTGCATCCATTAACGCATCGTAACTGTTCCTTTCACAGTCGGGAATAGTCTGCAATATTTCTGCCGCAGGTCCTTTGAATGCAACGAATAGTGCAGCGGATTTATCCTCCATGCTCCAATGATTTGCTGCAGCCGTTTTTTCGAACTGGAGCTTAAAGACCTGGAAAGGAATCGTGCCGTCAAAGGATGGGGTTTTTACCTTGGGAGCGCTCGTCGAAGTAGCTGGACGATTCAACTGTAAATCACGAAGACGACCTTCCAACTCCTCTACCTTTGTCTCGACTTTCTCCTGTCTCTCTTCGATTTTGTCCTGTATTTGTGTAATTTTTGCATCCTGTGCTTCCAGCTGGGATGATATACGTGTCTCTTGTGCCAGTAGCTGAGCTTCTTGCCGGGATAACACCTGCGCTGATACCTCTGAAGATATACGTGTCTCCAGCGTTTGCATCTGGGATGACAGCTGTGATGACATCTGTGAAATGGCAGCCAATAACGTTTTCATGTCTATAGCTGTTGATGAACTAAGAGCCTTTTGCTGTTCTTCAACCTTCCCGGATGTCTGCTGCACATCCTTCGACGAACAAGCAGCTTCATCATTCTGTTCGTCCTTTGCTGATGCATCGTCGGGTTTACCCTGGAAGTCGTATTTGTCCACGTCGATGCCTTCAGCTTCCATAGCCTCCCGCAACCGGGATAACAATTCCACTTTTCTTCCGGAGGTGGCTAAATTTCGCTTCTCCAACTCCTGTTTGAGTTCCTCAATCTTTAAGTCCTGAATTTTTGCCATTTTCAAAAGCATTTATTTAACAATCCCACTTCTGACACGAATTGTTACGATTATCCTTGAAACCTCGTCCGGATTTCCCAAATCTCTCGGCTCGTATCGCTGGATTGTTAAATAAATGCAATCGATGACCGAATGGTACTACAATTAATTTTATTGTACAACAAACAATTTTACAATAATTGCTAATACAGTAAAAATACTACAATACTTGTTAAAGCAATTACAACGCTTTACTGAACTTGTTAACACAATAAGGGTATTCATCAAACCTTATAAATGCATTGTAAACCGTATAAACTTATAATTGTGTAAACCTTTTAAATGAACTGTCAAAATTTGTATGGAAACTCGTTTACACATTTCTGATAAATTTATCCAGCGATTTCACTGAATAAACTTGATAAACTGAAGACAATGCAACTCTGTCGCAACTCTAGCTATGTTTTCTTAGGCAATAATCGGGATCCGCATACAAATTTTGCACGCAAATTCAACAACGATATGATCCTGATAGAGATCTGGTTCAATTATTATCCCGTCTGTTTGTTTTGTTTCACTGATAATTCGCAAAGTTTGGTAGCCGTGACAAATGAATTCATACACAAACACACATTCTGCCATTGTTTCTTATAACTTGCTTCAAATAAATAGCCTTTATTTTATATGTACATTTATTTAAATAGATATCTCGTAAATATAATTTTTTCCAATTTAGTTAGGTAGTTTCTATTATTTCTTTATCCCCGTGCTAGTAGTATAAAGTTAGTGACACTGCGCTTTATAACCAAAGAAAACACGACTATTGTCGCATGTGTAAACGAAAAGAGAGTGTGGGTCGTTCATGTAACAGAGTGCATAAACTTATAAGATTATCTGCTTGATAAAGTTATCGGTTTAGATGAGTACCATTAATTAAACTTATAGCTTGCTTATTCGCAACTCGCTTCTCTGCTCACTTTACTTGTAGCTTGCTGACTTGTAACTAACTCACCTCGCTGTGGCGGCGCCCTTATATACCTGCGCTGGCACTTATGGCAACTCTAGAACATACTGAAGTTTATCGCTCATTCTCTTTCTCTCGCTGTTCGCAGTGTTCATCCAACTTGACGTTTCTCTTTGTGGAATAATCTACGTCATTCCTCGAACATTCTGCCTATTTCTCGTTGTTCGCTTTGTGTTGCCGCAGTATTCGCCACAATATTCAGCTTTATCATGAGTTTCATTTTCTAGAACCGGGACACTTTTTACTTTTCGTTTGCGTGTATTCACTACAGGTGGATGAAAAAACTGTTGGCGAAATTTGGTTGGGGCGAAACTCACGATTAGGCTGATTAGTAAAAACTATCGTTAATTTATAAAAATTGTTATCACATTTTGGCGTATATCATTGAAACTGATTGCAAATTTTTTGACAAATATCGTATTCGACAAAATTTTATTAAACT
>NW_023458555.1:74488001-74496664 GCF_013731165.1 Rhagoletis pomonella | reverse complement strand
CCAGGCGACGATATAATATTTACCTAAAATATGCATCTAAATAGATTGTAATTGTCATTATTTTCGCAGTTGGAGTATATGCCAGACGAGTAACAGGTACACAAGTATACCCATGATTCAATAATACAAGTTTAGATAATTATTGACACCTGCGGTTTGACACTCCCTTACAAAAGATTGCATTTACGAAGGACAGAGAAAGGGCAAGAATGCAATCCCTTGTTGCGAAATTGGTAGTAGAAAAGTACTCAAAGTAGGCAATTAATAGTGAAATTCCTTTCGTAAATTCTAATGTATTTGCAGGAAATCTGGCATTTTAAACGAAATGTTGAACGTAATATTGATAATTATTACGTAATTTATATGCTATTTAGCCGTATAAAAACTGCGAAATGACTCAAAAATAAAATAAGACTACTATGAGATTGATGTAAACATCCAATGCTTACGTTTTCATCAGGTAAATATGCTTCATATGCATATACAAATAAACATATTGCACAAAAGCTTATACTTTTATTTCACACCAAAGCTACACTGTTTCCATGTAAATTTGCAAAGAAGCAACACGGTGCCACTGCTAAGGGAGAGACTACTGTCAGTTTATCGAACCTTGTTTTATTGAACCATGAAGTATACTCATGAACCAAAAATACAAGTTCACGCCCGCTTCTTAGTAGGCCGTTATAATCGCATTTAGGAAAAAAGTTGGGCGACTTTGACATTAGCCGTTTGTTTACATTTGTTCGTTGTTTACAATTTGGTGGTGGCTTTTTACTTTACTGCAATTTTCTTAATTTTCTTAATTTTCGCTTGTGACAACGTGTGCACACATAAGGTAAAGAATAATTTAACACAACGACATGATTTATAGAAGAATTTGCATAATAAAAATGATTATTCATGCGTTCAACAATTACGCGTTTTTTTTTTGTTCTCTTCGTCGTTTACTTCTTCCAACAAAGATGGCGTCGAGATTTCAACAGCTAGAAAATAACTTTTTTCTTTCTTTCGGGAAGATCACGCCTTGTATTTCGTTCATGAAGTATACCTAAATTAGCGCTTGAGCTTGTATATTTATCTCTCTCTAACGCATTAATTCTATATACGTCAGCACCAACGCCCGACAAAGTTATGTCTGTATTTAATAATGGCCCTATGACAAAATATTCATGAAATGTATTCGTAGATTTTTATTTACTTTCATTTCATACATTAGTATTGAGATGAATGATTTTTACTAAATACCAGGAATAAATATTTAATAAAAAACTATTTCATTTAAGCTTAACCAACTTTTAGTGGCTAGGAGCTAATTTTGGGACGCTTCATGAAATATTTTCATAGACAGTAAATGCAACCCTGGGTGCATCATTAACGAGCTGAAAAACCAAACAAATAAAAAATTCCATCTGAACCAATATTCCCAAAAATTATAAAGCAAAACAAAAACCATTTTTCCAATTTATGCACTGTTATTTTTATTATTGCAATACAATTTCGCAGCTCTTCAAACATTTTCCACATTATGCTTTTAGGGCTAGTAGTTTCCGACCCCATTTGCTCGTTTTATTTTCAGTTCTGAATTTAGGCTAGGCTTCATGGGAACTTACTGTGGGTGAAAACAGACCACATTTTGTAAATATGTACTTATGTATACACTTCAACTGAATTGTGATATTTAATTTAATTTTACAATGAAAAATGAATTTAATTTGCAATTTTTTAAGTTTACTAGATGTAAGACAACTTTTAATTTTCTTTATATATTGCATGCTTTAGTTTTAATTTTGTTTAAGTTAAGTTGTAAAGGTGAAAATAGGCCTCCTGGGCAGCCGAGCACATTAAAAAAAAAATCGGTAACGCGCGTAAAAGCATACCTCACAAGTCGTGTGGAAAATGCAAGAACAAATATACCTAAATGGAATAATTTTCGAAATTATGAAATGGTTATTGGTATTTCCCATCTCAAAGGGGATGATTAATTTGAACGTTATTTAAGCTGCCTTTACACGGTAGATTTTCGTCGTTTAACCAAAATCTACCCGTGTAAATTGCAATTCAACCGTAAAATGTAAACGTTTTGGCTAGTCGATATCTTAAGTAAATTTTCCAGTCGACAGAAATCGACCCGTGAAAAGGCAACTTCAGGAATTTTTTAATTTTTTTTTTTTTTTTTTTTGCTTGGGCGTCTTTTGAAGATGTGCGAAATTATATTGTCGCCTTAAATACAAAACAACAATTTCTTTAAGCCATCTTGTGCAGCAATTTGTTGATCTTATCCTCACGGCTACCGAAATCACCAAACTCAACGTAGTGATTAGCCTTCTTGCGCCAGCCTCGGGTTGATGTGTTGAGCTTGAATAGCAACAGGAAGTTGGGGGCTTTCTTGAAGTGAAGTGAATCAACGCACTGAATTTCGTGCGCTTCGCGAAATTTGCGTTCGATCAAAAAGCAGAGATTGGGACACGCTTGACCATTCCACGTTTGTACATCAATTCACGAACTGATTTAAGATTTGGATAACTCCGTATAGGGTTCGGCATACGTAGCATATTAATGGTTGCCTTGCTCAATTTGTTGAACACACCGTTTTAATGTGGCGAAGACAGAACTGTAAAACTACGCACTTTTTGTGCAACTTTGTTGATACCGCGGATGCGGATCACAAAAGCCAATTTGGATTTTTCAGGCCCGTCGATTTGGCCGCATTTCTTTGCCACACAGCGCTACTCCATCTCACGGCGTCCATCACGGAGTTTTCTTGTTTGATATTTCTCAGCATGCACCAAGTTTTCACGTTTACGGAGTGCAATCACAGCAGAGCGCTTTAGTTTACGTTTGATGGTAGCAATTTGCTGACCTGCTCTTGCTGAACTTCAGCTTCGACTCGGGGACAGGAGGCAGCTTCCTGGAAGGTTGTCTGCCCTTTGCTTGCGGTTTCTTACCGGCCGTGATGGCAGTCCTCTTAACTTGTTACTTAGCACGTTGAAAAGGCGAAAAAAGTTCGCCAAATGTTTGGAGCACATCGTAAATGAGCGACTCGATTTATAACATTTCTATAAACAATTTAATTAAATACTTTTTATACATAGATATGCTGCAACCATGCACTTACTTTCCCAAATTCCATCCTGCTTATCGGCATAATTTTCCAAATATGCCTGCTACTTCATTACTAATTACCCAATTTTCCAACTGCGCCTTCTTTGTTGGCTCGACATATCCTAAAAAAGACATACATTTACATTAAACAATAGAAATCGGAAAAATTAGCAAATAAAATACTCGCTTTGTTTTGTTGTCAAATTTCTGAGAAATGTAAATTCACCACGATGCGATACAGAAAGAACAAGGATCAGGGATGTAATTTTAAGTAAATCTATTATTCAGTGGCAAGGCGCAGAGCGTTCGGGGCAGCAATATTAATTTGTATCAAGTATAACATTAAACGGTGGTTCTAATACATTGTTTGATATAATTAACCAGAGTACATTCATTATATGGTATTTCTTTCAAAAACTAATGTACTATATGAACTTGGCGTACTTATTCTTTTGTGGACTTTATGTTACTTGAGAATTTAGACAACGTGCGAGCTGCCAGGTTCTGTTATCAATATAATTAACACAAGCTTTTCCGAGTGGTTGCCTTTCAATAAAAAGAATAAACAAATATTCGCAAATAAATTGGATTTATTTTATAACTGACAACTAACCTACGCTTTTTGTTCTTTTCTCCATTTTAATTTTGACTCCTATTACCGCCAACAACTTTATGTGTATACATATTTACAAGCTGTCAAAATTTTGCGTAGTCCTACGAGCTAGGTAAAAACTGTGGCATTCATATTAAGAACGAAAATCCCAAAATTTTTGTTTAGTCTTTCCAAATTTTCTCTTTTTAATCAGTTGGCAAAGGCCCTCAATGGCAGCGCTCCGAGCGTTGGGATAGTAATTTCATGTCAATTAGTAGAAAAGTTCCATGTTGAAAAAACTTTTTATTATGGCGAGAAAAATTTACATTTCTGCTGTGCCAAATCGTTACCTTTTTGCAGCTGGAAATTTTTGACAGTTGCTCTGGTTCAAAAGAAGTTGAGCAATTAAAATCAGAAATTATACAAAAAAGACTTGTCTTTACTGACATTTATTCTTCTAGAACTAAAAGCCATGAATTTATTAGACGCCTTAGTAATAAAATTAAACCATCAGGCCGGGTTGAAAATTTTCATTCACCTCATAGTTAACAAAAATTTACAATCCGTAGTACTTTTCTATCAATTCTCAAATGCGTTTAATTTAAATCGTTTAGAAAATGCGTCATTTATGTATACCATTTTATGTGGAATTATTCAATAAATTTCGTTTTACACTATACTTTTTGAAACTATTTGGAGTTAATTATTTTTTGGTTATTAAAAGCAACCCTGCGTGCTTGGAAGGCGTGTGTATCAATAATTTCATCCCTAGCATATTCATCCCCGAGGAAGGCACTAAGGGTGGGTAACTCAGCAAATTTATAGGAGTTGACTCAATGACTCCAACTCACTTTAAGGAGTCAGCTCATTCAACTAACTCATTTGACTCTTAGTATGTTACACTCATTCGTATCGTAGACTCGTTTTGAGGCATAGATGCGGTATAGCGGCCGTTGAGATAAAACAAAACTTTAAAGTGGGCGTGGTCAGCTCTTTTCTACTGATTTGAAAGGTGTAATTTTTTTTGTGTGCAAATTAATAGGGCGGTGCTAGGGGGAGGGTGAAGGTGGAATTTTCAATATTTTCAAAAGCTTATATTTCGAAACCTATTGTACCGAATTTCAAAATGTGGATATGGTTGGAAAGGCAATTGATTTGATATGCACATCTTTATATATCTTACATACATACATATTTCGAGAAAAACTAAAAAGAAAACGAAATTATAAGAATTTGTGAGATTTGACATAACACCCGCAATATAAAATACATGTGGTTGTTGTTGTTGTATTCTTGCCACCACCTTGTATAAATTCGCCTCGTGCAAAAACAAAATGCAAGACTTTGCCATGCTAAACACTGTGGCGAAGCGAGAGAGTTATATGGACAAATATGAGCCACTATGATTCAATTGATTCATGTGAGCCCTACGGCATCAACTGAGTTACTGAGTTACATTTTTTTTGGACAGGGAGTCTGAGTTACCGACTCACTTATAGGAATCAACTCAATAACTCAACTCTGAGTTGAGTTTCCCACCTCTAGAAGGCACCAAATTGACCGAAGGTTGTTTACTGGTTATATTGTGGTTTTTTGACTGGATATACTGAGGCGAAATGTATTTAGGTATGACATTAAGTTTGTTATTTCTTGCACAGTTCGCTGTTGCTGCTGCCAAAGATAACAAAACATTTAAGGCTACGAAAGAATGGAAAGAAATAAAGAACGGTTTGTAGCTTGGTAAATATGTATGTGTTTATATAATTTTTATAAATGCCGAATTGCTTATGTAGGGCAAGGGATCTCAGCCGGGCTGCATGTACGCATAAACTTGCAAACAGGTAAAAAGGCAGCAAAACTTTTAGACGAGTCTGAGGACGATGAGCGTACAAATGCTGGCTTGCCTAACGTGGTTATAAAAGGTGTTCCGAAAACCAATTTTAGAGCAACGGCTAAATCCACATTAAAAATCAGTAAAACACTCTCTGAAACATTAAAAAATATCCCCAAAGACAGTTTAGGTATTGGATATTCACCCGAAAAATTGGAGCAAATTAAGCGAGACTTTAAAACATACAACGAATTGACGGAATCCTTTAAGGATTTGCAGAACGAATTTCAGACTGATACAGAACTAATAACCAAACTTATTAACAAGTATACGAATCTTAGAAAACAAGAATTTTCATTAACGTTGGAGGATCAAATTAATACCCAGCTTCATATTCTTGAGGATCTCGATTATCTCGTTCATCAAATTGACAATGCATTGTGGTTTATTGACAAAGGAGGCTTCGAACAAATACTTTTACCGCTCTTTGTGAACGATACAAATATGAATCTACGCATAAAAGCCATCCGTTTGCTGGGGGCTGTAATTCATAATAATCCTAAAGCTCAAATAAAAGCGTTCGAAAGGAATTTCGGATCTCATTTGTCTCAAATTCTTATATCATCTAAGATATCAGAAGAATTATCCTCCGCATTATATGCTTTTGGAAGTCTTTTGAGGAAGTTTCCATTAGCATTACAAAAAATTCTATCCGCATCTGGTACTCAAGCATTAATCGCGGTGCTAGCTAAAGATTGTGAGTTAAAAGTAAAAGCAAAAGCTATCACTTTCATAAGTGATATAATTGTTGAAAAAAGAATTGTTCTATCAAATCTTGAGAACTCTGATAACTTACGCGCTGCAGCACAATATGCTGATTTGAATCTACCAGAATGGTTGCAGTCAAATTCCTTTTGCGAAACCGTTGACCAATTAGTTTCAACTAAACTCTATGAGCTATTAGATCAGCCAGATTTAGCAGAGTATTTTATAGAGGGTTTAGAAAACTCCAAAGACATTTGTAAATCGATTTGGTCAAAAAGTCCTCAACTCAGGCATACGTTATTAACGATGAAAAATCGCTACATCTATAGTCAAAATGAGTTTCAGATCGAGATTGCACAGTTCATAAATAGACTGTTAGAAATTCTTTACAGTACCAACGATCATGATGAACTTTGAGATTTCATTATTTAAATAGTTTTTAGATTAACTAGTTTAACATATGTATTTAATAAAAGTTTTTATATTAGGGCTCTTCATCAAAATTGATAAACTTGAGAAAATGATAAATTTATCATATTGATAAATGAACTGTCAAACTTTGTATGGAAATCTATTTAACCAAAGTTTATCACTTTATCAAACGACTTTAATGGATAAATGTATAAATTGCAGCAAAATTCAACCCTGACAGGTTACCAGGTGGTCGCTTTTGCTACGACGCAAATGAACACAATGGACGAGGTAAAAATGAAACGGAGCTAACCATATAAGCTAAATAATAAACAATTTTATGCAATTATTTACCAAATTTAAGCAATTTATCACTTTAGATGAAGACCCCTATTTTAAAATGCATGCATACTTATTTATTTTTATTAATATACCACCTTTCATTGCAATAAGTTATGTATCTGCAGCTTTAAGTGTATCCACATCGGATGTCGTTCACTTTTAAAGAGAGCAAAACAAAATTGAAACCATCGTATATATATAAGCCTATACAATGATTGAAACCAAGGCGAATTTATACAAAGGTGGTGTTGGCAAACAAAAATAAAAATTATACGAACATTGACAATTGTTGTGTTTGTTTACAAATTATCCAGTAACTTGCCAGCAACTCTCCAGTAACTTTATTTCTAAGAATTTGCTCTCATCGAAAAAATTTCCAAAAAAGTACGCAAACGCGATTAAAAAACGCAATAAATATTATAACATATGGAAAAGGAACCCGGCAGATGAGAGCTGGAGTGCTTTCAAAACAATAAGGAATGAAGCTACCTCGGTTATAAGACGTGAAAAGAAAATTTTTTTTTATGAATAAGCTGGATCCCTCACTGCCTAATAATGTATTGTGGCGAAATCTGAGAACACTCCGCGTCCATGCCAGTGAGAAATCAGAATGCTCGTTGAGTCCTGAAACACTTAGCGTTGCCTTTGCTTCTCCGCCTTCATCTTGTCCCCTTGCGACCAATTCCGTAGCCTCCTGTCCGGTCTCCTTTGCTGGCGAAAAGTTTGAGTTCATTGCTGTGAGCGAGATTGATGTGAAATCTGTTTCTAAGATCAGGTCCAACGCAATCGGGGAGGATGGCATTCCGATTAGATTTGCGAAGGTAATCTTACCGATTATTTTGCCAACCTTGACACACATAATAAACCATAGTCTCACCACGTCCTGTTAACCCGATGCCTGGAAGATTGCTACTGTTCTTCCTGTAGCCAAAAATAAATCGGCATCCAGCCCTAGGGATTTCCGACCCATCAGAATACTACCAGCCTTGTCTAAAGTTTTCGAATCTTTGTTATCTGCACAAATCTCTTCCCACATCGGTAAATTCAACCTTATATCCCCATTTCAATCCGGATTCAGACCCCATCACAGCTGCTCTACTGCAATGGTAAAGATACTTGATGAGGTTAGAATACTGTTCGACAAGAACCACTTAACTGTGCTATGCTTGCTGGACTTCTCTAAAGCCTTTGATTCAGTTAGCCATGAACTACTGTGCTTTAAATTAAAAAAACTACTTTGGGTTTAGAGAGTCAGCAGTAAAACTGATGCGTAGCTATCTGAAAGAGAGGTCTCAGCGTGTCAAGGTTGGATCTCAAATATCTGAACAAAGGCCTTTGTTCACGGGTGTTCCACAAGGGTCAATCTTAGGACCACTACTATTTAGTTTGTTCGTTAATGATATATTTCGGACTTCTATGCACGCCAACATGCATGCCTATGGGGGCGATGTCCAGCTCTATATGTCAGGTCCTCTGGAGGACTCAGCTAATTTGTGCGCAAGCTTCAACAGAGACCTGATGTCTATAAGGTCCTGGGCACAGTTAAATGGCCTTCGTCTTAATTGTGACAAGTGTTTTGTTTTACCTATTTGTAAGAAACGTCTTAACCTAGCAACT
>NW_023458555.1:74463871-74478001 GCF_013731165.1 Rhagoletis pomonella | reverse complement strand
AAAAAATATCGGTGTAAAACTATCGAGTATAAAATATCGGTATCGAATGGCAAAAGTATCGATATGGTATCGTATCGTATCGAAATTCGTGTCCCTATTCATTTCATAATCCAACAAAGCTCAATTCAAATGCTTCTATTTCAACATCATAGGGAATATTAAATAACACAATTCTAATAAATCAAATTTTTCATGATAAAAGGAAAATCTTAATCGAAAATATGAATTTCTTCTAATTACTTCTTTATTACTGCAATATGTTAACTAATATTATTCACAAATTCAAATATTGTAAGTGTTTTTTTTGTTTGTTTGATATAACCCATCACTTCGGTCTTTCTTGGCGGCATTTTATCGGGCATGGTATGGCCGAGAATGTCACTCATGCCTCACCTACTCAATCCCCGATCGGCCGATCCAGTCACTCAACTTCGAAAATTTTCACCCATACACACTCACAACCTGCAACTGCTTTCCCAGCCAGCAAAAAATCCGAAAACCAATCCGAAAAAGGACAAAAAAGTAGATGAAGTGCGGATTTTTGTCCATTTACTGATTCCATTTTCGGATACTTTGACGATCGGTTTTCCCACTAAAGTGTGCGGCAGAAACGTATGTACAGACAACAGTATGTGAAACGGATACGTTTTCGGCTGTTTTTTCTGAAATTGTGATTGAATTTTTCGTTCAATACGCTTTTCAAGGTTCAAAAGAAATAAAATAAAATTAGGAAGCGCCTGACGGAATCGCACACATTCTGGAAGCTAACAAAAAGCGGCAAACTCTTTGCACGCTCAGCCACTGCCAACTACGCATGCATGCTTTCAAATGTTTAGCTTGAACAAATAAAATAAAATTATCGCTTTCAAATGACATCATCTTTTTCGAACGTTTCGAACGTTTTCTGGATACGAAAATTGATGATAACTGTAGGAGTTTTTTCTATTCGTTTTCGGATACGGAATATTGAACTAAACAGCACTGTCGACAAAATTTACGTTTCTTTGCTGGCTAGGTTATCACCGCCGGGTTAGCAAGGTTTCGCACCTTAGCCTACCTACTATGTTGGATTTGAAAGTGGGGCTACTTTCACTTCCTTCACACATGCATTAGCACATACACACACATGTAAACACACATACCAAGTAACAGCTGGCGTTACAGGCTCGCGACCGCCGATGGCACCCGCACCATGGAGCGTCCGCGTAGAGAAATTCTAAGGCAGCCTGTTGCTCATGTTTCATCCTACGTGTAGCCTCGACCCACGACCAAGCCGGGCTTCTGAGTTTTTTTGCTCTTAAGTGGCTCATGACTGGGTGGGTGTAACTGCTGCTGTATATGCAAACTAGTACGTCAAAGGTCACTACAACGTCTACATACTACGTAAATAAATAAGTACACTTAGGTCTCTTTTTATTCGGATTTGAATTTATGCGGGTTTTCAAACCATTATTTCGCAGTAGCGATTTTGCTTTTTTGAGAGTTTTTTTACTTTTCTCAGTGTGTAAAAGACAATGCTTCTGATAAATAATTTGTCTTTGTATTCTTACATAATAATAATAATAATAGATTGGCGCTTACACATATGTTAGTGCTTGGCCGAGCTTCTCCTCCCATTTGTGGTGTGCGCCTACAGTTTTACGCCGACTCCGAACGGCGATTGTATTTTTACGAGAAG
Organism: Rhagoletis pomonella; assembly: GCF_013731165.1. Lineage (NCBI taxonomy): Eukaryota > Metazoa > Arthropoda > Insecta > Diptera > Tephritidae > Rhagoletis > Rhagoletis pomonella. The sequence continues at coordinate 74,476,323 of NW_023458555.1, read as the reverse complement.
CTGTTTTTCATGGTAGAAATACACTCGGAGGTTGGCCATTGCCTACCGAGGAGCGACCGCTGTTAAGAAAAATTTTTTTTTCTAATTATGTTTTTAAGTATTCTTACATAATTCCTGTATTTATTGTGGTATTTTTATTTATTTTTGGTTAAAATACAGATACAATTTTATTTATTTCATTAATGTTCGGTTTTACATGGAATAATAAGTGTTGAAATGAAGAAATATGTAAATACTTTTTTTGGCTCAATAATGCCTCACTGGATTTTTTTATGCGGTTTTTTAGAATTTTTTACATTGAGTATCTGAATGTATGCGGTTTTCGAAAATGCTGGAATGCATCCCCTGTTTTTGTATGAAAGTAAAGAACTTTTTTATGCGGATTTTTTTATGCGGCTTTCTGAGGAACGCATGTACCGCATAGAAAGAGACCTAAGTGTAATTAAATAAATAAAAAGGAAAATAAATACGATAATAATCAAATAAGTAGCCAAGTAAATAAGTAAATATCCCAGATATAATAAAAATGCCTTAATTAATAAATATAAGTAAATAAATAAGTGAGGTAATAATTAAATAAATAAGTAAATAAGAAAATAGATACGAAAATAATCAAATAAGTAGTCAAGTAAATAAGTAAATATCACATATAAAAAAAATTTCGTAACTATAAAATATATCGAAATAAAATGTCAAGTAGTAAAATAAAAATATAAATACACATATATCTAGTCAAGTAGTTAAGGACACTGGGTGGTAAACCTATGTAAGTCAAGTCATTACTTATACAATTAACACGAACAGTATCTAACACTAAACATGCCACATAAAATATACATTATGCCAAAAAGATATCCTTAGCGTCGTATACCCCGACCTTCTTGCCACTATTGTCCCCAAGTTCGTACATTTAATTTCCGATTATTTTCAATACAACGCACTTAACTTGTTTTGGGGCAAGTTTAGCGTTGTAGTTTCCGACTTGGGAACTCTGCTTGAAGTTTCGGCGGTACGCCACTGAAACTTCACTTCTCGACTTCTGGTATTGTAGGTCTTCTTACTCCGTTCATGGGCTAGCTTTAATTCTTTCACGATCTTATTTCGGATAAGCTGTGTTTTATCTGCCACCATTTCGACCTCGCAGTCCGTATCTCTAACCGCCCCCAGTCTTCGGTATAGCTCGTATGATGCAGCATGCTGTATCATAGGCATACCGAAGACTACATGATACGGGGTATCATTGATCGCAGAATGCACAGCACTGCGGAGCGCGAAAGCGGCATCGCTAAGGTGCTTATCCCAATTCTTTTGGCCGCCCTTAATATAGGACCTCACGATTTGTAGCACCGAACGGTTGACCCTTTCTGCTGCATTGGCTTGTGGTGCATAAAATGCAGTCCGAACATGCTGCGTACCATACTCTCCAGGAACTGTGTAGATATGTCCGAGACAAATTGTTTTCCGTTATCCGAGTGGACATACTCTGGCACGCCAAAAATGTGGAAAACTTCGTTCTCTAAGAACTTAGTAACTTCTGCAGCCGTGGCTTTTCTCATTGGTTTTAAAAATACGAACTTCGAGAAGTGATCTAAACACACAAACACATATACCTTGTTTATTCCTACGAAAAAGCCGCATTAACAAAAAACCGATTTGATGCAACACATATTTCCTTCAAGCGTTTATACCAGTATCATTTTAGCGCGCTCACTGAAACCGTATTCAAAAGTAAACTAAACTTGTTATTTTTATTCGATATTTCTTTAATAATTAACTTGCGCGGTGGACCGAAATGGAAGCCAACAAGAATTTCAATTTGTTGTAATAATGATTCAAATATAAAACGGGCTGTATAAAGAAAACCGGCCATTTTTAACTTCGCATCAAATTAATGATGTATTTATACCTGTTTTCTAACCGATGTGAGAAATAAAAAAGCGATTTGAAAACAAATTCGAGTCAATACACTTTTGAATTTCCGAGCGTGTTGAAAGTTGGTTTATGCCTCCGATTTGAATCACAGCGAACTGGGTCAAAGCGCTTTATGTGTCGGTATAAACAGGTAATAGACATTTCCACAACACGTACGGGGGTACGGACCCATGAAGTCAATGAATAAGCGTTGAAACGGCCTTTCAGTGACACGCTGTTTGCCCATTAATGGTTTGTGGAAAGCGTTTTGCGTTTTGTTGCCTTTACAGATTTCGCAAGCTTTTACATATACTACGTTTATACGCACAGAATAATCGACTTAATTGAAAGCGCGTTTACACCGTACACATTTCGCTCTAGTGTCTATACTTACGGCTTTATATCGGCATCAAAGTAACCGTCTTCAAAAGCAAACAAAATCAGCAGTTTTCATTTGACATTTTATAAGTTAACATAATGGGAAGTGATAAAAATCTAGTTTTATTCGGCATTATAAAATCGTGGCAAAGAAAAAGAACGATTACTATTAATCAGCTTTTAAATACTGATGTAATTATTTGGAATTTGAGTGGAACAGCTGATCTCCAATTCGCTTTGAGTGAGAGCGGTGTTTATACACTCTTTCTAACTGTCTGGAGAATTAAACTACCGATTTGAAATGGAGTGTGAGCCCAAACACTTCGCTCTTTCAAAGCGAATTGAAATTCAGTTTATACATATGTTTTGAATCGCGGCGAAATGAATTAAGGCGACTTATGCATGCGTATAAACGTAGTAATAGTCTTGTACGTCGGTTACCATGCCGGGCCAATAATATTGTTCTCTTAGGCGAGCTAAAGTTATATGCAGTCCCCGTGACCAACAGACAGTGCATCATGCGAGGATTCCACAAGCCCACGGCGCAGCTCTGTCGGCACCCAGAGTTTCCAGGCGTGGTCCTGCTGAACGTCATCTCCAATTTTAAATTGCGTCCGTTTGTATACGTAACCGTCCGATGTGCAAAGTTCGGGTAGTCTGTCTTGGTTGCTGGTCACCGTATTTTTAAGCTCCTCATATTCGTCCGTCTTGAAAAATGGTGAGTCTAAGCATACATTCTGTCCTTTGCCGCCAACTTTTTCATGTTCATCCACGACAGTGCATCTGGCACGGTGTATTGGGACCCTTTTAGATGCCGAATTTCAAAGTCATAAGCCTGGAGATTTAAGCTCCACCTCGCGAGGCTGCCCGATAAATCCTTTTGGTTCATCAACCATTTCAGACTCGCGTGGTCAGTTATCACCGTGAAAGGGAGTCCCTCCACATACGGCCGAAATCTTTTAATGCTCAGCACTGCGGCATAGCACTCTAACTCTGTAATACTGTAGTTGCGCTGCGCTTTGTTAAGCTTGGCCGAGATGTATGCTATTGGCCGCTCGTCACCGTCATCGTCTAGCTGACATAAAACCCACTCTGTCCGTTGAAGTGTCACATTGAATGTAAAAGTGTCTGTTGAAGTCGGGGTGGGTCAATACTAGTGCTGAAATCAGGCTCTCTTTCAAATGATTAAACGTCCTTCTGGCTTCGTCCGTCATTGCAAATTTGTTTATTCTGTCTTTCTTGAGGCAGTCGCGCAGCGGGGCTGCAATCGTCGCGTAGTCTTGTATAAATCTCCGGCACCACCCTGTCATCCCCAGGAACCGCTTGAGCTGCTTCGGGGTTCGTGGCTTCGGGAAGCGAAGGTTAAATTTCACAGGTATGGTTTGAGGTTGCTTCTAATTATGCTGACCAGCTCCTGTTCAGGGATCCTCTTCCTGAGACGAAAAGTTAAATTATGTACATAGCTATAAAAATCTTCGAAGCTTTCTTGGGGCAGTTGTTTCCTCTCCATGATTTCTCTGATAATCTCATAGTCCGACTCGGCTGTCATAAACTGGTTCAGCAGCTCGGCACACACGTCTTTTACACAGACCACTTCACAAAATGAATTACTTGAAACTTGTGAATTCAAAACTAACTCGTAAGACCAAAAAAAAAATCAGAACAAAAGAAATACCGAGAAAAAAAAAATCAAACTATAATAAAAATAAAATAAAAAGTTATACAATTCAGTAAAAATTCATTGATTGGAAATAGAAATTGAAACGAAGAAATTATTCAAAAAACCAAAAGAAAAAACGCCCAAACCCTCAGAATGAGCTAAATAAAACTAAATATTTATATATAGTATAAAAGAATTAAAAAAAAATCAGTACTACATTTCAAATCAAATTTAAATAAAATTTCAATAAAAACATTAAATGCAATCGGAAAACTACAGAATGCTAAAAACCTAGCAAAAATTTAGAAGCTCGGGTAAAATTAAACAGACATCAGAATCCCGATCGAAAATAAGCAAATGTAATAAGAACCGAAGAAAAAGACTTCAAAATTTCTTGGGTACACAAATATAAGGAATGAAGATAAAGAAAATAAAAAAAAAAATTTGAAAGAAATTCCCCACAAAACCAAGGATTCAAAAATTCCTTATTTAGAAAAAATTAAAATTCGAGTAAGTATTTCAACTACAATCAAAGATAGTAAAAAATTAAAACCGCAATAGCAAACTATTTCCAAGAGGGCCGAATAAAACCCGACTCCCGAAAGAGCAAATAAAAATAAGAGAAAGCGAAGTCCCGGAAAATTTCAACACAGCAGGTCTCCAAAAATCCAAAATTCAAAAAGGGAAATACAAATTTATAAATTATAAATCTAAGTAATAAGGTTATTAAAATATGGACTTAAAACGAACTCGAAAGAAAATTCAAAACAAACCAAATTAAAAAAAATAATAATAATTCACCAGCAGTAATAAAACTCCAAATCTCACCTATCAGAGTTATATATTTATATGAGTATAGGCAAAGGTAGGACTAATAAGCATTTAAGAAATAATGTTTTCAAAGCATGTACGTAGGTATGTATAATAACATGCAATATATATGGATATGTATGTATGTATAAAAAAATAGTAAATATGTATTCCTAATAAACCCAGCAAAAAGTATGGTAAAAATGAAAGAAAAGGAAATTGTAAACCAAGAAGACAATTTATTCCATTGGTTTCGTTTCTATCCACGGGCGTATATGCATATGTATGTATATACAGACAGATTGTTTTGTCGTTATATATATATATTTAACTATATTGGTGTGTGTGTGGTGTTACACTTGGCGAGGTCATTATGTGAGCGCTAGGTCCGTATCGTCCAACGTCGGAGTCATCTAATCCACGTTTAGTTGTAGTTGTTCAAGTGTGGCATGTCAACTACCAGTTTCGTAGCTCCAGGAGTGGATGCCACACTTCCCCCCACAGAAAAACTACCCCTGCGAAAACTTACTAGGAGCCTCACTTGTGTGCGGTGCTGGACTACACACCACGTAGCTCAACTAGTCAGCCTTCATGCAAACAAAACAAGAAAAACCAAAATGAAAAATCTAACACTTGCTGTGATCACCCAACCTTGTGCTTGAAATACAATACCGGCGAACGGCAAACTTCGCCGAATTGGGCGATGCTGTCGTTCACCGTTCGCCCAGCTATTTCGCCTACTTAAACAGAATTAGAGCGGTAGCGAAAACAGCTGATCTCATTTGGTCGCCTTTATAATTTGGGTGACCATATTTAGAAAAAACTAAACCATATTTAGAAATGAGGAAATGATAACAAATATAAATGTAAAACAAAGAAAGATTATTATAAATAATTTACCACCTGTCTTATTTACCTACACCCACATCCACAAACAAATTTTGATTATGCCTGCTTGTCTTAAAGAAGTGGATGGAGTCAAACTAAGAAGCGAAAAGAAGAAAAGGTATCAAGTCAAAAGTCCCGTCCAGTCAGCGCAAAGCGCTTTATGTGTCGGTATAAACAGGTAACAGACATTTCCACAACACGTACGGGGGTACGGACCCATGAAGTCAATGAATAAGCGTTGAAAAGGCTTTTCAGTGACACGCTGTTTGCCCATTAATGGTTTGTGGAAAGCGTTTTGCGTTTTGTTGCCTTTACAGATTTCGCAAGCTTTTACATAGTCTTGTACGTCGGCTACCATGCCGGGCCAATAATATTGTTCTCTTAGGCGAGCCCTGTGACCAACAGACAGTGCATCATGCGAGGATTCCACAAGCCCACGGCGCAGCTCTGTCGGCACCCAGAGTTTCCAGGCGTGGTCCTGCTGAACGTCATCCCCACTTTTAAATTGCGTCCGTTTGTATACGTAACCGTCCGATGCGCAAAGTTCGGGTAGTCTGTCTTGGTTGCTCGTCACCGTATTTTTAAGCTCCTCATATTCGTCCGTCTTGAAAAATGGTGAGTCTAAGCATACATTCTGTCCTTTGCCGCCAACTTTTTCATGTTCATCCCCGACAGTGCATCTGGTACGATGTTTTGGGACCCTTTTAGATGCCGAATTTCAAAGTCATAAGCCTGGAGATTTAAGCTCCACCTCGCGAGTCTGCCCGATAAATCCTTTTGGTTCATCAACCATTTTAGACTCGCGTGGTCAGTTATCACCGTGAAAGGGAGTCCCTCAGCACTGCGGCATAGCACTCTAACTCTGTAATACTGTAGTTGCGCTGCGCTTTGTTAAGCTTGGCCGAGATGTATGCTATTGGCCGCTCGTTACCGTCATCGTCTAGCTGACATAAAACCCCGCCCACTCTGTCCGTTGAAGTCTCACATTGAATGTAAAAGTGTCTGTTGAAGTCGGGGTGGGTCAATACTAGTGCTGAAATCAGGCTCTCTTTCAAATGATTAAACGCCCTTCTGGCTTCGTCCGTCATTGCAAATTTGTTTATTCTGTCTTTCTTGAGGCAGTCGCGTAGCGGGCTGCAATCGTCGCGTAGTCTTGTATAAATCTCCGGCACCACCCTGTCATCCCCAGGAACCGCTTGAGCTGCTTCGGGGTTCTTGGCTTCGGGAAGCCCCTAATGGCTGCGACTTTGCTCGTGTCTGTACGGATACAACCGTTACCCACGACGTACCCAAGGTACCGTACCTCCTTAAAATAAAATTTACTCTTTTCAACGTTTATTGTAAGTTTGGCTTCACGGAGACATTTAGCGACTTTTTCTAACAAGGACAAATGGGACACAAAAGCTTCCGAACACACAAGCAAGTCATCCAAATAAACAAACATAGATTCACGAAGAGTAGCGGGTATGACATTGTCCATGAGCCTACACATACGTTATGCTGCATTGCACAACCCAAATGGCATGACCGTGAAATGATACAACGGTCGACCTGGTACGGTGAATGCCGTTTTCTGCCTGAACTTTTTCTCTAATTGTATCTACCAGAATGTATCCTTTAAATCAATTGCAGATATAAAGCTGGTATTATGCAATCTGCTTAGGATACCATCAATGTGAGGCAGTGGATAAGTGAGCGTCCAGACAGAGGCGATTTTTGGTCCCTTTTATAACGAGTGAAACTGGCGAGATCCAACTACTGTTAGACTGTTCTATTACTCCCATCTCAAGCATCCGATGTAATTCATTATAAACAAGTTTCTGTATATTTGGGGATATTGGATAGTGTCTCTGCTTTAATGGGAGGTTCTCGTTGGTCACTTCTATCACATGTTCTTCTTTGTCTGTCTTGCCTAGTCCGAACACGGCGAAGGATGGGAAATGTGCCTTCACACGCTCTAATGCCACAGTTTGATCGTGAGTCAAGTCATGTTGCACTGCATCGAAGGTTAGGTCTCCTTCGGCGGGTACAAGCTCTGAAACACCAGCACCATTCAAACTCGCAGGCACTCCTCTGCTAACAACACTCATATCAAATGCCTTCCAAAAATCTATACCTAAGTACACATCTTGTTGCAAGCCAGATACGATCAAGAACTCTAAATCTCGCGTTATATTATCCCACAAGACGTTCTCGGTTCGGATATACTGCCCCTTGATCGGTAGTATAATACTTTCTTTGCCCTCCAGAAGCTTGTCAGCATTCTTGCCTAGGCAACGAGTCCCTGCTCCTGAATCTAATAAGGCTAATACCTCCTGGTCTCCTATTTTTGTTTTGGCGAAGAACCTGTTGTCTCCTTAAATAGTAACAATTGTTGAGATTATCGTGCGACATATCTTTTCATATTCTTCTGCTTTGCTCTCATTTTCTCGATCTTCTTATAGTTTCTCGTTTTCTTTTTCTGAAGAATTTCCTCACAAAAGATGCGTCTACGCGCCTCCTCATATTCCAGCTTTCTCTGGTGCAAGCTTTTTACTACTTGGTTTGCTAACCTTTCTTTCTGATCCTTTGCCTTATTCTCTACTTCTCGTTTAAGAATTTTCACTGAGCTGGATCCGGGAGCTCCTTCAGTTTCTGGTTTCCCTGACTAGGCTTAAATACACAAAACGCCGAACTACCACCACACGCGAAGCAGACCATATCGTGGAATCAACGGTTACGTTTACTAAGGGACAAGAGACACATAACATTAGGTGAAACGGGGACGGACAAAAAGAATTAATCGAAGACTTCTGGACCTCTGCACTAACATCTGGACTAACGAACGATGACGACTTCTTACTAGCTATCACTGGTTGTTGTGTCTTATTGCACTGTGCCCTACCTATCGCCTCTACACTTGTATCTACTGTCGCCTCACCTTTCATATAATCGAACTCTACTTCACTTATTGGTTTAGGCCTACTCCTATTTTCCTTAATAACTTTTTCGGCTCGTTTACACTCAGATTTGAGTTAAGCTAATGTGCTGATTTTTGAAGCGAAGGTTAAATTTGACAGGTATGGTTTGAGGTTGCTTCTAATTATGCTGACCAGCTCCTGTTCAGGGATCCTCTTCCTGAGACGAAAAGTTAAATTATGTACATAGCTATAAAAATCTTCGAAGCTTTCTTGGGGCAGTTGTTTCCTCTCCATGATTTCTCTGATAATCTCATAGTCCGACTCGGCTGTCCTAAACTGGTTCAGCAGCTCGGCCTCCAGCTCAAAGTAACCAAAGTCAGGTTCATCAGCGTGGTCTTCGAGCACTTGCCAATACCACTTTAAGGCGCTGCCCGTGACTATGCAGTGGAAGTCAGTGAATAACTGGTAGTAGCTGATGCCATACTGCTCCCTCGTCTTTTCTATACGAAAAATTAAGCTTTCCGTCACCTTGCCAGGTCACCTTGTTGTGCCATCATTGCCATTAAGCGGCTCAGCTATTCGACACGGACGGATGTAGAACTTGGTCCACCATCATTCGACTTCGAACCCCCTGGTTCTTGACCGTCTGACTGCGTATTCCCCCCTGGCTGCTGCACCTGCTCAGACATTTGCATCAACTCTTCGATCTTCTGCGAAAAAGTGAAGCTATTATCTGTAGCGTTCAGTTCTACCTCTTCAGTAACCCTAACTGTAGCTGGGCGCGGCGCTTCTTGCGATGATGTCCCAAAGACACGTGCTGCGCAACGATTTAAATAATCCGTGGGCACAAAGTCAACAGGATGTGACACACCAGTATCAAATTGCGTAAATAGGGACCCAGCAACTTGATTCTCTAATGATCAGTCGATCAGTGGAATCAGTCGATCTTCTTCTTCACGTTATCCCATTCACTCAATTAAACATACTAACACACGTCTCTTACACAGACCACTTCACAAAATGAATTACTTGAAACTAGTGAATTCAAAACTAACTCGTAAGACCAAAAAAAATCAGAATAAAAGAAATACCGAGAAAAAAAATTCAAACTATAATAAAAATAAAATAAAAAGTTATACAATTCAGTAAAAATTCATTGATTGGAAATAGAAATTGAAACGAAGAAATTATTCAAAAAACCAAAATAAAAAACGCCCAAACCCTCAGAAAGAGCTAAATAAAACTAAATATATTTATATACTAGCTTATACCCGCGGGTTTCACCCCGCGCTTTTATACAAATATGAAAAATAATTTAATGATGTTAAATTTTATTTCTGTGCCCATTTCGTTATAGCTCGTTATTTTTTAAGCGAGTTAAGGTATTTAGGCCATTTAAAACTATGAAATTATAAAATCTCGTCTGCGCGCTAGGCATACGAAAGATATCAATCCCTCTAAGTTTACCTTGAAATGGTTCCAGGTATACGACGTGTGAACGTGTAACCTTCTTGGAGGTGCCGCGGCGGGTTCTAATATTTCCAACTCAAATTCAGTAACCTGGCCTTGATAAAATACCACTTCTCATTACTGTAGCAAATGCCTCAAGAGAGCTTTAGATTATAAGGCCGAACCCGGCTCTCCCTTTTCCATTAAAAGAAATTTTTGCTATCAGTACGGCACTTATAAAATAAATCTCCATAACAAATTTAAAATACCTCCAAATATTTTCTATCCTTCCAGAGATATGTACTAGGAAATTTTTAGTATGTATGGGAGGCGACATGCCTCCTTTTTTAATAAATCGCATTTTTTCCATGAGCAATTGAAACATTTTGTATACACAACTCCATACCTAGTTCCAGTATTCTTCCACAAACACTTCCAGGGATATGTGGCAAGAAAAAGTCAATTTGCACAGAAAGTGCCACGCCCCTTTTTCTTATGACCCTAATCTTCTTTCATGAATTTAGAATTGTACCAAGTCCAGTACTCTACCATGAACACCTCTAGAGATATGCAGTATAAAAGTAAATTTGTACGGGAGTTCCATGCCCCCTTTTCGAATAACGCAAATTTTTCTCCATGAGTATGGAATTAATTTTGTATACACATCTCGGTGCCAAATTCCCGTCCTCTGCAATAAACACCTCCAGAGATATGCAGCATAGAAAAATCAATTTGCATGGGAGTTGTCACATCACCTTTTCCAATAACTCATTTTTCTCCATGAGTATGGTATTAGTTTCACATACATACATACATATGTATTTCCATACCAACCTTGAGTACTTTACCCCAAACATTTGAAGGGATATGCAATATGAAACTTTCAGTCAGTATTGGAGGTGCTACGCCTCTTTTCCAAAAACGTCCATTTTTCTCCGTGAATATGAACATGATTTCACACAGTGTTGGAAAACTGTTAATCTGATTAACGATTAAAATGTTAATCGCGTTTGACGATTAAAATTAATTAGTCGTTATCAACTGTACGATTAATGATAACATTTTTTGAATCGTTTATCGCTGGCTGCGATTACGTTTAATTAATTTAAAACATTAATCGTTAATCCAATTAAAAATAAAATCTGATTAATTTGTCTAGTTTGTCCGAGTTTGAAACCAAACACCAGTTATAGTAATTATTTTGTGTTTTACGCTTATAAAAAGCACATAATATAAAAAAATTATAATTATTGTTATTAGTAATACATAAACTGGGAACTTTTTCAAACCTAGTTTGTAAAACGTTTGTTGGTATATATCTTAATCAAAATGCGCACGAAATTGCTTAGATGGATGAGGAAACCCGACTTAGCCATACCGGATTAACTTGCTTTGTGTGCACAGGGATTTTCCAGCATAACTTAATTAATCACCAAACCTACTTGATCAAATTAAGAGTTAATGATTAAAAATTAATTTTTTAATCGCGGTCACGATTAAATGTTCAGTCAGGTTAAAATTAATCATGATTAACTGTAATCAGATTGAATTTAATCGAATGAACTAACTGATTAAGACATCAATCGATTAATGCCATCATTGATTTCACATAGATATCACTATACCAAGTTTCAGTTCTCTCCCACAAATACTTCCAGAGATATGTGTGTAATATGAAAATTCTAATTTGTATGGGAGGGGCCTTGAGTTATCGGACTTACTTTCAGTCTAAGACCATCCTTCCGAAATCCGTAAGAAGTGTACTAAATTTCGTTCTGATCGGAAAACCGGTTAAGGAAGTAGCCTGTTTTTCAATCCAGGTCATAAACCATCTTTGAGCAAAATTTCATTTTCAAACAGGTGGCAATTCTTAAAAAAAGTAGCCTATTTTCCAGTCTAGGTCATAAGCTATCTGTGTGCAAACTTTCATGCAAATCAGTTCTGTCATTTACGCGTATTAATTTAATTAAACTTTCATAATACGTGATAACTCTTAAAATAGTAGCCTATTTTCCAACATAGGTCATAAGCTATCTCTGTGCGAAATGTCATGCAAATCTGTTCAGTCATTTCCGCGTATTAATTTAATTAAAACTTTTTTAACAGGTGGCAACTCTTCCAAAAAATTTGCCTATTTTCCACTGTAGGTCATAAGCTATCTGCTTGCAAAATTTCATGCAAATCCGTTCAGACTTTTCCGCGTATTAATCTAATTAAACTTTTTTAGCAGGTGGTAACTCTTAAAAAAAGTAGCCTATTTTTCAACCTAGCTATCTGTGTGAAAACTTCCATGCAAATCAGTTCACTAATTTCCGCGTATTAACTAAATTAAACATTTATAACAGGTGGCAACTCTTAAAAAAAGTAGCCTACTTTCTAACCTAGGTCATAATCTATCTGTGTGCAAAATTTCATGCAAATCCGTTTAGTCGTTTCCGCGTATTAATTTAATTAAA